>NC_134569.1:239160026-239470026 GCF_050947875.1 Dermacentor variabilis | reverse complement strand
CGTCCACAAAAAGATACAACTTGCAGGTTCGCAAAGCTGAGTTAAGCTATAGATTACATTAACAAAGTATCAGTTTTCTAACATCCGCATCCACAACTTCATTACTAGCGATCTCCAAAAGCTCCGGAGGCATCGAACCGAGAAGAAAGATTGTGTAAGCGAAATTTGTCTGAAAAACTCTGATGTTACGGACGCATTTATAATAGCGTCAGCTTTTTACGACCAATTTTCAAGCGTATTTTTGCACAGAGCAGACACGATTACTGAATTTATCGGCAAAAAGTCTAGATCTACTTAACCTCGTCATAAGCGAACAGCGCATTCTTATTTCAGTACTACTTCACCTCAACACAAACAGTTATACTGGACGATGTTCCAAACTGTTTCTTTAGATACGCCGTATATTGTGCGAAAATATTATGTATTAATTTTAGTGCAAGTTTCCACAGAGGGAAAGTTCCTAAAGTTAGGAAAACGGCAAGGGTTATACCAATCCACAAATTTGGTAATAAGCATTCTATAATAAATTATAGGGCGATTTCTCCGTTGTACGCTGCCGGCAAAGTTATCGGACACTTCATTTTTATAAACACGTAAGCGCGTTTTTGGACGGGGAGAACATTTTTCGCGGGCAGCCAACATGGTTTTCGGCGTGGCCTATCGACGGTGACGCAGCTTATTCATATTACGGGCGATATATTTTTCCCAACACTGGATAAAGGTGGAGGACTAGATGTAATTTTTCTATATTTTCAAAAAGCCTACGACCACGTGGCCCATTGGCATCACTTAGGAGCCTCTTAAACGATAACCAACTTGTAATATGGCTTGACTCTTACCTTTGTAACCGCCATAAGTACGCCCAATTAGCAAAATCGAAATCTCAAGAACGAGTACTTTACGGGATGTCTCAAGGCTCGGTCCTTGGGCATCTTCGTTTTCTTATTTATCTTAATTTCTTGGCCATCGACTCTCCTGTACGCAGCTCTTTAGTCTTTTGTTTTGCACACGACTGCATTGTCACAACATTGAGGCAATCGAGGATCAAGCCGCACTAAATAACTGCCTAATCGCTATTACTAGCTGGTTTCGTACGTGGGAGATGACGTTGGATTTCGCGGAATGCGCTCAGATGGCAATAACACGTCAAAAAAAGAAACATCTGTACGCTTACATTGCGAACAATAAACTATAATCGCCCGAGTTGATCAGTTTAAATACTTGGGTATAATTATTCACACTGCATTAAGTTGGAACTCACATATTAAAAATAGCGCCTCACAGCTTCACAACCTCTCTGGTTGCTCAGGCATCGCTTTAAACACTAACAGCAAAACAAAGTTACTTGCATACACGTCCCGTTACTTGAGTATGCAGATCTAGTCCGGAATCCGCTCACCGAAACAGAAATTACCCGCATAGAACGTGTTCAGAAAAGGTGCTTTGTTTCGTTTACAATAATTATGGCAGGCACGTGTCAGTATGAAGGTCTTTAGAAGCGGTCCAGTCTTTGCACACTCGAATTATGGTGGAAGTTGCATCACCTCAAAATGATGTTCAACATCATTAACTGTCAGATAAAACTAGATTTCCAGGCATGCACGCAGTTTAACACAACACGACCTACCTGGAGGAAACAAGAAGGCTATTTTAATACCTCAATCTAGAACAAATGCCTACAAGGGTTCCTTTTTCTCAAGGGCCATACTGCTGAGTGGAACGGGCTGCCGAATAAGGTGGTGAACTTATCAACGTCGGAATCCTTTTTAGCGGCCATTGTTCGCTTGTCTGGGCGTGATTTGTAATTTAGAAAGTTACATGCTAATATGAGTTGATTGTTCATTGCATTACTCTTGTTGGTGTTTGTGTATTTCATCATTCCTTTGTCGTCATAACACGGCAATGCCTTGTAACAAATATAACATATTGCCACGTAGTAGTGACAGTGAAGAAGGCAACAAAACAGTGATTGACGAAACTAGCGTTTTGTTGGGCGAACTTGTGCCCTTAAAAGCAGGCTCCACTCAAGGAAGAACGACAGCGGCGAACACAGTCACCGATCGTCGAAATATCTGCCGTTAGAGCGCGTCGGCTTTTATACACGAGCCACTGAACGTTCCAGGTTCATCGCCCGCGTGTCTTCCCGAGTGTTCTACACTATTCGTGTCGCGCATACACCATTACCGAGGAATGACATCAAGATAAGACTGAAGCCCAACAAGGGACTAATGCTCAAGGAATATCTGAGAACAGAAATACCACAAGCGATTATTTGGGCTACCGGGACAATAATCACAGGAAATGGACCGAGCCAGCAAAAAATCACCGGAGAGATTTTCATACTGCGAATCCTAGAGGGAACGAATATCATCATCGTCTCCACACCTTCACTGGAAGTGGCGGACGTCGCTCGTCGAATCACGTGCATAGAGCTGCGAGGCAAGCGACACCCTGTTTGAATCCCACCGATGGCAACGGTTGTTGTGGTCGCACCGATGGTACGACCTGTTGGGAACTCGGCGCTGACGCCCGTTGTTGCACCTGGGTCGCAAGCCCCAAGGGTAGCGTTGGCCTGGCGGCCTGGGGTACAACTGGAAGCATCCGAAGGTCCCGGCAAAGCATGAGTCGACTGGTAACAACAAAACAACTTGTTTATTTTAACATCGCAAAGAGTTGGCGGTCAGGTTGACCGAAGTAGAGAGAGGGGAGAGCACTTTACTCAACAGAAGAAATCGGAGCCCTCCTTTTGGCGTCCGGGGGCAGCTGTTTTTATACTCTCGCAGTTGAGGGCAAGAAGGAACCCCTCAATAGACGAGCACGTGATTGTATAATGGGATAAGGTGACGCATACTGTCGTGGCGCCGCCGGTCGGGCACAAAGACTGGGAGGAGAAGGTGACTCCTACTGTCGTATCGCCTCCGGTCGGGCACAATGGCTGGGAGGAGAAGGTGACTCGCTACTGTCGTATCGCCTCCGGTCGGGCACAATGGCTGGGAGGAGAAGGTGACTCCTACTGTCGTATCGCCTCCGGTCGGGCACAATGGCTGGGAGGAGAAGGTGACTCCTACTGTCGTATCGCCTCCGGTCGGGCACAATGGCTGGAAGGAGAAGGTGACTCCTACTGTCGTAGCGCCTCCGGTCGGGCACAATGGCTGGGAGGAGAAGGTGACCCCTGCTGTCGTATCGCCGCCGGTCGGGCACAATGGCACATACCCTCACACACGCACATGAAGACACGTGGCATCGGAACATGCCTGGACGCGCTTGGCGGGGAGCGTAGCGGCGACGCCGAACGGGCCAAAATGTCTGCCGCTTTGTTGCAGTCGCGCCGGCTAAACCGCGCGTCGTAGGCGAAACGTAACAGACCGCCCCGCCGGGGGAAGGAGATCCCGATGGACAGGGGACTGCATCCGCTGTCCGGAGGGATGTCGCTCGATGATGCTCATAACCGAAGTCGGGCGTCCCTCGACGTTTCTTGAGCGCAGCGCACAGAGAAGGCCTCGTTCTCTCGTTCAGGTTCGCACGGGACACTGCAAAGTGACTTCGGGAGAGTTCACATTTTTGTTCTCGTTCCCGGCAAGCGTTAGAACTACGCTGAAACTCAACCGCTCAGTCAGCAAGCACGGCACAACCCTCACTAAGCCCTGCCAGGCTCTTTCCCCTTCTATACCACTGCCTAGTTCCTTACAGTAGTCTAGCAGCACTTAGAACGCGCCCACAAATTGGAAAATTGCACTAGAAAGCATGTCATCACTTTGAAACACTAAACAAAAGCAATATGTTAAAAATCCTACCTCAGGAAGAAAAACATCAGTAACAAACAATTTTGAGGCTGATTCCTACGTTAGGGGCTTCGACTTAAGCCATCGGCGTTACCGTTGAGACTCCCCTTTTTGTAACGCACCTCAAAGGAATATTGTTGCAAAGCGAGGCTCCAGCGCAGGAGGCGGCCATTTTTGGGAGAGATGGTCTGCAGCCATTGGAGAGGGCAGTGATCCGTCTCAATGATAAACCTCGAGCCGGCTAGATAGCATGACAATTTCTGAACGGCCCACACGAGACATGCACACTCTTTCTCGGTGGCGCTATACGCCTGCTCACGACTGGTCAGCTTACGACTAGCATACAGGACGGGGTGTTCTACTTCTCCATTTTCCCGTTGGCACAGTACAACGCCCATGCCTCGCTCACTAGCATCGCACTGAACAACGAACCCTTTTGTATAGTCTGGCGATCGTAGCACAGGCTGGCTTGTTAGGGCACTCTTTAGGGCGCTAAAAGCTCTTTCCTTTGTCTCGTCCCAGACGACTGTTTGAGGCTCTGTTTTTCTTAGAGCATCCGTCAGGGGAGCCGCGATATCAGAGTACCTGGGGATGTACCTCTGATAGTAGCCGGCGACACCTAAGAACGACCGAATATCGGTCTTCGTGCGCGGTTGCGGAAAGTCTCGCACAGCGGCCACATTTATTTCAGAGGGGCGGCGACGACCCTGACCAATCACGTGACCGAGGTAGACAACCTCGGCCTGTGCTAACTGGCACTTAGGAGCCTTGACTGTCAAGCCCGCTTCGCGCAGGCGGGTTAGCACTGCCCGCAAGTGTGCCATATGCTCAGACCAGGATGCGGAGAATATCGCTACGTCGTCTAGATACGGTAAAGCGAATTCTTGCTGTCCCCGCAACACTTTATCCATGAGGCTTGAAAAACAGTATTGCGCGTTCTTCAAACCAAAACTCAACACTTTAGGACGGAATGTTCCCATTGGTGAAATGAACGCCGCATACCTACTAGCCTCTTCTGTAAGTGGAACCTGCCAATAACCCCTGACAAGATCTAGGGTGGAAATAAACTGAGCGCTACTAACTTTCTCAAGGCGCTCCTCGATGTTAGGGATCGGATAAATTTGATCCTTAGTGATGGAATTAAGCCTGCGGTAGTCGACGCAAGGACGAGGTTCCTTGCCCGGTACCTCAACTAAAATCAAAGGGGAGGTATAATCACTCTCACCTGCCTCAATAACACCGAGCTGTAGCATTTTCTTTACCTCAGCCTCCATAATATCGCTCTGGCGGGGTGACACCCGATACGCCTTGGATCGTACTGGCTCTGGGGAGGTAAGTTCTATATCATGAGTAACTACAGAAGTCCTACCAGGCCTTTCAGAGAACAGACCTTGAAACTCTTGTAAGAGCTGGTGTAGCTCGGTTTTCTGTTCACGCGACAGCGATGCTCCACTGACTAAGTCACTAATGACTTGACCGGTGTATTCCCTGTTCGTCACTGAGCCTAGTCCCGGAAGCTCGACCGGAAGCTCTTCAGGAACGTTTACCATCATGCACACCACTGCTTCCCTTTGTCTATAAGGTTTGAGCAGATTACAGTGGTAAACTTGCGGTGCTTTCCGCCTTCCTGGCAGACTTACCACGTAGTTAACGTCCGACAGTTTCTGAACAATTCGTGCTGGGCCCTCCCACTGCACGTCTAGTTTGTTGTTTAGCGATGTGCGCAATATCATGACCTCATCGCCCATCTCAAAACGACGGGCCCTGGCGGTCCGATCATAATAAACCTTGGCCCTCTGCTGGGCCTTTGCCATTGCTTCACCTGACAACTCCTGTGCCCTTCTTAAGTGTTCGAGGAGCTTAAGCACGTACTTCACCACGACTGGGTCGTCGCCCCTGCCTTCCCACGATTCTCGAAGCATGCGAAGCGGAGACCGAAGCGAGCGACCGTACACCAGCTCAGCTGGCGAAAACCCCGTAGCTGCATGCGGCGCGGTCCTTAATGCAAACATCACCCCAGGCAGACACAGCTCCCAGTCAGTTCGATGTTCAAAACACAATGCTCTCAACACGCGCTTCATGACGGAGTGGAGCTTCTCAACGGAATTCGACTGTGGGTGGTACACTGAGCTATGTAGCAGCTTTACCCCACACCTTTCGAGAAAAGTTGTCGTCAAAGCGCTAGTAAACACTGTGCCCTGATCTGATTGGATTTCCGCAGGAAAACCAACTCGCGCAAATATGGACAGCAGTGCATTGACTATCTCAACTGAGCTGAGTTCTTAAGCGGCACTGCTTCAGGGAACTTTGTCGCTGGGCAGATCACAGTCAAAATATGTCTGTACCCCGTGGCTGTTACCGGCAGAGGTCCCACTGTATCAATAACGAGCCGTCTAAAAGGCTCCGTAATGATAGGTACCAATCTCAACGGCGCCCTCGATTTGTCCCCTGGTTTGCCTACCCGCTGACAGGTGTCACATGTCCTCACGAAATGGTCTGCGTCCCGAAAACACCCTAGCCAATAGTACTCTTGCAAGAGACGGTCCTTAGTTTTCTTAACTCCTAGGTGTCCGGACCACGAACCCCCGTGCAACAAGCGCAACAGATCCTGACGATAGCATTGAGGAACGATCAGCTGATCGAACTCCACTCCTCTGCGGTCTAGATACTTCCGGTACAGGACTCCACCTCTTTCCACAAAACGCGCAGTTTTCCTGGCGATACCTTCCTTGACATTGCAGCGTATGTTTTCTAGGCTACCATCCTTCTTTTGCTCGGCTATCAAAGCCGACCGGCTGACTTTTAGCAACCTATCAAGTCCGTCTGACGTAGGCGCGATGAGCAAATCTGTAGATAGCTCTTCTAACTTTCCCTTATCGGGCATTTCCTCTCCAGTATCTGGCGCCTTCAACGCTACAGACTCAAGTTGATTCAGTTCGTCAGCTTGCTGCACCTCTGACCCTTTTTCATTGTTCGATAACGTCGGCCCCGCAACTACCGCCTTTGCAGCGAGCTCCCGAACCTTCGATCTGGTTAAGGCCTGAACGCTAGACTCACCAAAAAAAAGCCCCTTCTCGCGCAGGAGGTGATCGGACCTGTTTGAAAATAGGTACGGGTACTGGGGGGGGGGCAGCATAGATGACACTGCCGCCTCCGTCTCAAGCGCTCCGAAAGGTCCTTCAATAAGCACCTTTGCTACTGGCAGATACACGCTATGAGCTTCCACGGCTTGCTTGATCCATGCGCACTCGCCCGTGAACATATGGGGTTCTACGTAAGACGGGTGAACTACATCCATCGTAGCTGCGGAATCGCGAAGCACTCGGCACTCTTTCCCGTTCACGAGGAGGTCTCGCATGTAAGGCTCGAGAAGCTTCATGTTCTCGTCAGTGCTGCATAATGAAAAAAACACAACTTTTGGTGTTGTTTCCGGACACTGCGCCGAAAAGTGACCCGGCTTCTGGCACGTATAACACACGCGCGCTTGCCTCATCTCGAACCGCTTTCTGCGTTCGGCTTCGGCTGCCGCCGTCTCTTTACGTTTGGTCGGACTGCTTTCACTCGCATCCTCACTACGCGTGTTCCCCTTTGCTCTCATGGGTGTGAACTTCGGCCTCTCAAACTTCGAGCCAAATTCACCCTTTTGACCGTCCTTAGCTCCGCGAGCCCGACGCGTCACAAACTCCTCGGCTAGCTCAGCGGCTTTAGCCACCGTACAAACGTCTGGCCTATCCAAGACCCAGTACCGCACGTTCTCAGGTAACCGACTATAAAACTGTTCCAGCCCGAAACACTGCAGAACTTTCTCGTGGTCACCAAACGCTTTCTCTTCTTTGAGCCACTCCTGCATGTTTGACATAAGCTTGTAGGCAAACTCTGTATATGACTCACTCTTGCCTTTCTCACTTTCCCGAAACTTCCGACGGAACGCCTCCGCGGACAGCCTGTACTTTTTTAGCAGACTCGATTTCACTTTGTCGAAATCCTCTGCCTCCTCTCTATTCAAGCGAGCGACTACGTCGGCCGCCTCGCCGGGTAACAAAGTGAGCAAGCGCTGTGGCCACGTTTCCCGAGAGAACCCCTGCTTCTCGCACGTTCGCTCAAAGTTAACCAGGAACAAACCAATGTCCTCTCCAAGCTTAAACGGCCGCATCAGGTCAGTCATTTTGAACAATACGCGTTCTCGTGCACCGTGTGCCTGACTTCCATTACGAGCGCGTTCCATCTCTACCTCAAGACGCTTCATTTCCAAACCGTGTTGACGGTCGCGCTCTTGTTGCTCTCGCTCTTTCTGTTCTTTACGTTCACGCTCTTCTTTTTCTTTCTGTTCTTTAAGTTCGCGCTCTTCTCTTTTTGCCGTCTCCCTTTCCTCAATGGTCTCAAGGCATTCCGACAGCTCGTCATCCTCAGCTTCTAACTCCAGAATAGCCTTTAGCAGTTCAGGTTTTCTGAGTTTGTCTGAGACATCCAGACCCAACTCTCTTGCAAGCTCCAGCAATTTCGGTTTGCGCAACGACTTCAAATCCATGGCTGCTCTGAATGCTGCTTTCTCTACTGCTTACTATTGTCTTGCCGCAAACTAACCCGGCAGCAACGACAACCACAATTACCAGCTCTGTTTCTGACACTAACAAAAGCCTGGCAAAGCTCAGAAGAAGAAAGTCCCGCACTCACCAAACCTCGCAGCCAAGAGTTCAGCGCAGTCGTTCCGCTGCAGGCAACCAGTCATCACACAGGGCTCGTTGCACTGCTCCCGGATCGTCGTTGAGCTGCTCAGCATACAGTCAACTGCATATCTTCGCTGCTGGCCTCCGTTGTCGCGATCTCACCGCTGGCAGACAGTTGTTTGAATCCCACCGATGGCAACGGTTGTTGTGGTCGCACCGATGGTACGACCTGTTGGGAACTCGGCGCTGACGCCCGTTGTTGCACCTGGGTCGCAAGCCCCAAGGGTAGCGTTGGCCTGGCGGCCTGGGGTACAACTGGAAGCATCCGAAGGTCCCGGCAAAGCATGAGTCGACTGGTAACAACAAAACAACTTGTTTATTTTAACATCGCAAAGAGTTGGCGGTCAGGTTGACCGACGTAGAGAGACGGGAGAGCACTTTACTCAACAGAAGAAATCGGAGCCCTCCTTTTGGCGTCCGGGGGCAGCTGTTTTTATACTCTCGCAGTTGAGGGCAAGAAGGAACCCCTCAATAGACGAGCACGTGATTGTATAATGGGATAAGGTGACGCATACTGTCGTGGCGCCGCCGGTCGGGCACAAAGACTGGGAGGAGAAGGTGACTCCTACTGTCGTATCGCCTCCGGTCGGGCACAATGGCTGGGAGGAGAAGGTGACTCGCTACTGTCGTATCGCCTCCGGTCGGGCACAATGGCTGGGAGGAGAAGGTGACTCCTACTGTCGTATCGCCTCCGGTCGGGCACAATGGCTGGGAGGAGAAGGTGACTCCTACTGTCGTATCGCCTCCGGTCGGGCACAATGGCTGGAAGGAGAAGGTGACTCCTACTGTCGTAGCGCCTCCGGTCGGGCACAATGGCTGGGAGGAGAAGGTGACCCCTGCTGTCGTATCGCCGCCGGTCGGGCACAATGGCACATACCCTCACACACGCACATGAAGACACGTGGCATCGGAACATGCCTGGACGCGCTTGGCGGGGAGCGTAGCGGCGACGCCGAACGGGCCAAAATGTCTGCCGCTTTGTTGCAGTCGCGCCGGCTAAACCGCGCGTCGTAGGCGAAACGTAACAACCCCTTCAACGTGTACGTAGCGGATCCAGACGATAGCTACAAAGGGGTGGTGTACGGATCCCCAGCACACACGGAATCAGCAGATCTCCAGCAACACCTGCGAGTCAGGACCCAAGGAGCCACCATCGAAAGGGCCCGAATGCTAGGAAGCTGAAATAGCGCTCTCCTCACCTTCTCGGGAGGCACGCGCCCCAAATGCGTGTACTACATGGGAGTAGAGATGCGGTGTATGGAGTACAGGCCAACAATCCAAATGTGCCTGGAGTACATGCAAGAGGGACACCGCTCGGACGTTTGTACGAACCCCAAGAACATATGCCGTGGCTGCGGACTCGAAAATCCACCCCCACAAGGACACGAATGTGAAGTGAAGTGCGCCGTGTGCAGGGCGGCGGGGCACGAGACGCGTTGGTTCCCGAACAAACTGATTGCCGCCAAGCGCGTGAAGACGACTCGCCAGTCTCGTTCGCGGGAGCGGTCGGGACAGAACACCAAAAAGGCACCGGGGCGCTGGTTCGAGTCGACGGAAGTGGAAGACTTCTACCGGCGCCGATCGAGGTCCAGATCTCCAAACGGAAGCAGAACGAAGAGCAATACCCCCTCGAGGTACTCCTCCAGCTCCAGAGCTTCGCAGCGGTCGAATTCGCCACTGCCTAAAAAGCAGCAAGTGAGCTGGGCGAGGGTTGTTTCTCCCACTGCTCCAAAACAGAATAATGATGAAAATGATAAACGCATTCAGAAATTGGAAAAGGAAAATGCGCGACTAAAAGACCAGCTCTCAGGAGAAGGACACAAAGGACAATCACTTGAAAAACAAATGTCAGAGTTAGAGGCGCGCTTCAATAGCACAATACAACAGCTGGAAACGCAGCGTCAGTCTGAAGAAATGGCCAAAACGAAAGCGGCGGCATATATAAGCTCCGCCTCCTCGCAGTCTCCGACAACCCAAATTTCAAATAACGCGCAGATAACGGCAGCGCAGATCCAGACAATGATCGCGGAAAACTTGAAATTACTTATGCATGAAATGATGGCGTTAGTTACCCAAAGGTTCACGGAATGTCAAAAACTATGCACGAACCACTTCGAGAAACACAAGGTATTCGTGGCGGAACAGCTTAAGGCAGTCTCGAAGGCTGTTCCCACCGAAAAACGCGCAATTGCGATAGGAGCGGGTTCAGCAAAAGCTAAAATAAGCCACTGCGTAACAGAATCCGACGGCTCGGACACGGAAACGTCACGGGCTTAAAATAAGAGTGGGCAACATGGCTAATCACGCTAAGAAATCACAACGAATACAAAATTCAGAACAATTAGAGATATGGCAATGGAACTGCCGCTCCTTCTCCAGGAAAGCGGCAGTGTTCCACCAGTTTATCAAACCCTTTGGAATCGCTCCGGACGTGATATGTCTGGAGGAGGTAGGGGCCAAGGCGGCCAAGCTGCAGGGATACACACTCTGAGCGATCTTAAACATTCGAAGGTCGCCACGCTGGCGAGCAAGTCGATAAACGCTCAATTATTAACACTTCCGCAAACTTAAGGAGAGACTAATTCCATGGTCATCAGTGTGGTGCCAAAGAAACTAAGTAAGGCGCACACAATGATCACAAATCTGTACAGTCCTCCCAAAAGCAAAGGGGACGATCTACCCCACATTCTCTCAGCAACAAAAGAGTTAGCGGGCACCAGAGATAAGGCGGTGATAGTGGGTGACTTTAATGCAACACACATACTATGGGGATACGCGAAAACGTCGCCCAAAGGGTTCTTACTCGAGCGCACCGCAACGGCCTTGGGCTTACGGGCAATCAATCAGATCGGCAAACCGACGCGCACGGGTAACAGCGTCAGCAGAGATACGGCGCCCGACCGTGCCTTTACAATTAACATCAAAGACGCAAAATGGGTTTCCTTTGACGAAAACCTGGGAACCGATCACGACATAATCCGAGTAGCGCTCTGCACGCCCAACATACGGAGAACAATAGGAATGACTAAATTAACTGACTGGCCTCGTTATAGAGAACTCCAGAGAGCGCTGGAGGAGTCGGATACAGCCCCGACCAAGATACGAGGATGGACTGAGGATGGACGGGGACACCACTAAAGCCATTGAGCGTACAGCGGAGGTGCCGGTGATAGACTCTTACCTGGTCAGCTTATGGGAAGAGAGGCGGAAAGTGGCGAAGAGGTGGAAAAGACAACGTCTAAACAAACACCTGAGAGATCGCTCTCTTGGAAGAGCAAGCCCAAGGCCATGCCAACGAGCTCGCTAAAAACGAGTGGGCGACGTTCTGTGGAACCCTATCAGGAACTCTGGGAACGACCAATACGTGCCGAATACTACGAAGCATGCTAGACCCGATGAGCACGCGTACTGAGAATAACAAGAAGCCCCAAATTATAGCAGACAACTTCGAGGGTACCAGACCAAGATCTAGTCCATGCTCTTCAGAAAGAGTACAGGGGACCCTCACCTGCCACAGTATCGTCGTACGCGAAGAGACAATACACGGGGAGGCGAACCCTAAATTAGACGAAGAAATAACGAAGTGTACGAGGCGGCACAATTCGCAGTTAAAAACTCGGCACCGGGCCCAGACTCGATCACAAATGCAATGATTTGAAACATGGATTCGGTAGCCCTAGCGAAAATAACAAAGATTTTCAATAGCGAGTGCTGGGCCAAGGGAGACTTGCCCCAAGAGTGGAGGAGGAGGAATAAACTTTATTAGTTGAAATGAGCCGACGGTAAAATCGTCCGAGGTGGGCGGCGTCCCTAGTCCAGGATGCCGTGGGCTTGAGCTGATAGCTTGGCCCTGCTCACCAGGCGATGCTGGTCTTCAGGGCTCGAGCTTATCAGTTGGGCCTCTCAACTGCTCGACGGTTGGTTCGGTGATGGGCGGTGTCGATGGATTTTGTTGATATTCCCATACCATGTGGTAGAGGGTATTGAGCGTAGAGCAGAAGGCGCATTTGTGAGTATAGGTCGTAGGGTACATTGCGTGTAGCAGGGTGCCGTGCGGGAATGTGCCGGTCTGTAGTTTTCGGAAGATCACCGCCTCTTCTCTTGTCAGCTGGGGATGCGGGGGTGGATATATCCTTCTACCCAGTCTGTAGTGGCTCAGGATATCGGCGTATCTTTTCGGGACGCTATCTTGTTGGTCTACCGGTGCTCGTGAACCTGGTGGGATAGCCCGGAGAATGTGATCTCGGGCAGCGGCATTAGCCGCTACATTACCCGCCAGGGACTCGTGTCTCGGGGCCCAGACAATGTACACCTCTGGAAAATTGTCTCGCTTTTCGAGGATGCTCAGGGCTTGTTTGGAAATGCAGCCCTTTTGGTAATTTCTACATGCTGTTTGTGAGTCGGTGATGATCGTGATTAGATCTTCCTCTCGCTGGCCCGTAGTGGCCGCCAGGGCTATCGCCGTTTCTTCCGCGCAGTCGATGTCTGGAGTGCTTACCGAGGCCGCTGCTACCTCTTGTCCTTGGCCGTTGATCACGCTGATAGCGTGGGCCGCTCTGTTCTTGTACTTTGCCGCGTCGGTGTACCGGACTTCTCCTTGTTTTGGTCCTTCGTAGGCCTTACGCAGAGCTTTCACTCTCGCTCGCCTCCTTTCTCTGTGGTATTCAGGGTGCATGTTTCTCGGGATGCTGGCCACCGTGATCTTCTCCCTCAGGGGTAGAGGAACCCGCTGTTTTCTGGACTCATATTCGACTGGGTAGCCCAGTCTTATTAGCGTGTCCCTACCCGTGCTGGTGAGCTTGAGTCGCTCTATCTGGCTCGTCTTGTGGGCCTCTACTAGTTCCTCCCAAGTGTTGTGGATGCCCAGTCTGAGTAGCTTCTCCGTCGAAGTCGTCGGTGGAAGCCCCAGTGCTAGCTTGTAGGTCTTTCGTATTAGGGTGTTCAATTTGTCTCTCTCGCTGTTCTTGAGACCCAGGTACGCGGTGCCGTAAGTGACTCTGCTGATTACCAGGGCTTGTATTAATCTGATTGTGTCCTGCTCTTTCAGGCCGTGCTTTTTGTTTGTCACTCTTCGCACCAAGTGCGCGACTTGGGTAACTGTCGCTTGCAGTTTTTTAATGGCGGCGAGACCGGCACCGTCCTTCTGGAGAGTGAGGCCCAGAATACAGAGTGTGTCCACCTTGGGTATGTTGACTCCATTTAGTGTCAACGTTGGGTCAGGTGTCTCCTGCGGAGGCCGCCCTCTTGTCCTCTTTTTGAGGATCAGGAGCTCCGACTTTTCCGGCGCGCATGAAAGACCGCAGCGGTGCAGATAATGCTCGGTCCTGTCGATTGCTTCCTGCAGGGCGTCTTGTTGTTCGCCCGCCGATCCCGTGCACGTCCACATGGTCAGGTCGTCTGCATACATTGCGTGACGGATACCCCTGATGTTCTCCAAGAGGTTCGGCAATCCCCTCATCGCTATATTGAACAGCAACGGGGAGATCACCGACCCCTGGGGGGTTCCTTTCTGCGGTATTTGGAACTTCTCGGTCCTGAGATTCCCCAGGCCTATGGTCACCGTTCTACCCGTGAGGAAGTCCCGGACGTAGTTGTATGTCCGCCGTCCGCAGTTGGTATGTTGTAGGCTGTTTAGCACTGCTTCGTGTGAGACGTTGTCGAAGGCTCCCTTCACGTCGAGTGCCAGGATGGCACTCTTGTGGAATGTACTGAGGCCGTCGATGACTTCTTCTTTCAGCTGAAGTAGAATGTCCTGGGTGGAGAGGTTAGGCCGGAAACCGAACATAGTGTTCGGCAGGTGCCCACCTTCTTCCAGATAGGGCGACAGACGATTGTGGACCATGTGCTCGAAGAGTTTTCCCGCGCATGACGTGAGAGAGATCGGACGCAGGTTCTGTAGGTTGATGGGCTTGCCGGGTTTCGGGATCATCGTTCCGTCCGCGTGCTTCCAGGAAGCCGGTATACTGCCGTTCTCCCAGCTTTCATTGATAAACTTTAGTAAACTCTCCGTTGCCCCGTCGTCCAGGTTACGGAGGGTCTTGTTGTTAATTTTATCCCTGCCGGGCGTCGTGTTTCTTGTCAGATTTCTTAAGGCTGCCACGATCTCCGACTTGGTGAAATGTTGGTCTAAATCCGGATTGGGTTCCCCCTCGTACTCCGGGTGAATGACCGGCTGCGTCTTCCGTTGTTGCTCGTCTCCGATGTATTTCTCGGTGATGGCTTCGAGCGCTTCTTCTTCAGTTCCCTGGAAGTTGTGTATAAATCTTTGTATGTGTTGCCCCGTGACAGTTTTTGATTCCGTCTTCGCGAGAAGGGTCTTTAGAATGGCCCAGGTCTTTCGGTTGCTGAGGGTTCCCTGTAACTGGTCGCACATTTGATTCCAGTTCTGACGTCCGAGTTTTTCAGCATACTCCTCCGCCTGCCGCGAGACTGCGGCAATGCGGATCTTGAGTTTGCGGTTTCTCTTCTGCTTCTTCCATCTCTTCAAAAGTCCTCGCCTGGCCTCCCAGAGGTGAAGTAGGTGTGGGTCGACTTCGGGATTGTCCGCAGTGAGTTGGATGGTCTTTGTGTACTTGGTAACCAAGTCCATCACGTTCTTGGTCCACTCCTCGATGTCCTCTAGGCTTCTGGGGTGTTCGTCTTTCCGGAAAGCAGGCCAGTCCGTAATTTTGGCCTGACCTAATCTCACAGGGGTTTTGTGGTGCATGATTTCAGTCTGGATGATATGATGGTCGCTGCCCAGAGTCTCGTCCAGTCTCGACCACTCGACTTGCCTTAAGCCAGTGGAGAAGGTCAGGTCTGGACTGGTGTCTCTGGAGACACTGTTGCCGATTCTAGTTGGTATTAGAGGATCGGTCCACAACGTCAGCTGGTGGTGTGGTGCCGCGTTGTGCACGTCCATACCCTTCTTGTTGGTTGATCGGTAGCCCCAAGCCACATGTGGAGCGTTAAAGTCACCCACCACGAGAAGTTTTTGACCGTTGGTGACTTTCTTCACTTCTCTCAGGAACTTGTCCAAGTCCTTTAGTGTGTCGCGCGGAGGACTGTATACATTCAGGATGTAGAGGCTCTGCAGGGTTTTCTTGGGAGGAACCAGCTCAATCAGAGTGTGTTCGATTCTGTGGTTGATTTGGTGCTGCTGCGTCGTGTAGTGCTTCTTGATGAGGACGGCGGTCCGGGTCCTTCCTTGGGCAATGTACGCTTTGTAGCCGCGCATCGTAATATTATTTGTTTCTGTTTCCTGTAACGCGATGACGTCAGGTTGGTGTAGGGTGCATAGGTGAAGTAAATTTTGCCGTTTCCGATTTATTCCTCTGCAATTCCACTGCCAAATTTTGAGGGTTTCGGTCGCTTCTGTCTTCTTTGCTATCTTATTCGCCATCTTGGCTTCCCAGAGTTTCGTTCATCTGGGCTTCTCTGATGGGGTATTTTGGCTTTTTCCTTGCCTGCTCTTTTTCCCTTTCTAGAATGGAGATACGTTGGTTGAGTTCGTTGCCCATCTGGGTGATCTCCTGGCGGAGCGTTTGTACGGCTGCTTGGACGGTGGCTGCCACAGATTTGCTTATGGTGTCGACGGCCTGAGCCAGTTCGGCTCGGAACTCATTTCTCAGTTCGGCCTTGTCTTCGGTTCGGGCCTTGTTCATCTTGTACTCTATTCCCGAATCGAGGTCCTCCATCGGGGGAGTATGTTCCCTCGGCGGCGTTGGTGTTGTGGTCAGTTTCTGCTGTTTTTGCAATTCGTCAATGAGATGTTGGAGCTTCCTCTCCAGGGCTTGTTCCCTAGCCTGAGCTCTTCTGTCGCGTCCCTCCTGGCGACCTTCTTGCTCTTCTAGACGTTTCATGAGCACTTCATTCCGCTTGATCAGGTCGGCGTTTTGCCTTCTAAGAGAGGAGATGGTTTCCTCGTATCTCGAATTTCGCTCTTGTGTCGGCTGTGAGGGAAATGAGTCGGTTGTCGACTTGGAACTGGCTATCACTTCCGCCCAGGTGATCTTCTGCTGTTGTTGCTGTGGCTTACTTGTTCCATATTGCGAGGAGCTTGAACTTGTCTCCCTTGTTATAGGTGGTTGTCGGCCTCTTGATTGACTTCTCTCCCTCACGTACAGGGGTGGGGGTCTTGGCTTGAGCCTTTTCTCGCACTCCTTGCTTGCCGTCTCGTGAGGTAGTCCACATAGTTTGCACTGCAACTGGCAATCATGATCTGCTTGTGGGTTCTGCACCCCGCACCGGTTGCAGATATGTTTGTCTGGGTTGGGGCATACGTCCTGCCGGTGGCCGATTTCTCCGCAGGCCTTGCAATACTGTACCGATCTGCGGTATGGGCGACAACGTGTGTACGAGCCGGCCACCTTCACATAGAAAGGGATGTGCGGACCTTCGAAGGTGATAACTGCTGAGGTGGATTTGCCGAGCATCCTCGCATGCAGGATGCCACAGTTGTTGGCTGCCAGTAGTTCCGCAAGTCGTTTCTCCGTCGTACACGCAGTGATACCGTGCACGACTCCACGTATTGTTCCTGGGAGCGGATTGATGTACGGCGTCATCTCGTATGTGGCCGCCCCAAGTTCGATGCTGCTGATGGAACCGAGCTTCAGTGCGTAGTCCTCGTCTGCGGTGCTGGCAATTATCAGGTTCTGCTTCCACTGCGTTTGGATGGTTACGTTCGCGCAAAATTCTTTGAAAGGAGAACCACTTGCCCTTGCAAGTCCTTCGGCGATCTTCTCGTCCGGCCAGCTGGACAGTTTCATGCCGGTTCTTGGTCGGTATACCACCTTGTAATCATCTCTGGCAGCGGCGGCGTCACGCGTCGCGGCGGTGGCTTGCCGTTGGTTCGGCTTCCCTGATCTTGCTGCCGTTGGTGGTTGCTGTTGGCTTGCATGCTTGCTTCCACTCTCGGGTTGCTCCTCGCGTTCAGTCCTCCTTGCTGGTTCTGGGGGTTTTCTTGCTTTCCTCCCTCTTGTATGCGGTCCTCGTTCAGTGCCTTCTTGTTTTTTCTTGCCTTGATTGCTTGGAACCATGGGCCAGCTTGACTCAGCGTCTTGCCGCTGTTCTCGTCGAATTCCATGTTGCTCTGGACCGCTGTGGAGTCTTGGCTATTGTTCTCTATGTCCATTTCGTGAGCACTGCCGTTCGTTTCCCCTGCCATTCTCGGTGCTCGCGAGACCACACGGGCCCGCTCCTGGGGCGCGTGCGGCGTTCGGAGAACGGTGTTCGAATATGTCGAGGTGCTCGTTGCTCGGTGTCTCAAGGTAAACAAATCCACTCACCGCGGTAATTCTGGCGACTTTCGATGCCGATTGCCTTGTCGAGTGCAATGACACAAAATCGTGAAGTTTGGTTAAGGTTAACTGCAATAACTCGCGATAAAAGCAGCAGCCCATGCGAAGCGCGTCCGCTCCACTCGGCCCCCTGATGGCTTTTTTTCCCCCAAGAGTGTAAATTGGCTAAAATAATCGTGATCCCCTAACCAAAAGAGAATCCCTCGATTGATACACTACGGCCGGTGTCGCTCACGTCCTGCCTGGGTAAGCTCTATATAAGGGTTATCCATAGCAGATTGCAGCGATACCTGGAAGAGCGGAGCTGGTTCCCGGACTGCATGATAGAATTTCGCACGGGTTTATCTTGCCAGGACGCGTTCCTCCTACTTAGAGAGGAAATTCTAACTAATATACCGTACGGCGACGAGAGACTAATCCTAGCACTATACCTCAAAGGAGCCTTCGACAACGTCTCTCACGTCGCAATATTAGATGGTGCAGTTTTTGGAGGGAAAGCTGCATGGCTCGCACTGACTACAATTCCTCCAGTGTGCCCGGCCAATACTTTATTTGTGTGTGTAGAAGGTGTACCAGTCGTAGCATTGCTTAATATCGGAGCAACTATTTCTATTATTCACGCTGGCTTGTGCTCTCGTCTACGCAAAGTTACTACACCTTACAGTGGAGTTCTTCTTCTTGGTGCAAATAATGTTGATTCAGCCATCGGCGCAATGCACCGTTAGAGTTTCGATCGACGGGATACGCCGCCATATCCAGTTCGCAGTGTTGACTTCCTGTGCTCACATGCTTATACTAGGGTGGGACTTTCTCTCTTCGGCGTCGGCTTTCATCTAGCGCCGTGAACGCCTCGTTAACTTTACAGAGACCGACATTTCCGACGACGTGCACGAACCGCGCCTTCGCTTACGAACTGCTGACGATTGTATGGCGCCCCCTGGTCGCGAACAACTCCTTGTAGTTAACTCTGACATCGCCGATGGTGACGTAGTAGTTGTACCATCAGCCCGTTGCTTATTCAAAGGGACTGCTCTGGCACCCAGCCTTGTTCGCTTCACCAACGGCAGGGCCACTTTGGCTGTACTCAACACAACCAATGAGCCAGTCCTGCTTTCTAAAGGCGCCGTTCTCATGTGCGTCTTGGACACTCAGCCTGTCTCTGTGCTTACCTCAACTACTGCTGTTTTACAACCACCCACACCTATCGATCCGGTCCCTGCTTCTGATCTCGCTAGTACCATCAGCTCTGATCTAACGCCACAGCAGACGGGGGAGATACTGTCGTTGTTATCCAAGCATAAAGACTCCTTTGACGTCCACTCTTCTCTTCTGGGACAGACTTCTGCGACGGCTCATCGCACTCAGATGGAACTTTCACCGTGCGCCAGCGGCCATATCGCGTTTCTTCCGCTGAACGACAGATCATCGATACCCACGTTGCCGACATGCTGAAACGTAGCATAATCCGCCCATCTTCAAGCCCGTGGTCGTTACCTGTCGTTTTGGTGCGTAAGAAAGACGGCTCAGTGCGATTTTGCGTAGACTACCATGTCTTGAACAAAATAACCCGCAAAGATGTATATCCACTGCCCCGAATCCATGATGCGTTACGTCAGCAAAATTCGGAAGAAAGGCGCGGAGTATTTCTCCAGCCTTGATCTACGCTCCGGATATTGGCAGATACCCATGCACGAAGCAGACAAGGAGAAAACCGCCTTTGCCACACCCGATGTACTTTACGAATTTAACGTAATGCCTTTCGGCCTGTGTAATGCTCCCGCCACATTTGAGCGGATGATTGACACCGTACTATGGGGCCTAAAGTGAAAAACTTGCTTATGCTATCTTGACATCATCATATTTTTGTCGACCTTCCATCAGCACTTGCAGCGCCTCGACGAAGTCCTGACATGCCTCTCAGCTGCTGGCCTTCAGCTGAATACAAAAAAGTGCCACTTTGCCAGCAAAACCATTAAAGTGCTCGGACACCCTGTCAGCAAGGAGGGCCTTCGACCCGACCCCGACAAGATCACCGCTGTCCTCCGCTTCCCCAGGCCTCAACGCGCCAAAGACTTGCGTAGCTTCCTTGGCCTAGCTTCGTATTTCCGGCGCTTCATACGTAACTTTGCCACCATTGCGGTGCCGCTCCATCAACTCCCTTCTGGAGCTCCCTACATATGGTCGGACGAATTCCAAACTGCTTTTGACACCCTCAAGCGTGCCCTCACGTCCGAACGTGTGCTGTGTCATTTCGACAACACCGCGCCCACTTTTCTACATTGACGCCAGCGGACATGGTATCGGCGCTGTTCTTCTGCAACGTCAGCAAAATTCGGAAGAAAGTGTGTGAATGGCCGCTTCCGTGCGCGGGGTAATTGTGTGAGCATCATATTACCACTTCATCTTATTCATCTGTATATATTCATCATGGCCAGCGTCATCGTCTTCAAGCGCGCGTCCGGCGCAATAAACCGTTGAGGCTTAACAGCTGTCTCGCAACATATATATATATATATATATATATATATATATATATATATATATATATATATATATATATATATATATATATATATATATATATGTGTGTGTGTGTGTGTGCGTGTGTGTGTGTGTGTGTGTGTGTGTGTGTGTGTGTGTGTGTGTGTGTGTGTGTGTGTGTGTGTGTGCGTGTATGTGTGTGTGTGTGTGTGTGCGTGTGTGTGTGTGAGAGAGAGAGAGCGTGTGTTGCGACGACAAACGCCCACAGCTGTTGTATGATTATTTTACACCGACAACACCTCTACCCCCCTATGCATCCCACGCAAGCGTTCACTGGAGATGTACCCGGCCGGCTTGCTGCGTCCCTATAACGACACGTGGTGGTGGTGGTGGCGAAACCTTATTAATACAAAAATCTATGCGTGGTCTATTCCTGGGTGGTTCCCTTTGACCTGGGCCTAATCGAGGGTCTCCAGTTAGCTTCCTGCAGGTCCAGTTCGCAGAGTCCTGTCTGCCAAGACCACTTAGTGAGTGTATGTGCTGTGCTCGTGGCAAGATTGCCTTGTCCCGACGGTCGGTGCATTCGTTTGTTCTGTGCGCGACTGTCGCGGCGTCTTTGCTACACCAGAGACATGTTCGGGACGTATATCTGCATGGGGAGATGGCGTGTAGGTGGGACGAGTCTGGGTACGTGTTTGTTTGCAGGCGACGTCAGTGCCTAGCCAGGAGTTTACTGAGAGCTTTGTGTGGGGGAGCATATTGTGTTCTTTCAAGACGTTGGTCCTGCAGTATTTGTTGACTTGTGGTTAATAACTCTTGGGACGCTACTCGGTATGTCAGGGGCTGAAGGACGGTGTGGTCTGCCGCTCGGCTAGTAAGACCTCGAGCTGCGCGTTCCGCTTCTTCGTTGCCCCGCAGGCCCTCGTGCCCGGGGCACCTGACGATACCGTGGGTCCACTTTAGTGAGTGGTCCACGATTTCAATAGCTTGTATAGGGAGCGTTTCATTCATGTATAAGCGACAGGCTGCTTATGAGTCTGTAAGGACGTACGCGGACCTTCGGTTGCTCTCGGCGTCGCGAAGTGTTAGGGTGATCGCTGCTCCTTCTGCGGCTGCCCTGCATGTGGCGCGGATGGAGGCAGAGGCTACCAGGTTCCTCTGATTGATGACAGCGATTGTGCATTTCGTCTCGTGACGTAAAGACGAGGAATACGGGCTAGTGTGCGTGTAGGATGTATCTCGGTCTCTGAAAACGCGTTTGTGCAGCATGCGGGCACGCGCTGATCTCCCCTCTTGATTGCGGGTGGGGTGCATGTTTTTGGGGATAGAGTCTACTACAATGTTCTCTCTAATTTGGTTAGGCATGAGTTGTGCTTCTCCTTTACACTATTGGGGTTTGAACGGGTACCCTAGCTGTTGAGAAAGGTGTCTTCCGTGTTGCGTCTTGTCGACGCGCGCCCTCTGCGCTATGAGTACGGTGCTTGCTAGATCCGCAAAGGTGTTGTATACCCCTATAGCGCTAGTAATTTCTTTGTGCTTGCGCCTGATGGATGTTGTAAAGATATTTTTGTGGTGCCTGACTCAGACCAGACGCATGACACTGGACCACGCAAGCGCAGTATGTACTATCGGCCAAAAAAGTAAACGGACCACGGCACCGCTGGCCGGAGCGGCTGCGGGGCCGCACCGGGGCGCTGCTATCTCGCTCCGCGCGCTGACGGCGAGAGTGCCCCGAGTGACGCCTGACTTCGCCCTCTCTCTCTTACGGATCCTTGTCACGCTTGATAAATTTCTAGTGCGCCGTTCGGTTGCTCTGCTGCTGACGGTCGCGACGAAGGGGACTGTGCATCGCCGGTAGTTTAGCACATGGCGCTGTCGAACAGTAGTGGACGGCCGCGGGGCGTCAAACCACGCCACTGAGAAGGAACGAAGACTCGTTCTTAATGTTGTTTTGCTTATATTCACCATACCTCTCATATGAGTGCATTTCGCTGGCGTCCACCGCTGCTCGATTTTAGACAACAAAACGAAAGCAGCCGCAGCGGCGGCTACGGTGACGCGCGCTTGCAGGTGCCAAGCTTTACTGCCGGCGCGGGTTCTCTGTCGATATTACTTTTCCGGCATTGTCTCCAGCAGTGGGTTTATTAACTGTAGCAGTGTGCCTCTTCACACTGCTTTAATTCGCTACTACAATACACAGTCCGTTATGAAACTTTCTTTACAAAAGTACCGTCAGAAAGAGATGATTGGAAAGACTAATCGGAAAGACAAGTCGCTCGTGAAAGTTTATTCACGGAAATAAATAAAAATTGGAGTTCCCTGCGTTGAAGAGGTCCTCAATGGGATGAAAATTCGCCGTCGTCCGCGATTACTTGGCCTACTCGCCTTGGCATCGAGTCATAGAGCGCGGCCACTAGCTCCGGACGTCCGCGTAGTGCTTCCCACCCTTCTTTCGCGGTATGATGCAGCTGATCCGCGGTGCCACAGCAAAGGGGCCAATAGGACACCGGCGTTCAATATTTCCTTTTTATTCTCTGGAACGGTGTCGGCGACGCGCTTTGTAGTGCGCGCTGCTATCCAGATATGGTTGTGTCCAGCCATTGGACACTGGAAAACTAGGAAATGTTTAAAAACGAGAACGGTCGCATTCGTTTCGTCGCAAAAATGCCATCCCGGGTGCCGATCGAGGAGAGAAGGCGCATCGTGCGGCTTAGCATAGAACGTGTCCCTCAGCGTGAAATCTGCCGCCGCACTAGGAGGAGCAGAACATCGGTGAACCGCATTATTCAAGCCTATAGGGATGAATACGGCAGAATTGCTGATGCTCAGCGCAGTGGGCGGCCAAGGCTTACAACGTTGGAAGAGGACCAACAGATAGTTGCTGCCGCTGTTGTTGACCCCTTTCTGAACGCCAGGGAAATTCGCGACGCACTGGACCTCAGTTGCTGCAGCGAGACTATCAGGAGCAGACTGCGAGAGGCAGGTCTCATGAACTGCGTTGCCGCTCAGAAGCCGCACCTGACGACGAAGCAGAGGGAAGAGCGACTGAATTTTGCCCGAGCGTTCGAGCAATGGACTGCAGAGGAGTGGCGGGAGGTCATCTTCACGGATGAGTCAACGTTCAGCACACGCTGGGACCAACAGCAGCGTCTGTGGCGTCCGTTGAACAGCAGGTACGACCTGTCATCCTTGCAGCTGAGGGAAGTTGCGGGTAAAGTTTGCATAGCTAGTCAGTGCTAAAAAATAGGGATTGTTTGCAACGCATACTAGCCTGAAGAATGCTGTCTTACTCATCTCGTCTTACTGCATGACTACAAGTAGGCGCAGTATTGACTAAGAAGTGTTTCTTTTGCGTCATTGCATATCAGCGAGCTGAATGTTAGACACGGTATGATTTAAGCCTTCATTATTGTCTTTTCTACAGCAGAGTGAGGTGGCTGCGCGTTAAGTTTTGTACCCGACATATGTTAATGACTGCTCTCTCATATGCCCAGATATGACCCCGGCCACATCCACAGCGTGCTCAGCAGCGGCCGCTGCTCGGTTAGGGTTTGGGGCGCCATCAGTAAGGACGGCCTTGGCCCACTCGTGCGGATTGAGGGCTCGTTCACTGGGTCGAAGTACTGCGAACTCCTCGTCAAGCACTTGATTCCATACGTTCTGGACGGGCCATTCCGGGACGGGTGCTACATGTTTCAGCACGACCGCAGCCCTGTGCACAAAGCCCGCGCTGTGAGTGCACTTCTGGAGAGCTACGCCGTGCGTCAGCTTCCGTGGCCGCCTAACGGGGCTGATCTTAACCCCATCGAGAACATTTGGGCAATGTTGAAGAAGACTCTTGCCTCACGGTGCCTGTGTGGTGGCACAGCGGATCAGCTTTGGCATGCCGTGAAGGAAGAGTGGGAAGCACTACGCGGACGTCCGGAGCTAGTGGCCGCGCTCTACGACTCGATGCCAAGGCGAGTAGGCCAAGTCATCGCAGTCGACGGCGAATTTTCATCCCATTGAGGACCTCTTCAACGCATGGAACCCCAATTTTTATTTTCTTCCGTGAATAAACTTTCACGAGCGACTTGTCTTTCCGATTAGTCTTTCCAATCATCTCTTTCTGACGGTACTTTTATAAGGAAAGTTTCATAACGGACTGTGTATTGTAGTAGCGAATTAAAGCAGTGTGAAAAGGCGCACTGCTATAGTTAATAAACCCACTGCTGGAGACAATGCCGGAAAAGTAATATCGACAGAGAACCCGCGCCGGCAGTAAAGCTTGGCACCTGCAAGCGCGCGTCACCGTAGCCGCCGTTGCGGCTGCTTTCGTTGTGTTGTCTAAAATCGAACAGCGGTGGACGCCAGCGAAATGCACTCATATGAGAGGTATGGTGAATATAAGCAAAACAACATTAAGAACGAGTCTTCGTTACTTCTCAGTGGCGCGGTTTGACGCCCCGCGGCCGTCCACTACTGTTCGACAGCGCCATGTGCTAAACTACCGGCGATGCACAGTCCCCTTCGTCGCGACCGTTAGCAGCAGAGCAACCGAACGGCGCACTAGAAATTTATCAAGCGTGACAAGGATCCGTAAGAGAGAGAGGGCGAAGTCTGGCGTCACTCGGGGCACTCTCGCTGTCAGCGCGCGGAGCGAGATAGCAGCGCCCTGGTGCGGCCCCGCAGCCGCTCCGGCCAGCGGTGCCGTGGTCCGTTTACTTTTTTGGCCGATAGTACATCTCCCTTATTCGTCACAGTAAAGCCACTTATATAGTAAAACATTGAATGACGATGACAATATGTGCACTGAAAGAAACGAAACTGAAACAATAAAGAAGGTTACAACAATTTTGTACGCCATCCTTACAATAGTGTCCATGACCTCGGTCTCGCTGTTAAGATTGACTTGATGCAGGAGTGCTTACGTAAGACGGCTGATGACGAATGGCTTGTGACCAGTCTTATAGTTTCGTCCTCTATGAACCATCTTTGCTGTGCGCTGCTCTGGCGATGAGTGATGCGATGCTTCTTATTACGTGATTTAATTTCTCTGAGGCATCGTTTATGCCGTTGTTCTCCGGGGCGTGCATAACTAGCAAGCATGTCGTCGGGGGTCGCCTTATAGTTTGCCCTGCAATCTCGACAGGTATTGGCGTTGCTCGATGTTTCTTAGCTCGCTTGTGCCGGATTTGTGGGTACGCCGACTTGTCTAGGGCACATCTGATTCCTGCTGCCGTTGGATATGACTCGATTTGTTCGATGGCTGTCAGTAATATTTTCTCTCTCTTGCCGTACGAACCCTTGGTGGCTCATAGGGTGATATCGTCGGCACAGAAGGCACACCCGAGTTTTGGGATGTTTTTCTGTTGCAATGCAAGTTTTATAACCCCGATGTTAAAGAAGAAGATAGTATTGGTCCTTGCAGAGAATCCTTCTGCGGTAGATCACACATGTCTGATTGTATGCCTGCAATGCCGATGCGGGCTTTGCGGGGACTGATAAAAACGACAGTGTACTGATCTACTCGCTCCCCGCGACCTATGGCGGCAAAGCCATCTAGGATGGTTTCATGTGCTATATTATCGAATGCTTTTTCCACGTCGAGTGCTAGGAGTTGAGGGTTGAGTACTTCTTCCTTGAAGAGGAGGAGGTCGTGGTTGGTCGAGCCTGCACTCTTTGCCTTGTTTGGGCATAAGGACTATCTGAGCGCGCGGTGGTCCATTCCTCGAGTAATGTTCTGCCCGATGTCCAGATTTCCTCGTTCAGCTGCTGTGTAAATGCTCGGAGGGTCTCATCGCTTAGGTTCCTCAAGATATCGTTGGTGATCCCGTCGGGGCTTAGTGCCGTGTTTTTCTTGAAGCTGTGTGCTGCCGCGTCAACCTCCTCATACGTGATGGGTGCATCGAGTTGCTCTTTCGGAGGTCCCTTATATTGAGTGGATGGTTTCGGGTGCCCCGTCTGGACGCCCGTGTATTTTTTGCTGGAATTCTTGTTTGAGATCGTCCGTGGTTGTGTTTGTTTCTGTTTTGGTACTTGAAGGATCAAGGATGCTGCGGAGTAGGTTCCAGGTCGCTTTGGCGCTGAGCGTGGCTTTAAGTGAATCACTGAATGTGCGGAAATTATCCCTGGGAACCATCAGAGCATTATTGCTAGCCTGCATAATCACGTTCGCAATCCGAAGTCTAAGTTTGCGAATTAGCAAACTTGGACTCCTCTTTTGGGGAGGCCTCTGCATGCTTCTCATAAATGTAGTAGATGGTTGTCGATTGGCCGGCGTGTCGGTATGGGTTTTTGCAGTCTTTGCTGTTGGCGTCTTATAATTGATTGGTTTGTTGGGCCCACTTCTTAATCGGTTAAGCGGCCTGTTCCAGGAATGGCGGACTTGTATCTAAGTCGCACTCTTGCCTTATATACCCTGAACTTAGCCCAATTTGTAATTTGGCCTTTCCTCGGTGTCGGCGTACTTTGTTCAAGGCACGGGTGATTTCGATAATGTAGTGATCGCTAACCAGCGAGTCGTTTAGGACGCTCCAGCTTGTTCCTACGGTATCGCTGCTTAGAATTAGATCAGGGGTCATGTCCCTGCTTGCACTGTTTCCAATTCTAGTAGGCGTGCCTGTTACAGTAATTAGTGTGTATCCGTGGCGCTCTATGGCTTCTAGGAGCTTGGTGCCCTTGGTGCCTCTTTTGAGTAGCACCACGTGGTGTGCTCTGCATTTAAATTCCCGGTTATAGTTAAGCGATCGCGGTGTTCCAGCATTCCCTGTAGGTGCCGCAATAGTGATGCGAAGTCAGCCTTTTTGTCGCGGCGGGGACTGTACACAATGCATACGAGCTGTAGAGGTTCCCCCTTCTTGACGGGCCATATCGTGATGATTAGGTGTGGAATTTCCTCACCACAGAGTAAGCGCTGTCGCCAAATTTTTGCGGACGAGCATGGCCACGCTACGCTGGTTTGGCTCGTAGTGTATTGTATGCCCCATAATTGGTTTTGATCGGTCACCCGTCTCTTACAGGCAGATATTGTCTGTGGGGTAGCGCCACCTGTGCGTATAGCGAGAGATATGCGTGCTTGCTTTTAATGTACCTACAGTTCCAGGACCAGATCGTGATGCTTTCGCTTTCCATTTGGGTTTTACGGGCCATGATGTGACTTACACGGTATTATGCTGTCTGTGTCGGAAGTCAGCATGCTACCGTCCTCTGTCTGAGAACATATTTTACTATTTTTCCGTTTACGTTTTGGTTCCTTGGTTGCGAATTCGTTAACGTATTTCTTTCTTTGAATTCCGCAAAAATGTCTTGAAATTCTTGCTGTATTTGTTGCATTCATTGTTGTTGGGGTAGTCGTAGTGCTTGTTGTAATTGGTCCTGGGTGACCAGGTAGCTCTCTGACGGCGAGGGCGCTTAGGGATCAAGACGCGTGGAAAGGAATGCATGGGCCAATCCCGAAGGTGCTGCAATACTGGGCCTATCCGAGGAGAACGTGAAGTAGGCTTTAAGAATTTCGCCAACTTCCAAAGATTAGTTTAATACCTTGGGACCAAATAGAACTACAAAAATTATTCTCAGTTATGCTTGATGAATATAGAGAGGGGGGAAAGGGGGTGCCAATGGTGCCTGTGCACGTGGCCTGCGCTTCTGTGGTTATTACGTCACGCGTGTCGGAGGGGCCGGCGCGGCTGCAGCAGCGGTTGCGACAGGTGCATGGGAGTTGCGGTGACCGCGACGGCGCTTATGTCGGCTTAGTGGGGTGATGCATGAAAGAAATGTATGATTTCATAATCTACGCAGCCGGTGTTTGGAGCCTAAACAGCTTTGATGCTAATCAGTCCCTACATGGATGTTGCGGTGCCAGAATTTTTTAGTTTTATTTAAATTCATATTCGTTATGTTTCAAGCTGTAACTTGGCGCAATAGTCATGCCAACTGTTAATGAGGAAGTAGAACTTTCTCCTGTGTAATATTGTACTTCTAATAATTCTCACCGAAAGGAATATCGTAAATGAACGGGTCAACTTCTTTCAACATCACTCAACTTCCTAGACATCCAAGAATAGGAAAAAAGCAGACAAGAATTTATTGCAGTAAGATTGTGATAAAAGTGACAGACATATAAAAAACAGGAAGGAACTACGAAATGCACGTAATGAGGAATAGTCGGAAATAAACGGCGCGATAGTATAGTAAACTTCACACAAGCATAACAATACACACAAGACGTGTTCGAACTATTGAGATTATGAAAAAATCGTTACACAAACAACCCAGCAATTAATTTACTCAAAATGGGATAGCTTTAGAATGAAAAAATATCACGCTGCTTCTTTTAGTTCTGCGAGAAGGGTGAATTAGGGTAGCGACAATATGTCAGTGGCTGCGTGCCCAGAATAAATTGTCGGAATAATCAATTGGGCAAGCTTCAACATCATCGTCTCTAATGTGCATATTGTGAGTTCCTCATTAAACAGCTGCAGAGTATTGGCATCTCAACCAATTAAGCACTTCGACTGTGCTCGGTGTTTTAACCTGTTGCCTCGAAAGCCTCGCAATCGTCTTCTGGTACATGAAAATTTGCGCTTGAACATGCATGATGTTGCTACGGAATAGCCACCACAATGTGGCTGCACTGAAGAGGAGGAAGACGACGTCGACCCGCTTGATATAGCGTCGCCATGGTGGCCTTCCGTTAGCTTCCTCTGAATAAATGAACATAGCATTGGGCTACAGCTACACGTAACATTAATTTGGTGGAGGTGGACGTTCCCCGTACCCGTCATGGAGCTTCGCAGCGGTCGCAACGGCGACAGTGCAACTTCGGCTCCGGCCGGCGGCACTTCATCTACACAATCGTCTCCGCCTGCAGCCCCGACCTACGTCGCCGTTTCCGGCCCTCGTGATCCTGGTGTTTTCAACGGAGTCAGCAGTCCTGGTGTTGACGACTGGCTCCGCTTATACGAACGTGTCAGCACCAGTCACAGGTGGGATCCGACTATTATGCTTGCGAACGTTCTTTTCTACCTCCACGGAGCTCCACTTGCATGGTTCCAGACTCACGAAGAGGAGATCTCGAGCTGTGGTCTCTTCAAAGAGAAGCTCCGCGACCTTTTTGGCAGTCCGTTCGGTCGCCAAGTCAATGCTAAAGAAGCCCTGGCCACACGTGTACAGACGTCGACCGAGTCCTACGTGTCGTACATTCTCGACGCCTTGGCCCTTTGTGCCAAGGCTGACTCGACCATGTCTGAGGACGAGAAGGTTAATCACGTCCTCAAAGGCATTGCTGACGACGCCTTCAATTTACTGGTGTTTACGAACGTCACAAGCATCGATACGATACTCAAGGAGTGCCGCCGTCTCGAGCAGGCTAAAAGCCGCCGGGTATACCAGCACATCACGCGACTTCCTGACACAGCTGCTACGTCATCTTGTGACGACCTCTTCCACCAGCCGTCGTGATGTGACAACTTGACCCGCATCATCCGTCGTGAGGTCGAAGCGGCACAACCGGTGGCCCCTTCGTTCCCATAGCCTGATCATTCTCCGTTGACAATCTCCTTGATACAGGCCGTCGTCCATCAAGAGTTCTCCAACGTCGGCCTGCAATCCATTCGTTCCGTACGCTCAGAACCTCTCTCTCCAAGCATGTCCCCACCGCGCTCTTCTTACTCTTATGGACAGCGCAACCCCTGCAAATGGCGAACCGTGGACGACAAGCCGATCTGTTTTTACTGCCGACGCATTGGACATGTCGGTCGCCATTGCCGCAGCCGCTCGACTTCTCCGACGCTCTGTTCTTCTGATTACCACCCTCGCCCCTCTAGGGCATCCTTTTCCTTCGCCCCTTCTATGCCCGCTGCATCATCTGACCCTGCGACAACTTTGACACGACCCCGCTACTCCCGCTCGCCTTCTCCCTCCCGTCGTCAATCTCGTTCGCCCCCGTCACGCCGTGCTCCTTCTCCGACCTACTCGCCGCACCACGACCGGAAAACTAGATAGTGCAGCTTCTGGAGGTGAAGCTGCAATCACGACATTGGCACGAAATCCTCGCTTCACATTATCCACGAACAAGAATCTTTTGGACGTTCTCGTCGACAATGTTCCTGTGTGCGCGTTGATTGACACCGGGGCGCATGTATCCCTTATGAGTGCTGCTCTTCGCCGTCGGCTCAAGAAAGTTCTGACGCCCGCCCCGAACCGAGTTGTACAAGTCGCCGACGGAGGGACTGTCGCTATTGTTGGCATGTGCTCTGCCCGACTCGCCATTGCTGAGAGACACACCGTCGTTCTCTTCACCGTCATCGAGCATTGCCCTCACGAACTCATTCTCGGTCTGGATTTCCTTGCCAATCATTCGGCCCTCATTGACTGTTCGGCCGGCTCACTTCGCCTTTACTTTCCTCTTCTTGCCGACCCTGTGGACCCGCCTCCAAGCCGCTTCAGCTGCATGGATTTTATTCGCCTACCGCCCCACTCTGTGACACACGTCGATTTGTTGTCCTCACCAGCCGTACCTAACGGTAATTATGTGGTCGCACCAATTCCGGCAGTTACACTTACACGTGGTGTTACCGTGCCGCACACTGTGCTGAAAATTACTGGCAACCGCACCTGCCTTCTCCTTGTCAATTTCGCCCTGACCGCGCAAGTTCTGCCTCAGGGGATTTCATTGGCTATAATTAGCTCTTTGCAGGATGATGAGATCGAGCCATTCACAGTGGAAGATCGTCACAGCTCAGCCCATACCATGACGCCATCGCACAGTACAGACGTCGACATTGAGAAGATGGTTTCCTCTGACCTTACGCCTGCTCAAGCTGAAGCTCTTTGCCGCGTTCTTGAAGGCTATCGCGACATCTTTTACTTTGACAATCGACCCTTAGGTCAAACGTCCGTCGTGACCCATTGCATAAACACTGGCGATGTCAACCCTATTCACCGACGTCCATATCGTGTTTCTGCGTCCGAACGAGCTGTTATCCAACAGGAAGTCAAAAAGATGCTTGTAAAGGGCATTATCGAGCCTTCCTGTAGTCCCTGCGCTTCTCCCGTCATACTTGTCAAAAAGAAGGATGGAACGTGGCGTTTCTGTGTAGATTATCGCCACCTCAACAAAATCACAAAAAAGGACGTGCACCCTTTGCCACATATTGATGACGCTCTAGACTGCCTGTACGGTGCCACCTATTTTTCTTCTATCGACTTACGGTTCGGCTACTGGCAGATATCCGTCGACGACATGGACCGAGAGAAGACTGCATTTGTTACCCCTGACGGCCTTTATCAGTTCAAGGTGATGCCTTTCGGTCTCTGTAACGCGCCCGCCACCTTCGAACGAATGATGGACTCTTTGCTTCAGGGCTTCAAGGGTTCAAGTGGTCCACCTGTTTGTGCTATCTGGACGACCTCATCGTTTATTCGCCCACTTTTAGCCGCCTTCCGTTAGCTTCCTCTGAATAAATGTAAGCATTGGGCTACAGCTACACGTAACAATATCCTTTGACTGCAGAGTGTATATTGAGGAAGGAATAGAATAGGGGAAATTCCTGGAATAAAGAGAATGGCAGAGCCAGAAGGTAAGATATACTGGAGCTTTCAGAGTTTTGATTGTAGAGGCTAGGTTCCTTCATATAATGCATATATTTTTTATCTAACACAGCGACTGTGTCGGGTATACATGTATGTCATCAAAAACAATGGCTGTCAGGGAAGTACTCATATAAATCGTAAGAAACATGAAACTTTCTTCGGTAAGCTAGGACTCCATACGCAATTAAAACATCAAAACACGCAACATCAGCCCGATGCACAATAGCTAACAATGCTAGAGCACACACAGCACGGTAAAAATGTTGAGCGAGCGCGAATCATTGTCACACTGGAAATATTGCACGTGTGCGGCTTTAGAAATAACCCTATTTTTTTTTTAAAAACTGGCGCACCAAACTTTTCCAGGAAGTGGTGCGCGCAACCTTCGTGACTAAATCAACACAGCGCTCTCTGCACCGAACGGCATGTGTTCACAGGCCGCATTTCTTAACCATTTCATTTTTACAGCGACGCTGTGTATGGCTAGGATAGCAGACAAATTCCGGGTCCGTATACAGAAAACACAACCCAGGCAGGCTGATCCTAGCGGCAGTGCAGGGCTAGGAGCAGCGGCTCACACGCCCATAAGGCAGAGGCGTGATGCGAACACACAGCGCCAACTTCGTTTCAATAAGAAACGCACAAATAAACAAAGCTGTCAAAACACATGAAAGATGACGAAGCGCGTGAACTTAAGCGTTGATCAGCGCACGTTGCCGCCAGTCCCTCGCCGGTTTTCGTTGTCGGAAACTTTAACGTAGACATCTCAAAACCGGAAACAAAGCAGTGGTTCACTCACTTCGTGGAAGAGTTTGGCCTCGGTTACTTCAGCGATCTGAATCAACCAACTACCGTACACAGAAGAACTTCAGTTTGGCCTAGTTGGTGTTTAGTGCATATCATATTGACCGCAAATAAAGACGGGGACAGAGGAAGAGAACGCAAAAACAACACGGGCATTATGACCATCCGTGTTACTTTTGTGTTCACTTCCGCTGTCTCCGTCTTTATTTGCGGTCAATAGATATACCGTACACAGGTCATGCATTGATTTAACTTTGGCCAAGAACATTTCACAGATAAAAACGGAAAAGACCAGCGTGTATCATAGCGACCACAAAGTATTTATGGCAGTGATTTCAAAGGAATAGATAAAATAAATGTTTCGTAAACTGCACGTGTGTTTGGGTCACATACCACTTTGCAGAGCAATGCGCGTAGTGGGCGCACATCATGGGATGGGTGTTTCACAAGTTGCCCTACATTAGGCGCAACATATCTCCAGCTTCGCAAACCGACCACCTTCGCAGGAGTGGTTCTCCAGTGATTTTTCCTCTCTTTTCGAACTTCGTCATTGTTTCGAACGTGCCTCGAAGCTCGGACGCCGCCGCGCCACTGTTATCGCTGGCATCACCACTCCTTGTGCACATGACGGAAAAAAAAAACTGCGAAGGGAAATTAAGGTAAAAAGCACCTGCCTATGGTATCAAGGCCGCTATGCCTCCCTCCATCGATCATGCATGCCGCTAACAAGAAAACAACGAAATAGAAAGAAAATAAGTCTAAGAACGTGCTAAAGAACTTCCTGCGGCCTTGCCATGAAACGGCGACGAAGCAGTAGTTTGACACACTGGCAGAAGAAACCAATCATGATCCTCGGGCGCACTTTCAGAGTAACGACACGGCTAGGTCAGCTGGTATACGCCACAGTTAAACGGGAATAGCGTTACGAGCGCCAATTTTTTCCCTAGCGCTTGGTAGGCCAAAGTCCGAGAGGAAAAAAAAACGAAGACAACATGAAGCCTGCTTCCATGACAAGAGTTTTGTTGATGCGTGAGGGGGAAACACCATGCCGCTTGTCGTCTGCTACGCGCTCGACGAGCCCAAGACTTTCTCTGCAGGCGCCAACGGAAACCAACACCGCTTGCATTAATTTCTGCAGATTGTTTTTCTCTTTCAGATTTCTTTTCCAACACCCTTTGGCTTCTAATTTTATTTTCTTACGGCATATGTGCCAAGCATCTGTGTGAAAATATATCTTTTTCTGTTCCAAGATGCGCCAGCCAGCACGCCATGCGACACGGCTATTTTGTTTCGGCAAGACATAAGTAGGCAGAAAAAGTGTGGTTTATTCAGTCTTTTTATTAGCAACGTATTGCACATCAAGGCATTCAATTCACAATACAATAATGTAGAGCTGAGTATCTGATTAGTCTGTACAAATGGACGAATTCTGTACTACGATCATACATATGTAAGACCACCAAAGCAGTTTTTGTCCCAGCCGTTGTTTGTGAATAATAAAAACATTATCAACAGCAGAATATGCACATTTTTTAATAGATTAGGTAAGAAATTTTTTTTATTCCATACAACGGGTATACTTGCTATTCGAAACAACTTGCTATACCTAGTTAATTTTCTGCATAGCTCTCATTGAGCTAATATGCCGATAAATATCCAGCAATGTATATCAAAAACCTCTATAGTCTTTTTTCATATGTGGTTTTGTTTCGCACTACAACATGTCAGCCAAATAGAGCTTAATTCTGATCTGTAAGATTGCGAACTATCAATACGAAATACGCAATGGAACGAAGTATGCGCGTCGGTCGACAGACAGATGCGCGTGGGAGCAAGTAGCAGTGGCGCTCACTCTGTGCTAACCCGGGCGCAAGCAGATCTTCACGGACTCCAGGTCGTCGGCGGCGATGTCCTTTCTCGCCGGCTCGGTCTCGGCCGAGGCTGCGACGGTGCTGAGGACCCGCAAGCCAGGTACGGCCCGTCACGTCATCACTTGGTTCCCGGCTCACATGGGCTGGAACGTCTCCCCCGGCTCACATGAGCTGGCCCACGATCAGGCGCGAGGTCTCGTCAACCGCGCCGGTCCGAGGGGCCCGGCTTCGCAGAGGATCGACCGAACCACGGACCCGCTGCTTACTTTCCACGAGATCACTGCTCACTAACAGCTGGAACGCAGGCAGTTTCCGGCTCCTCACCAGAAGCTAGGCAGACCCCAGGTCTCGGTGCTGAGAATGCTGCAGACGGGCTTTTCAGTCTCCATCAAGGCTGAGCCACTACACTCCGGGTGCAGTTCCCCGCTGCCCAGACTGCGGCGAGGAACGGTGCACCTTGAACCACATGCTTTGGTAATGTTCGGTGTTGCACCACTCGCCCTTCAACAGGCAAGAAGACTGGGGAGAAGCCGTCAAGAGCGACGACCTTCAAGTCCGGCTTCGGGATGTCCAAAGGGCCTGCGACAGGGCTGAAGATCACGGTCTTCCGCCCCCGGCACGGGTGCGGCTCACGACTTTATTTGTTTATTTCTTAATTATTTATTTATTTATTTATTTAACTTTATTTGGCGCTTAGGACCAAATAAAGTTTCTGGTCTGTCTGTCTGTCCGTCTGTCTGTCTGTCTGTCTGTCTGTCTGTCTGTCTGTCTGTCTGTCTGTCTGTCTGTCTGTCTGTCTGTCTGTCTGTCTGTCTGTCTGTCTGTCTGTCTGTCTGTCTGTCTGTCTGTCTCACGCGCATATTGCAGATGTTTTTTTTTTCATTTCTAATGCACTTCGTTTGTTCTATCGTCATCTAGGCATAAATGGCACAGTTCCAAGAAAATAACAAAAATAGAATTTTTTCTCATGAGAAACAGTAAATGCAGGAGCAGCATGTATCGGTCAGTGGTTGATCGTCAGCAGACGTTTGGCAAGGACAGAGTGATGCACAAAGGTATTTTGGAGGGCCTAGCTTCGGGACTTGGAGAAATATTTTTCAAAAGCAACCCAAGTCGGCTGCATTCGATGCATCAGGGCAACCTACTCAGAACAGTTCTCTTTTGAATGGTTTTCAAGACCTTCCTCTAATACACTGAAACTACATTACGCACTTTCTTTCATTAACAGAGCCTATAGGCTCACTTTCGTGCGACTTGTTTGAAGCATAGAACAGCTGTTAGAGCTATGTTACGAGTTTCATCATTGGCTGGAGGTCACCGTAGTGAGAATTTCGGTGTCGACACAATAAGGAGGCGAAAGCATTTCAACTTTTCCAGAACACTCGTTCCTGGCACAGCATGCTTTCTTTGTTTATCAAGATTATTCGTGACTTTGCCGGAAGGAGCTTCCCCCCACCCTCCCATTTCTGCTATTTTAATGAAACCACGGAAGTCAAGTGTGCTGAGTAACATCAGTGCTTGCACAACCTTACTGAAGTAAGCTCAAGAAGATTCTAGCACCACAAGATCTATGTATGGTAGCTATGTCTTTATCTCCATCTTTGACGAGAGGGTGCAAGTGTGAGAGCAATGAGTGTCCGTACAAAGAATACGTTGCACGATGTTTATGCAAGTACTGCAATGTGCCGAAATATTTTGTAAAGATAGGCTAATCAAGAGACCGGCCTCAGAGCTATGGAATTACAAAAAGAATAATATAACAGTAAAGAAATTTTTCTAAATTTTCAAGCTTTTGGAGCTTTCTTCTTGCAGCAGGTTTTCTCCCACATTCTTTTGAGATCCAGATTGAAGTCATTTATGTGCAGCCTAAGCCACGCATAACAGAAGAGGAACCTGTAAAGACACATACATCATCAAAAAATCTTGTCAGGCTAAGTGGCATGTTTTCGCCTACGTTGCACGTTGTGTCAAGGAATACTACACACAGGCATACACAACAAGCGAAGCGCCGTGTCTATGCTTGAGTGTCATGTTCCCCTGTAAATATAATTCTATCGGCGACACATTCCTGCCATGATATCGCTTCGCGTTTATTGAAACACGATATGAAAATCCGGTTCATATTATAAAATTTCTAGTGCGTGTGACAAGAAACGAAACTGTTTTCGTAAAACAATCCTTTCAATCCACGCAGGTTCGTTCTGATTATATTTGGTTGCAAAATTTCAAGTAGAAACACGCCCCCCAAAAATTAATAGGCAAAGTTGCACGTTGTGTCAAGGAATACTACACACAGGCATACACAACAAGCGAAGCGCCGTGTCTATGCTTGAGTGTCATGTTCCCCTGTAAATATAATTCTATCGGCGACACATTCCTGCCATGATATCGCTTCGCGTTTATTGAAACACGATATGAAAATCCGGTTCATATTATAAAATTTCTAGTGCATGTGACAAGAAACGAAACTGTTTTCGTAAAACAATCCTTTCAATCCACGCAGGTTCGTTCTGATTATATTTGGTTGCAAAATTTCAAGTAGAAACACGCCCCCCAAAATTAATAGGCAAAGTTCCAAGTTTTAGCACTGCTATACATGTAACATGTTAAGCATAGCTGGTTTCTCAATAGCTGGCTAAGAATGCTGGGCATCCGTTTTTAAAGCCAATTTTCTTGATCGATGAAAGCTTTTTATGCACGTCGTTAAGGATTAGGCAATTGAGCGTTTTATTTACTTTGGCTTCATTTTTCTGAAAAGGAATCCATACCAGCAAAACGAACTTCCATTAGGTTAAAGCCTGCTGGGCAACTTAGCATTGTTATTTTTTCTCCTGAAGAATTTCTGCTATAAAGCGGCAAACCAAGCTTGGGGAGAACACAGAAGCGCGCGGCACGAACTGTCTTCGCAGCATCATACGCTTTAGCGCCAAGCGCGGCGTGACTTTTACGAACGTAAATTTGCTCATTGTCAGCGAAAACTGTTCGGCTATTAGGTTAGCCTATAATCGGGAACATTGCGCAACGCAGACGAGCAAGCGATAACAAGAATCTGACAAGTACGCGGTTTTTTGGCAGACGTGGAGCAGATTTCGCTGCGTAATGTCTCAGGGCACCCTGCGCCGTAGCAAACGACGAGTCAAAGACATCGCTCGCCGTGCTCATGGCGCTTTGGGTGTCCCCTGTCAAGTGGTTTTCATACGAGAATACTGAACTAGAAAAACGCGGATCGGCAACAACTAATAACTTGTTTACGTTACCTTAATCGACCAGGGACCGGTCTTCCACTGCAACAGTGGGCACGCGTACAGCCGACCACGACAGGGTTTGACCTGTCCCGACCTGACCACGAAGTGGTTTGAGCAAAGGCGGTAGCCATTATACATCTGCTCCCATGTCAGCTCCGCCAGTTCTCCCCATTTAGCATCGTAGCGCCATATGTCACATCTGAAATATGGGCTAAAACTGCGTGGTCACAATTAAATGACATTTAAAAGCAAAACCAAAGTTGAGAGTACGCAGAATCAACTAAAAATTATGGCCCCTGTAGACAGAGGTTTAAAAGTGAGGCGGGCCTATGTCGTCACATGGGTACCTCCAATGTCTTTTCATTCAAAACGTAAACAATTACTGCTACGTAATCGATTTTTTTTACTTGTGCCGTGTTCAGGACCATTCGAAGGTGGTAATGCGGTAACGAAAATCTGGTCACCTGAAACGTCTCCAGCGTAACCAGATCGTGTAACAAGCGTTCTGTCGCGCATACGTTAACGCCTGGTGCGCTTGCTTGAGCAGGCAGAAGAAACACATGAACGCAAGGTGCAGTACACACAACATTAATTCGATATTGACTTTTAACAACAGGAACACACGCTAACGTTCACCACTTATTGCACACGGACTGAGTCCTCTCTTGCTATGCTTTACGCTCGCACTACCGCGTTAACCAACGTCTGTGTGGCTATCGTTTCTACGCTATCGTAGGGGCGCTTACAGTACCGGCTCTGTTCGAGGCGGATATCGGAGTCCTCCGGTCTGTGGTCCGTCGTTGCACTCTGGTCGTCTTCAGTCGTCGCTGGTGTCCGGCGTCACCCATGTCCCGGCCGACGTGGCGAAGGCACATTCGCTTAGGAGCTGTCGCACTCCGGCAGGGCAGGACTCGTGCCGGCTGGCCCTCCTGGTGCGCGCCGGCCGAGCTTATTTCTCTAGACGGGTCGGTGACTTGCTGCAGCCAGCCTCCGCGCGTCTACGTTCAGCGGCGTAAACGCTGACATGTCCTCACAGGTAGGTCCGTGCCAGCGGCAGTTCCGGAGGCGTTGGTCCTCTGCTCGCCGAGCCTGGTACTCGAGCGGGGCCGTCGCTACATCACCTAGGTACTGGGACAAGACCCAGATTTGCGATCTCCGCCCGTCTTCTCCTGGAGCGCTGCACCGCAGCCACCACGTCCTTCTATGCGCGCGCTCCTTCTCCAAGATGGCGGCTCCACGCGCTCGCTTCACTCCCTCTTCCTCGTCTTCTTTCTTTGTTTGCGCTTGTCACTCCTGATTATGGCCGCCCTATTTTCCGAGTTTTCGCTCCTCGACAACTCCACTCACTCTTTATCACCTCTTGGGTTTACACGGACACTTCACTTCACCACACCACATATAAGTTCACTTCGCCATTTCTTCATTCACACCTCACTGCACTTCACCTCACTTCGCTGCATCCACGCTCATATAACGTAAGTTTTCGCTGGCCTTAAGACTACGTCAATGTCAACGACAGCACCGTTCACAAGGCATTGTATTTTGCGAGTTTTCGGGGAAGACTCCTCAAAAGCTCTAAACACTATATGCATGCGCAGCAAGCTATTCCCAAGTATGATTGTATACTTCTTCAGAGTTATTAACTAAAATGAACATATTCAGCAAAGTCAGTGATGTCCTTCGTGGCACGTTCACTCACGTGGTCCGCGAACTCTTGCCTATCGGTTCTTGCCTGGCATGGATACAGCCAGAAAGGAAGCTGTGGACAGGTCCTGGCTCTGGACGCCGGTGCCTCATCGAGACATGACCTCGGGCAGAATGATTTGGATGACACCGGGAGTTGGCGCGGGACCCACACCTGCATGCCGAGGGCTTGGCAAAGCTGTCGGACACAGCGATGACACGTGAATTGCTCTTCAATTCTTGAGCCCATCTTTTCTCACATACGCTCAGTTCAGACCTTCACCTTCTGAGGGATCATTTCTGTTGTTGGGATGTGTGCTTGGTATGTACTTTCAGCAACCAACTCTGTGATGGCCATTCCTGTGTCCTTTTGAAACGGTTGCTCAATAATAGGCGTAGTCCTTAGAGGTACCTTTGATATCAACCCTTTTGGTGTGGTTCTCTGACATATGTCGCAAGATCCCACAAACCGTTTAATGTCACTTTGCATGCACGGCCAAAATAATTCTTCTGATACTCGGCTGGTCGTCTTCCTTACACCTTCATGGCCAGCGATAATAGTTTCCTGCGCCAGCTCGAGGACTGCCCTTCGTAAACTCAATGGCACTACTAACTTTCGTGTTTCTCTCCCATCGTGGGTTCTGACTATTCCGTACAGTAATTCTTCAACCTTCTCAGACTTATGTGTTACCCGGCTCTTCTTACTCTGAACCCACTTCCCTAAATTTCAAAATAACGTCGCAGAGTACTGTCCGCTTCTTGCCTTTTTTTTTTCATTTCCGTCGCGGTTATATCCATGGCGGTGCCTGAAGTATTCGTTATATGGACCTCTTTCCTATCCTGATTCCTTGTCCTTTCTCCACTGACAATATGGTAGCTCCTCCGGTATACGGATCCGAACTTTTTGCGTTGTCTCTGCCACCAGCTTCGGTGGATTCATGCTCTGTCCTACTTCTTATTTGGATATTGGGAAAACTCTAGAGAAGATCTGGATCATCCGCTCTTCTGACACCTGGCACATTCCCGAGAATGACATCGTAAAGCGGTTCTTTGACGCACCGGGCTTCAATCCAACCGCAGTAATAAGGCGCCGAAAGCAATAAACGAGCCACAGGTATTCGCCGTACCGTACCATCCGCCAATTGAACTGGCGTTTCTGTACCAGTGATATCTCTTTCCGGCACCATGGATTGCCTTACCAGATGGATGGATGGATGGAAAAACTTTATTTTCGTCAGAACGCATGTGCGGACGATTCCGTGCTAGATGGCCAGAACAATGTTGGACCCAGTGTCTCTGAGTACAGACACTTTTCGTCACTGCTGCATTCCCACTACTACTGGCATCGAGGTTTCCGGGTCTTCCGACCTCGGAGCCGTCGTGACAGCGCTCGCCTTGTCGCTGGACTCCTTCTGTTCCATTTGGGTACTGTCAACATCAATAGAACTTTCGCTCGCAACAATGCAGGCAGTCTTATTTCCTGACTTAGCTCGGCAGGTTCGTATTGCATGTCCATGCCGTCCGCACCCCTCGCACTTCAACGTCGAACTGCGAGTGCGACCCAAGGGCAATTCACAGCCCGATGCCCTATCCTGTCACACATAAAACATTTTATTGTGCCTTAGTCTGTTCTCTCTCATCTGGTGTCTTCTTATCTTCCTTTCCCAAGTTCTTTTGGCCTTGGGCTTCTAAATAGCGGTTGGCGTGTTCAGATAGTTCCGCCACCGTCCTCAAGTTACGCTCTGTCACGAATATTGCCACACCCTGATGACATGCTAGGAACTGTTATGCAATCATGTTATCCCTCAAGTCTTCAAATGTCTTCCCTATCTTAGCCATCTCCAACCAACGATCAGAGTGGTTGGAGATTAGAGCGGCAAATTGCTGGCCCGTCTAGTTTTCGTGTGGTTGGAGCTTCGGATTTTATCCCTGAAACCTTCGGTCGTTAGTCTGAAGCATTGCACGAGAGCCTTCTTCACCTTCTCGCAATCTAGTGCGTCGGTCGCTGACATCCGACTGTACACGGCCAACTGATGTACACCCAAGACACATACCCAATCCAGTCGCCCAGCCACTCTTCTATTAGCCTTGTCCAGTTGTGATTCGCTCGAAACGCTATATGTTTGCATCTAGGTCATCTCGCCTTTCATAAAATGGGGCGATTAGTTTCCATGGACACACTGTCGCTATACCCTGAGGTACAACATCTGAGCTCCAATTTTCTACCTCTGCTCCACTGTTACACACGCGCAACTGCAATTTCTTTTCCGTAAGCTCTTTTTCTATCATCAAGTTCCTATACACACGCTCGTCGGCAGCTTTCGCTCTCTCCTCAGCTGCCTTGGCTCGCTCCTTTTTTTTCCTTCGCAGCCTCTCACGCCTCTGTGCGTTCTTCTCTTAATCGCTTCTGTTCCTCGTGATACAGTGTCATTATGCCTCGGCCGACATGCCAGCCTCACTTGCAGCAGTCATCAAATGTTCAAGGTCCAATCCGCTGCTCAAGACACCCCGAGGCACGTGACAAAGTTAAAGGGATCCTGGCATGCTCGCCAATGTTGTCACGCATACGTTAACGCCTGGTACGCTTGCTTGAGCTGGCGGCAGGAACACACGAACGCAAGGTGCAGTACACACAATATTCATTCAATATGAACTTTTAACAACAGTAACACACGGTAACGTTCGACACTCATTGCACACGGAATGCGTCCTCCCTTGCTAAGCTTTACGCTCGCACTACCGCGTTTACTAACGTCTGTGCGGCGATCGTCTATTCGCTGTAGTTGGGGCGCTTACAGTACCGGTTCTGTTCGGGGCGGATATTGGCGTCCTTAATGTATTGAGCTATAGGCGCCCACAGAATAAAAGTGCGCTTTCCGCACTAGCTCTACCGGGTTATTGGTGTCGTGACGGGCGCGCTCGCAAACTTGGTTTTTCAAGGTTATGTAAAACATTCGGACATAGTTATATGACAGCTAACCTGACCTAACCTAACTTTCAATATCATTCAATGGATCTCTCCCTGAATGTTGTTCCTGCAAAAAGTCACAAGCGGGTGAAGTTTGAAGACTGTAAAACGTCCTAATAATGCCCACAGAGTCTTGCTGCGTGCACCTATGATTCTAAACACAATAGAGGAAATCAGGAACGATGGCCCTAGTTCGCGATATTTCCTTATTCAACCTATAGCCGAATGTAGTTTATGCAACCGGGTAGGGAAGCGTAGTATGTTTACGATAAGTTGCGCTTTCTTCGTGATTTTATTCACCGCATATGGAACGTGCATCTGGCAGTGCGTTTGCGCACCGTTTCTATTCTGAAGCAAATACCTTCCTTTGGCTCTTTCGGAACTTTTCGGGGTCGGTCCGCGGTCAGTCAATGTTGTCGGATTCGGCAAGGCCAATGCGCACGCTCTCGTTCTTGCGTTCGGACTATTCGCTCCCATTTACAATCATCGTCGATGCTTTCTGCACCATTTATTTCGTAGAATTACGCTACAGTATGTGCACAGAGGCCTCTCGTGAGTAATAAGAACATTAGGGCAGGTACAGCCGACCACAGAGCGTGCGAAACCCTATTCATTAACATTGGTCGTATGATTGCCGCCACGTAGACCTTACCTGCGGTAACGCGGGGCTGTAGTCGCAAAAGATGCTCAAATTCTCATGCTTCACTCTAGGGACTGTAATAAGACAAGACTATTAGGTCCCATTTCTATCTCTTGACATCCGCTGGACATTCAAATGTATGGTTATTTGTCAACTCTATTAATGCGATTAGCATACATTGGATCCTTCGAGGTAAGTCACCTAGGAATATTTTTGGGCCACCTTTGTCTCTTTCACGAATGTTATGCAACTAACGTTCACTTGAGCCTTTTATTTTCTCTGGCACTAGCTCACTCGCCACCCTTTTCTTGGTATTTGCTCCGTGTAAGGAGCACCTCTTCTTCGTGTAATCGCAACTTTCTTGCTTCTCAATGATCCCTAGACATCTCCTTACGCTCTTCTATAGCTTGCTTTAGCTGTTTGTTGCACAACTTACGTAGTTTCCTTATTCGAATCCTACAATTTTTTTAGCGGTGTCTGTCTTACTTTCTGCTGCATAACGTCTACCGTTTCCTTATATTCTCAGACCGCTGTAGGAAAAGCCTCCATTTTCTTCTCTATGTTTTTGTGATCTCTGCTATTTGCTCTTCATTCATTTTTGATATTCTGATGCTATTCATTCGTGTCATGCGTTAGTATCTCTCGCAAACGTTAAACGTCTGTGATCGCTATCCTGGCTCTTTTCTTTTTTTAATGTACTGCAGTTATCATTTGGTCTAATTGTTCGCAGACCATTTCTGAAACTAAGGCGTAGTCTATAAATGACTGCCTGTTTCCACATTGCCACGTTATCTTGCCATGACACTTACTGTCCTTGTTATCTACTTTAAGGTTCAGTACATCTCATAGATCCAGCACTAGAGAACCGTTGTAATCAATATATGCGTCTAAATCATCAATGTATGCGTTCATATCTCCCACTATCACCTGGCCCGATTTCTTGAAGTCATTAATAGCGCTTCTAATGCAATCAATAAATTCCTTATTTTTATCTCTACTGTCTCTACCTATCCATAGGTAACTCCCAGCCACGTCTTCTTGCCTTCACATGTGCCGCTAATCGATAACCGGTCCTTACGTGTCTTTTTTACCCTTTGCCACTTCCAACCTCACATAATTAACATGTATACGCCTTTTCTGGGCCCAGTAATTCTGTGGCACCGCTCCCATACAAAATTGTCAATAACAGACAGCTGCTCCGAATCCCGTAGATGTGTTTCGGTCAAGACGTACCCGCTAATCGCTTCGTCATTCAGCTGCGTTTGAATTTCCAGCCATTTTTCTTGTTTGCGGCCATCTTGAATGTTTATGTAATCAATTACACCTTCTCTCTCCTCATCCTTTGTGCCGTAGTGAAGGATTGGAATGAGATACTGGGTCGTCTTCTCTAGCGCTATATATAGGTTCGCCTTTTCCGCTCTTTTGCGCGTGAATGCCGGTCGTGCTCAGAGCCCGTGCCTTGCGCTAAGGGTCGGTCCGAAACACCGGTGACTGATAAACGCCTTTACAGTGCGTCTTTTCGTAACTCTTTGTGATCTGATTCTGCCCTTTACTGGTTTGCCGCAACAGTCAATACTTATTCTTCCTTACTTATTGCGTGTGGCCCACTAAAAATAAAAACTACAGTCCGCGCCGTGAACCAACGTCCAACCGGTGTTGCTACACTTTCACTAAAATGTGTCCCGCCACGCACGAAAGCGCCTTCGCGGCTTGCTCGGTGCACTTCTCTGGTAATGTCAGTGTCCGTAAAATTCACTGCCTTAGCTATCATCTAAATTTCCCTGTTTACTGAAAGCACTGCCCTTTCAATTGCGTACCCCTGCCTTTCAACCTCTGGCACCGTGTACACTGCAATTTGTACTTCCTTCAACATTGTGGAGGTCGGTGACCTCCTTGACTATTTGTTTCGCGATCCCTGCCCTTCGTCCTTCCAGTACCTAAATCATTCCGCCCATTATCACCACTAGGCGCCTCTCCTCCACTGTATCCCACGTGCTTTACTTGGCTTTCGTTATCCCCTCCCTAATTGGTTTTTCCGGAAGCGCGCTAACCTGCACTCGCTCACCTGAAGCTACCATCGCCGGTTCTGCTTTTCGCATGTTGTAATCACCAACAATGACAACTCAACGCTCTTCCTCCTCCTCGTCGGCGAAAGCTGCACCTTAGGCCATGATGCCCTCCCCTACTGCCTTATGCTTGCCCTTTGCTTCGTTGTCTTCTTCCGCGGCCGGCATGTCGGTTGTAGCCCCTTCGTGACCACCACTGACGTTTGCGACACTGCTTTGCGGAGTTTCGGCCTGCCTAGCTGTTCTCGCTTCGGAGCCAGCGCCGCTCGCGGTGCTCCCATCGAAGCTTTCACCATTGCTATGCGGAATGGCGGTCCTCAGCTTCATTTCTACGATGGCCAGCTCTTCTTCTGCTTCCTTTCTCTGCTTCTGTTCACTCCCGAGTTCCTTTTCTAGCTTTCCGACACGTTTAACTAGCTCATCCTTCGCCTGCTCTCGAAGGTCTAGCCACGAACCCATCACACAGGTCCTACAGGTAATAGCTGCACCGTTCGCTTGGCATAATGACACAAACCACGTCTCTTCCAACGCGCAAGAGCGCTCGCACTCCGAACAACGCACGCGTCGGTTCCCCCTTGTACCAACCATCACCTCGTACCAACAAGGTGCAGTGCAAAGTGACCCCCACTTGTGGAAAAAATCACAATTATTGGGTAGCTACATATACATAATCAAAAATCCTTAGAAACTGAAAATCTTGAAAAATAATTTATAAAGATTGCTCGGCTAACCTAGCGCTCCAAAATAACAAATGAGCGAAATATTAAATAAAAGAAAACTTATCGCTTATCGAAGCCTAGCAACACTGGGTGCCACCTAGCGCCGCAGCCATGAAGCCGGCGAGCAGCCTCCGAAGTGCACGGAGCGCCGGTGCGTGCGAAGGACGAGAAACGCGTCGCACGGCCACCGGGCTCCTCTCTCGCGCTTCGTCCTTAGGGTGCCTCGATGCCAGCGCCGCCGTTCAGGGTGGTGCCATTCTTTGACCACCCCCACGCCGCCTCTTTCGCGCTGCGACGCCATATTGAATCACGGCGGGCGGTCAGAGTGGTCGCAGTTGATCAGCAAGACTGGCGGGCGTGAACTTGTCGTAGAGTACCTTGCTTTAAATCTTACACCACTCCGTAAATAGCTACTTTTTTACCACTGACTTGCTGGCTTATTTTGTAGTTTGCATCTTTCTTCATGCTTTGTTTTCATGTTTGTTGCAAAGGTAACACCACAGTGCACGTAGCAACTTTTTGCCCCTATGTCTTGCTCGCTTATGTGGAGATTTGCATCTTTTTCCATGCTTTGTTTTTATGCTTTCCTTTTAAGGTTAAACCCCCCTGTACATACCCCACTTATCTGTCCCTCTGTCTTGCTTACTTGTATTGTAGTTTGCGTTTTTTCATGGTCGACTGCACTTGACATTAAATAAATAATTTGCACTGTTTCTTTTTGTTTTGTTGCCTTTGCTGTCTGTAAGGGGTGAGGTTGACAAGCTAGGTTACATATTGTTCTGCAGCACTAGAAGCTCAACCTTTAGGGAGCAGTTATTTTCAATATCCTAGCCCATCACCACCCAATTTTGCAGGCAAAATAGGAATTGCATGCACAGGCATCGTCAAAACTACAGATTTTTACTAAACCTTTTCTGGTCGATTGTTTTTCACAAAGCATAAATTTTCAGTCTGTTACTTTTATTTCGGATTTAAAATTGTTAGGAAAGAATTACTGCAGTTATTTAATGACCTCAAATTCACCCTTTTTTGTGTAGGTGTACAAGCATGATTTATATATGAATACAGATGGGCATGAATAAAATAAATACAATGAAAAATATATGCAGAAATGCGCTTCACAAACGGAGGAATCGTAGCAGAACAACCGGTGACCATGTCCAGAGCGCAAGCGAAGCCTGCATATCAGCGCACGCAAGAACGCTCGGTGGTTGTGCGCCTGTCAGAAAAATAAAACGAGTCGAAAACTTGCAGTAGTGGTTTATCCCACCGCCGATGAGGTGCAATCAGTTTTCATGGGCCTCCTGAAAGAACACGCAGGCGCAGTGGCAACGCTGGTATACGCGGCATCGTTTGTATGTACCAGCGCCAGCCTGTAAACAGATGTGATTGCACCCCTGTGGGCAATAAACAGGCGAGGAACTTGCAGTTACACTTTGAAAGATTAAAAAGCAGACAGCTTGTCTTTGCGAGCAAAACAAACGGAAACAGCTCGTGCGACCGAAGCGAAACCAACCGCCGCGCGCGAGCGGCTGATGACGCGCGGCTGTTATCATAGCGCAGGAATTGAAAAACCAAAAACCACGTAGAAAAAAAAACAATTTCTTCCACTCGCACGGAGCGTTAGCACCTGCTGGGCAACAGATCTTTAAAATGATAGCCTGTTTAAAATGATAGCCCACTGACGGCACACTAATTGTTCAACCTCGACCACTCGGGGCCCTAAAATTAATTCATACAATTACGTCTTCGAACCTCGAATGTTAAAACGGCTATTATGAGTAAAAAGATGCGCAGTGCAATATTGATAAAGAGATTGTTCAAATCAAAGCACTCGAAGCGTGCCGAGAGCATGAACGGCGCCGTTACGAACGCTAGCGCAGCCGATCCTGTGTGCTTCAAAATGGCGGCGCCGTTGAGGTTGTCTCCACCCTGAACGGCGGCGCTGGCATCGAGGCACCCTATTCGTTCTTAAAGCCCCTCAATCTCCCAAAGTAGCGCCATTCGCTTCCCTCCTCCTCCGCTCGGCGCGGCCTCGACGGTGGCGCCGCCGGTGGTGGGCCTGCGGTAGCAGACGACGGCTAACACGCTACGGGAGGAAATCCGCAGAAAAGTTCGTTCGAGCCCTGCGGAGCAGTTTTTCCAATCGAGATCTTTCTTCGTCAGTCGGTAACTGGTCTTTAGAATTGCGTGTTGGAATTGCGGAAGAAATAGAGAAAATGACCATTATTCAAGGCGTAAAGCGCGCGACGTTGAGAGTTCGTGTTGTTGAAACACGACGCCAGCACGCGGTGTACTCAAACGCGCGCGTAATTACCAAAGTTTCACGTGTTGACAGCGTGAAAGTATGTGTACGTGGTTTCGTAGGTTCATTCACGTACCTGCAGGACACTTTTGTTTGGTCGGCGCGTGAGAGATTTCGGCTGTGTGCGGTCAGCAATGCCTGGCAACAGGGCCGTTTTTTTTCATTACGGGGTGCTTTGGTAATCGTGACGATATATTGTTTTTGTTTACAAGTACTGCTCCAGGAGGGCACATGTAATGGCTAACGGAGGCCTCTGAAGAGCACGTAACATTACACTAATGCAGGCGTCGCAGGGAGTGTTCGCATACAAAATTGGCTGTCCGCGATCTTATAAACCCTTGGCATGCAAAGGCTTCGGCGAGCCCCATGCAGCCCTGGTTCTAGCTTTGGTGTTCCCGTTGCCGCTTTGGTGCCCTGGAGGCGCCGTCAATAATACGAAATAAATACAAGTTGTTACAACTAGTTAATAAAATTTATCGAAGAAATACAATCGCGCCGAGGCGCCAACTTCTAAAGCAGCGCTAGCGCGCGAGTATTATGAAACGCCAACGAGGAATTTACCCGCCCACGTACGACTCTACGATCAAAGTGCACGTTAAACATCCCCAGGCGAGCTAGATAAAGTTATGCGGAGCCATCCACTACGACCTCCATCCTAGCTTTAGTCGCTTCGGAACGTTAAAAACGTTGATCACCACAAACCAAATCAATACAGGCGGGCGTACATTCGAAGCTAAAATACTGCATCGTAAGTCATAGTGAGCCTTGCAAAAGCGTCGAGAATGTGCTAACTTCTGGTGGAGCTCAAAACACAGCCTGAATAAAATCGCTTTTATGTCACAGGCCAGCTGCAGAAGCGTGCATTTCACTGCAAGACGAAACTACATGAAACAAAGAGCACATTCGAAAAACAAAAGTCAAACAACGCGCTAAAAACCACGCAGAGCATGAACACACACTTTTTCGAAGCGGAAGGCGTGAACTAGGCTCAAAATAAGAGGTTGTGAGTAGCCGTGGCCCTTACATCACTAAGCCGTGCGTTCTTTGCCACTTCCTCGAAGTCAGCCCGCCGGATCCTGCGAATCCACACTTCTTTTTGCGTTGCGCCCGCCGGACGGCAAAGCAAAAAGCTTTTTGACCTCGCTGTGTCTGTTGCGGCAACCGAAGGCGCAGCAGCATGGCACCGCAATTAAGTTCTCGGCCCTGCACATTCTATTACGCTAACGCGCTCCGTCAGTCCGCCTGCCGTACTTTCGTCGCGCAGGCCCAACAATGGAGGTCGGCGCGCGCTGGAAAGAAAAAATATACAAAAGCGCGGCGCCTGCTCCGCGCTGGAAAGAAAAAAATGCACAAAAGCGCGGCGCCTGCTTCCACGTGACACAAATTGGCCAATGGGGGAGCGGAGGAGGCTGGGGCGACAGGAGGCGGGGAGGAGGACGCGCCAGGGTGAGCGGGGTGGCGGAAAGATCTAAGATGGCGCTACTTTTGAAAAATTGAGGGGTTTTATTCGTTCTGCACACACTGCGCCATCTGGCGCTGATATCGAGAAGTGCGCGCGTGGCCTCCTCCACAAGACGCGCGGCACGCGGCGCAAACACTGAGAATTCTTCCCTCGCTTGCCTCACACCCAGTGACGCACACTCAGTGACCCAATTTGGCTTGAGGTCTGTTGAAGAGCCGCGCATACCCAGTGCATTCAAGGCGCAGCTCGGTTAAGCGTTGGCGCTAAAAGCGTTCTCTGAAAAGCAGCGCATACCGAGTACATTTGTGGCGCAGCTTTCTAATGCTTCGGGTTACTGTCCTTTAGGAACCCTTACAACATGGGTTTGAAGCCGCCCAGCATCGGAGAAATTTAGCGGACCTATTCTTTCAATGCACAGTGGCATATTCCCAGTCACAGATACCCATTTATCCAAGATGGCGTCAAAACCGTTCACTGAAGAATGGCACGCACCCAAGTTGGCATCAAAGAGATTGATTGAAGACCCGCACGTACCGAGCGGCACACACCCAGTGCTGCAAGTCCATGCCAGAGTTTAATTGAACTGCGCTACCTTCACAGTCCCGGATCTGCATTGACCCATGTCGGGCGTGAAAGAGCTTCGTCGAATAGCGGCACATATGTACACATTGCCAAATAGTCAGTGACTAGAGTTGGTCCAATCGTTGTTTCCGAGCCCTGTTTTCTAAGCACAGCAGCCCGAAATGCTACCCATTCAACAATGGACTATGCAGTGACTCAGATAGGCAGGAAAGCGGTTAGAGGTAAATGCATTGCATAAATATATAGACACATAGCTCCTGGAAAGTGCCTGGAGTTCCCTAAACATGCAAACGCATTGAAAGAATCATCGAAATTCCTTTTCGCACACTGCACTTGCAACTGGCTATGAAACTGAACCAGTTTAGACTCTCAAGTTCCATGACAGAGGTGTTTTCATCACTATCAAGGATTTAATTACTGATTCCAAGCAATGTTCGTGGGAAATTTCCGTGCGAATCGCGTTTATTGGGAACGTCAACCATTTTTCGACATGAATCTAACGCTTTCACAAAGCCAGTATCCCATGTTGCCTACTACTAAACATCGTTTAGTAGAAGGTTTTAAACGTGGTACTGGCTATCTTCGCCTACATTCAGTGCTGGTCAAATCATGTTCTCACAGAACAGAGGCCAGCTTTTCAAATCAGATCGCTATGCTTTTGAAGACCAGCTTCTCTCAGTAGGCCGTGCGTGCCGTGGCTAAATCCACCCATAGGAAGGTGAAGCTCAGCTTGTAGAGGACTCGCATCAGACCTTGAAAGAGCCACTAAACCTGGGGTTCCGCCATACGTGCACACAACCAGCCACAACCCATAGAAGGTGGCAGCTAGACACAGCGTCGCTGACGTTTTTTGCGCCCCCCAGCAAACTAGCCCAACTCTGTCATCATACCACGAGTACTAATAGCATGGGTGTTTGAAAAAGCACGCCAAGTCATTTCTGCAATGTGTTCTGGGGGTTGCCTACGATATACCTCTCAGATTCAAGAAGTGCCATGGGGGCCCGATAGGCCGACGTTTTAATTGCCATCTGAGGGACCATGGCAGCCACTTAAGTACGCTTCCTGGTGCGCATTTTAGCGCTCACTGCAATACGTGCGTATCTGAGTCATACTTTTTGTGCTTTGATATTCTTGGAAGGAGCAAACAAACAGTGCCTCAACTCCAAGAGGCACACTTTATCAGAAAGGGAGGTTCCACGTGCGTCACTGAGACTTGGGTTACGATGTAATCATTAGCAATACACCTGTTTCAGAAAAAGGTGTAACAATGTAGACGTCATCAGTCTTGTGTCACCGTGGGTGCAAAAATTGCACTTTGCTTTATTTCGTGCAGCGATAAATCACTTGGTAGCCAGCGCCTCGTGTACGTGTGTGTCTTTTCTTTTCTATGTTCCATCTAGTGCCAAAAATCCATGTTTAGTAAACTACACCAACATGCCCAAGAAGAAACCATATCGTCTCTTACTAAACGAATAACCGCGCAATATGACGAGGATGAAAAGCTGGCACACACGTGCGCTGGCTTACAGCTGCTTTTGTGTTCGGAAGTGTGCCGTGTATATATAGCGTATACATAACGCACGGAAATAAAGAACCAGATGCAACAACCACGTGCCCATGTTGGCCGCTTAGAAACAACTGCTAATTCCTCTAAACATGCGCACCAAGAAACATTTTTCATATTTACAGTCAGCGCCAGGGACCCCATGCTTACACATGCGCCATCCATTTTATCCATATTTGGTGCTTCGACTATTAATCTGGTGATGTTGTCAGATGAGTGGCTTAGCATTGTCGTGCTGTCAAAATGTGGTACACATCCGCAAAATCGGCAGTGTATTCCTAAATGCCCGGAAATCGCTGAGTTCTTTTAATCTTTCATTTAGGCATCTGCAAGTTTGGACCCACTCTTCTGACCTGGAGAGGCAAAGCAGAAGAGTGGGTCTAAAAATTAATATGCAGAAAACTAAAGTAATGCTTAACAGTCTCGGGAGAGAACAGCAATTTACAATAGGCAGCGAGGCACTGGAAGTCGTAAGGGAATACATCTACTTAGGGCAGGTAGTGACGGCAGATCCGGATCATGAGACGGAAATAATCAGAAGAATAAGAATGGGCTGGAGTGCGTTTGGCAGGCATTCCCAAATCATGAAGAGCAGGTTGCCGTTATCCCTCAAGAGAAAAGTATATAATAGCTGTGTCTTACCAGTACTCACCTACGGGGCAGAAACCTGGAGGCTTACGAAAAGGGTTCTACTCAAATTGAGGACGACACAACGAGCTATGGAAAGAAGAATGATAGGTGTAACGTTAAGGGATAAGAAAAGAGCAGATTGGGTGAGGGAACAAACGCGAGTTAATGACATCTTAGTTGAAATCAAGAAAAAGAAATGGGCATGGGCAGGACATGTAATGAGGAGGGAAGATAACCGATGGTCATTAAGGGTTACGGACTGGATCCCAAGGGAAGGGAAGCGTAGCAGGGGGCGGCAGAAAGTTAGGTGGGCGGATGAGATTAAGAAGTTTGCAGGGACGGCATGGCCACAATTAGTACATGACCGGGGTTGTTGGAGAAGTATGGGAGAGGCCTTTGCCCTGCAGTGGGCGTAACCAGGCTGATGATGATGATGATGATGAAGTTTGGTCTATATAGGCTTTACCACGTGATAGAGGAACATAATAAGCTACATTGCCTGCTCACTTAACAAAACGTCTGCGGTACAGCGTAGAAAAAGCGACCACGTACCACTGCTTTTTCATCCTTGTTTACCCACGTACAAAGACCGTGCAGGCACTCAGGAGCAAAGAACACCACCTGGACGGCCGCTATATTTCGATCTTTTTTTTTATTATGAGAAATGCGGTGTAAGTAGGGCGCAACTACTACTTTGTTCAGCTTTTCAGGATGTACCCATTTCATTCCGTTTTCCCCCTGTGCACCGCTTTAGCAAACCTTCCGCCACCGAAGTCAGTAACGGAGCAGGATAGCCAGCCGTGACGAATCGTTTAGCTTACCCTAGACAACTGCCTTCCACTCTGTGCTCAGAAGATTTCTTTAGGGCATTGTAAAAGGCAGGCGAAATAACTGCGCATTTCGCCAATTTAGAATGAGCGGATCCGAACGGAAGCACGTGTTTTTGGTCCCTCAGAACATAACTCACGACTTTTCTTGGCAGGAGCAAACATGCTGAGGGGGAAAATGCAGCCCTAAATCTAAATATCTGATGCAGCTTTCGAGAGGAACTTCGTGCGTTGACTCTAAACAAAGGATCAAAGCACTCAAAAAACATCGTCATTTTAATTAAAACATGTGAATTAAAACCTGAGGCGTCAGTACTTAAATGAACTAAAAAGTTGCCAACAAACATGAAAACCGAGACAATTTCTGTGTTATATATACGTCCTTCGATAACCTTATCCGATTAGTTAAATATAAATCGCTTAAACAAAGAGCTATTCTTTTTGTCTGTATTACAATGCTGCCATCCCATGTAGCAAAGGTCCCCGAGTTCAGATGAAACGAAAAAAGTTATAAATTCCGGTCGCAGGAAAGACCTATTCATTCTGAAAACAAAGTTGCTCTACGTTCATATTTTCTACTAGCTTGAGCCAGTAGGTGTCTTGCCTAGCAGACACCATGGGCCACTGGTTAAGTGCCTGAATAGACAACTTGCTGCTGGCCTAGTAAACAACTTGGGTTACTCGGTATGCGACGCGGGTTATTTACGGAACAGACAATTTCAGCACTGGGTATGGGATAAGTCTGTGTCCATTCTTCGCTCATCACCAGAAAGGATGCTAAGGAGATAGCAGCCCATACGTGACAGACATTTCTACGTCTAGCGCGGCCACTTGATGAGTAGCCGATGCAACGAAGTTGTAGCCCGGATACTATGGATAGTAGATGTTGCTACGGAATTTCAACTTAGGTGCTGTGACTGCAAAAATAGATACTATATCGTGTTATCATTCAGCATTGAAGATGGCGGCGAGATTGCCGTTTCCTGTATGTGCAGATGCGCCAATAATGTTTAGTGATTCCTGAGTTGCATGGGGATATGGCATATGGATACAATAATAATTTTAACAATCATCACAATATACAAAACACAAAAACAAAATTTCCTATTATACACGCGTAACAAGAAACGTTGCTAACATTAACATAACCAATCATCTCCAGTGAATGGATGCATAGCCATTTTTTGTTATCTAATCTATACTATTAGTTTCGTGTTATGATTTCATCCTACATTTTCCTGTTATCCCTAATGTCGAGTTTGTCCTCTCATAAATTTGCACGTTAAATTTAATTTTTATCGTAGTTTAGTTTGTCCACTTGATTATCGGCAAATCCCCGATAGTGGGTACGATCCACGACACGAGAGGAAAACGAACAGGCAGAGGAGCACAACGTCGTTCGCAAGTATGTATGGCCAAAACGAGGTCTCTACGCTCCCGCGCTGCAGTCTGTCGGCGCCGGCTCTGGGCTCGGCATCACCAGCACCTGAGCACCGCGCGTGTTACACCAAGACCCCTGTCAATTCACAGAGCACCCAGCACCAGGAGTCGTCCTCACCCACGACCTCGCTGCTTCTCCACATGTGGGGCTACGATCAAGCCCACGCGCCGCCGAGTAGCGGCAGAATCATTGACTACACGGATCTTATCATCGGTGATGCTGGAGCTCCTCAATGGCTGCGCGCCATGTCCAACCTAACGTTTTTCTGCAAGGCGACGGCGTTGGTTTTTGGGCTGGCCATTCTGGCTTGCTTCGTTGCCATCCTGCTCACCGCGGCAAGTCAGTTTCGGACAAAGGAATGGGTCGAAGAACCTGCCTCGGACAACTGGACCGAACCGGGGCTGTCTTTGATAGAAGACCGTTCGTCCATGTCCACCCGTACAACTGCGGGCAACGGTAAGGGTGGAAGAGCAGGACCCACAGTTCCAATGACGACGCCCGATGCAAATTCTTTATTTTTGGGTGGAAAAAATACGCGTGCTGCAGAGAAAAAGAATCTCCACGTTTTTCCCGGACGTCTAGTGAAGCCGGCATCTTCCAGAGAACGTCTTTCCCGCCATGAAGCACGACAGCCCCTTCATTTAAGACATTTTCTACGTGGCATGGCGTACCAGTGATTATGGCGCAGCCTGTGTGAATGATCGAAGTTGATGGACATCTTTAACGCATAGCTGGGTTCAGAAAAAATGAACGTCGTAATAAATGCACTACGCAACATTTTCCATCTTGAAGACTTTTTCCTATTTGGGCTTCTCCAGGCTTTCTGATTTGATTAATTATGAAAAGACCGTTAATTCTACAGGGATATTTAGCCAGGTATACTTCACTGAAACCAATTGGTGTCTGTGCCAGGACTCGTAATCCGGTGTCATCAGGATACAGGAGCGCCGCTCAAACATACAGACTCGTCCGAAGAATGAATGCAGTAATAGAATTAGTAATTGAGTTAATGTGCGCTCACGTGACAAAGCATCATACGTTCCATAGCGAAAGCGGTCAGTGACAGCGAAGCAACCATCGTCGTAGTTCTTGATAGAAATCGACAGAAAACTTCAGTAGTTATCACCCATAATGTCGTCGTCGCGGGTCTGCGATCTGTAAGTAATCGTGCTGCTTTGGCTCTTTCTTGACCGCTTTAGCAACATAGACAGCTTTGCCTGTTAGTCCCCCTATTGAAAAACCCAGTGTCCAGTGTGCTATGCAATGCCTGATTATGGGCCCAGCGTCATGCGCTGCATGCTGGTGCGCTGGAGTGGCGTGGAATACTGGAAGTCGTTGGGAACGGCTGCGAAAAGGCGCTCGATAGCCAGGAAAGCGAGACGTATGGCTGCCCTATACATATATATATATATATATATATATATATATATATATAATGCGATAGAGAGAATTGATAGAAATAAAATAAACGAGAAGCAAGTGGAAAAGAAACCTTACCACCAGGATTCGATCACCTTAACTACAGTTCACAACTCGAGTACTTTACCAATACGCCAGGCTGGATTTTTTCCCCTTCATTAATTACATGGGAGATGAATTTTGAGCTTAAAAAATACAAGAAAAACAAAGCGCTGCAGAAATTTGAGGTGATTGAAAACACATTCAAAATTTTGAGGGAGTGTACGGTAGCGCAATTAAAAGACGGAACAAAAGAAGACACACAGGGACACACATAACACTCACATTCAACAACGTTTATTATCGAAAACCAGGCCAACACATCCATAATCAACAACTATTACAGGTAGAAATAAGTGCGAACTCACTAGACTTATAATAGAAGCCGAGCAGATTCATGCCCTAGGGGATTCATGTATCACCAAACCGTCATTGGCTCTCTCTGAAAAAGAACTGAAATTTTTACGCATGGCTTAACGTATCACGTACACAAATGTTTCGCTCTGATGGATTGTTTATCTGTTCACGTGGCTGCGACTCATGTTGGCTGAGTGTATAAGTGCGACCTGGTTTTCGATAATAAACGTTGTTGGACGTTAGCGCAGTGTGTGTCCCTGTGCGTCTTCTTTTGTCCCGTCTTTCAATCGCACCACCGTGCGCCCCTTCAAGACGCATTACCAACAAGCCCACATTGCAACCCTCGTGCCCATTCAAAATCAGGCAAGCACGTTCAAGCGTCTGATAAAGGCATCCAGTCCGGCGCTGTTTATTGTGCAGCGTACACACTACGAACGTAGGCAACGGATTCCCGGAAAAACGATCGAGCTTTTCGCGCTGGTTCCCCAAGTGCCTGTCGCAAATTCTACTACAGTAAGTACTACAGGCCAAGTAAAATGAACATGTCATATGGTGGGTCACAGGGATCTTTAAAAGGTGGGAAAGAAATTGTGTATGGTGTGATATCTAAATCTTTTTTAAGTATTCTTTGGAGAATGTCGCAGAAGAACACGGCATCCCTACAATCTAAGCAACAGTGATCAATCGTTTCAATATGTAGAGACAAACGACAGTTTGTCGACTACAGTACAAAACAGCTCCTTTTTTTCAACCAGGTTTTGACAGGAACGGTTACCAAATGTAACATAAAAAAAGTTTTCTTCCCTGGAGGAATGATCATTCCACGGCCACGCTTAAGTAGATCTAGGTAATAACATTCCAAATAAGGCGCACGATAATGGGGAAAAGGAAACAATGTTGCTATGAGTGCAGCAGAAATTTCTTTGCGGGAGGCAGTGAAAAATATAATCCATACCACAACGAGCCTTTACAAAAATGAATCCCCTGAACAACCTCCTTCAAGAAGCCCCAAGAAGCCGTTGGTGCATCTCTGAAAGATGATAACACACCTATTTTTTAGGAGGTAATTGATTCATGAAAAGTTTTAACATCTCTATTAGAAATGGACTGTTTACATCACGAATGAAGAATAAGCGGGAGACAAGATGACTTGCAAAAAAAGTGAACTAGAGCAAGACCCCCACTTTCAAGAGGGAAAAAAGAAGCCTATCATGTCGCATGGCCTCAACACGTGAGCTCCATACGTAGGTAGCAAACTCGCGATGGAAAGCTTTCAACCCATGCCACGAGCAGTGTAATACCTGCAGGACATACATAAGTCGTGCTGCTAGGAACACATTACAGGCTTCAGCTCGGCTAAATATGGACAGCTGCCTCCCCTACCAGTTGCTAACCTTGTGTTATACTTCTGCAACTTCCACTGACCCCTGAAGATTACTAGTGCGATATTCAGAGAGGGGTACCCCTAAGTACTTGAAGTCTTGCCTCCACTGAATACCTGCGAAGGGAGTTGGCATCATAGACCATAGACCGAACCAAAACCCTGAACTCATCTCAAAGTTGACTGCTGCACCGCAAGCTTAACAAAACTGTTGCGTTATAGCAAGGGCAGTCCCTACAGTTTTCTTGTCAGCATATAAGAAGGATATGCGATCTGCACAGGCAACTACACGGATCTCATTGGATAGCGATTTGAACCCGTGAAAGATATGATCCTTCAGAATTCGGGTGCATAACTGTTCCAAGTACAAAGCGAATAATAGAGAGGACCACAGACAACCTTGTCTCACCGATGCTCTCCTTATATAAGTTCAGATAGAAATCATTAACTGTTAACCTTGTTATGCCATTCGCATAACAGATGGTGATGCCTTTAAAACGAACATATCCAATGTTTATGTGCTCTAACACACGAAGCAAGAAGTTCTGGTTAGCTTTATCAAATGCTTTTGCCAAATCAGCCTGAACTATTGCGACCTGACCTAAACTTTCTGCTACGCACTCTAGCTCAGATCGCGCAACGTGGAAATTTTTCTTGATTGATTTTCCTTAATGTCATTTGTTTGATTGTCTCCCACCGCTGATCGAATTACATATTGAAAGCGACTTGCTAATATCTTCGCAAATGGTTTGTCATCCGCGTTGCGAAGTAATATGGGGCGATATCGTTTTTCTTTGCTCAGTTACAAAGCATTAAAGTTGATAGCCCAATTTCCAGAAAGTATAACATTTTCAACAATTTTTGTAAAAAATTGATGGCCTAAACAAAAAGTTCGCTTCCTGCAGTCACTACATTTTAACTTTTTCGTTTACATGCCACCCACTTATTTAAACTTTGTGCCGAGAAAAACGATTTACTCTCCCCCATGTGTTTAGAAATGGAGCCCCTGGGATAAAGCTTCCTCATAAAGGGGCCATGAGACACTTATCTAACTGCTCATAGAATTAGACCCCTATTAAGTTACGTCGGCTCATGAATTTCCTACCGCCAACATTTTTCGAATCTTTCAGGAACAAGCGAAGTTAGACGTAGTTATCGGACCGATAAGCGGATTTTCTCTCCTTTCATTTCCGCTAGCGTGTTGTAAGCTACACAGGAGAGACGGCTAGGGCACACATTGAAGCAATGCCGCAGGGCTTTAACGCCTCGCTGGCCGCACTCAACGTTTGAATGCAATACTGCTCGTGGCGACACCCCGTGGCGGCCACCGAACCTACACTATGCTTTTAATCTCGGAATCCACGCTGAACGGACGCAGCGACGTGCAATTGTCGTGCGTAGACCGGTAGTGCAAAGATAAAATGGCTTTCTGTACTTTTATACCACAGACATATGTGGTTTTCATTTATTTAACTCAAATGAGCAAAAATTGTACTACCGAGGACCCGTCGTGGCAACGTAGGGGCTTCGGCCATAAACGTTGGCTTCGACGTTACGCTGCTCAGCACGACGGCGGCAGGCCAAATGCGAGGCCCGGTGGCCTCATTTCGATGAGGCCGAAATGCAAAAAGGCGCGTGTATCATGCATTGAGTGCATGTTAAAGAAACCCAGTTGGTCAAAATTATTCTGAAGTTCCCCACTACGGCGTGCCTGATAATCATCTTCATTTTGGCATGTAAAACCTCGGAATCCTGTATTAGAATGTTCTAGCGATCACGAAATCACCAGTAGCTGTTGGTTGGACCACTTGCTTCCTACTACGCTTAGCGACGACATTGCAAGGAGAGAGCAATCGATTTGTCACGAGATCGTGAATCCCTTGTTGCATGCATTTCAAGATCAGCTGGCCCAAATGTTCACAGCAGTCTCGTTAACAGATTGTCAACGTTTTTTTTTTACTATGTTCAAAAAGTTTTTCAAGACCCCTTTATTGGGCACCGAAGCACATATTTCTCGCTAATCACAGAATGACATCCCCATTAAATTACTTCACCTCACGAATCCCCTGCTGCAAACATTTTGCCAATCCCTCGAACACAAGCAAAGTTAAACGCACTTATCGGAGTCATCAGTCGCTTTCTCTCTTTTTTCATTTCCACTAGCGTGATGTGAGCTACACAGGAAAGACGGCGAGGAGGCGCAATGGCGCAATGCCCCGCTAGCCCCGCTCAAAGATGGAACGCGTGAGACGGCTCGTGGCCACACCTCGTGGTGGTGGCAGTACCCACGCTGCGCTTTTTATCGTGGACGCCACGAGAATCACGCACATCAAAGCGCAACGGTTGTGTTTAGATTGACAGTGCAAAGATAAAATGTTTGTTGGTCTTTTTCAGATCGCAGACGTACACCTTTATTATTTATTTAACCGAAATGAGCAATCATTGCATTATCGAGAATTTTCTGGGTGATCATAAATTCAGCCAATAACTGCTTCGAGTTCAGCTGCTTGCGATGACGCTGTATGACGACATTGCGGAAGCGACAGCAAGCGATATTTCACTGCTTTTGAGACGTGATTGTACATCTTTTGCTGTATGCACTGCAACAATATTTGACCTCACGTGTTCACAGGAGCCTATTAAACAGATCGGCAACGTTTTCCTAATGTTCTAAAATACGACAGTACCCATCTCACGAAGACTGTGCTTTAGCATAGAATCAATCTAAGCATAGAATGCGTTTAGCATAGAATAAATCTAGCGGACACAACGTATTCGCGCCGTCGAAACGAGTTATGTATGAGGCGTGTACTGCATCGGGACTCCTGTTTCACGCTTGCCGAAGAACACCCGGCGTCATCTAGCGCCGGCACCTCGAATCCTGTGTGTGGCCTCCGAAATTCGTGACGCGTCGGTTAGAAACGCATCATGCGGCAACCGGGCTCCCTTCGCGCCTTTCCTTGTGGACACGCTGCGCCATCCAGAGGCACTGCCGCGAAGTCCTCGCGCGGCCTCGGCGACGAGAAGCTAGGCGCGCCGGTGCCTGTGAATGCTCAGATTTCTTCCTTCGTTTGCAGCAAAACTGGTGGCACACACTCAGTGCCCAAGTTGGTGAGAGGTTCTTTAAAGAGGGACACATACCATGCGCTGTTGTGGAGCAGTCTGCTAAGGCGTCGGGTTGCCGAGTTTGAGGAACCCTTATGGCATGGGTTTGATTCACCCCATCATCGGATAAATTTAAAGCATCTTTTTCGTCATTGTAGAGCGACACATTCTCAGTGGCATATACCTAGTTACCCTTGGCGTCAAAAGGGTTCGTTCGAGACCAACACGATTTGAATGGCATATGCCCTGTGATCCAAGTCAGCCTCAAAGTGTTTCTTCAAACAGCAGTACGTACCTAGGCCCGCGTCTACAAATAGCCATGTCGGCCTGAAAGAGGTTCATTGAAGAGCGGCATATATGCACACACGGCAAGGTATTCATTGACGCAAGTTGGCGTGATGGTTGGTCTCGAGGCCTATTTCCTCAGCACAGCAGCTTGATGCCCCTACCCATTCGACCACCAACTTTATAGCGACCCTGGTAGGCGGGGAAACGGTTGGATACTTACATAGCTACAAACATAGATAGTTGGGCCCAGGAAAGAGCGTGAAGTACCCTAAGAATGATAACGCATTAAATTGTGTCAGGGCCCCTTTAAAGATAGCTTCGGGAAATGTCGGAACCATCCGTGCTGGTCTTACTAGACGTCACGAGTGACAAACACAGTTTGGCCGGCAGAAATCCCCCCGTTCGTGGGAACACATGGCGAATGAGCATGGTCATCATTGGGACTACTGTGTTTCCACGAAAATAATGCAAGCCTCTTTTTTCCTTATTAGCGCCGGCGATCGGTGCTGTTGTGCGATTGCACGCTCGTTCACCGAGCCACTCGGAAAGGCTTGGCTATCTTCGATTGCGTCATTTCCGAAGTATTGCCCGTCCAATCGCCATGGTAGGTTCCAAGGAAGACGTCGCCGTTCTCGCTGACGGTGACAAAGACGTCAACCTTCGTACTTTCATTTTATTTTGCGACAGCAGTTCCCATTAAAGTTGAATGAAGGCCTGCGGGGCTGCCGCTTTGACGCGTCGTTTCCTGCTCCTTCGCTGCATTCATCACAATCAGCCTATTATATCCACTGCAGGACGAACGCCTCTCCCAGTGGTCTCCAATTACCACTGTGTGCGCTAGCTGAGTTGAACTCGCGCCTGTAAATTTTCTAATTATGTCGCCCCGCCTAATTTTCCGACGTCCTTCACTACGCCTCCCTTCCCTTGGAACCCATTCTGTCACTCTAATGATTCGCCAGTTATCCGCCCTATGCACTGCATGGCCTGCCCAGCTTCATTTTTTTTCTCTTAATGCCAATTAGCCTATCGATTATCGCCGTTTGCTCTCTGACCCACACCACTCTTTTCCTGTATCTTCATGTTGTGCCTAAAGGAGGTTTCACATGCTGCAACTGAAACGACGAAAACCGGTGCATTCGTAAGCGTTGCAATGTGATTTTTAGAGAGTATATTTCACATTATTGCAATGTCAAAAGTGCGATTGATGTGATGCCCACGATTGCATGCCGCCAGGTTCTGTGGCACCCTTGCAACCTTGCAACAGTTGAACGCGATGCCAATGCATATCTTTTTCATCTATCCAGATGGCTAAAACGGAACAAACTGACATTGAGTGCCTCCGAAACTACATACATGATATTTCGTCCTACCAACAAACCATTGTACATAAACGTAATGCTAAAATTCGAAAAAAGCATAATTAAACATGTTGAAAAACAAAAATTTCTCGGGGTATTATTTCAAGACAAACTAAGTTGGGCTACACATGTAAATTTTCTCATTTCGGATTTAGCACGTACAGTTGGATGCCTGTACAGGATAACCCACCTTATACCACTCTGGCTAAAGCGAACTCTTTATTATTCTGTTTTCTTTTCCAAACACACATATGGTTTACTTGTCTGGGGTACCACCACAAAAACAAATTACAAAGAGCTTGTCATTCTTCAAACAAGGATTTTACGGTCTTTCGAAAATTACTATGGTAAAGTGCAAGATTTGAGAACGGCTCCCTTATTTATGAAACATGATATACTGCGGGCAAACCAGCTATATTATTTCAAGCTATTGCAATTAATACACAAAAAGAAACTATACACAAAAGATTAAATAACTCCTAGCTATTGTCTAAGATTCCCAAAACGACGCGCTCCCAAAATATGAACTGAATACGGGCGACATAAAATGGCATATCAGGTAGCTGATGTATTAAATAAGATCAAAGAAAAATTAAATTTCAGTACCACAATAAATATTTTCAAAAATAATAAAAATTTAATAATCATTTTTGAATTAGAACACTCTCAGCAATAATGTTTGCTGTGGTTCTTTATCTACTTACTATTTGAATTTTGTGTGTGGGTAAATATACAAACACGTGCACTATGTATATGTAAATGCAGACATCTTCGTCTGTTGTATGAATATAGTTGCATAATAAAAAAACGCGCACATGAAATGTATGTTTAATGTATACATGTACTTCATACATTATGTAAGTAATGTAGACATTGATACTGCTCTTATAAAAGTGTAAAATGGTTATATTCAGTGTGTTTTTTTTTTCGTGTTATTTTAGTTCATTTGTTCTGTGATGAAAGCGTGACTGCCATCTTTGCCTAAAACCACTTCCACGCTATAAAGGGTCAGAGGCCTTTGTCAGGCATTATAACACTTTAGCCTCTGCCCCTCTAGCAGGCTCTGTATTAGGTCTGTTGAAAATAAAGCATTCAATTCAATAAACGTGCACGACGTCGACAGGCGTCTGACTTGAGGATGCAAAAAAAACGCGTAATTGTTTTAATATAACGAAGAAAACATGTGCGTTATATTATCACTGATCTGTTTTTATTAGGAACAAATAATATGTGTTTTTATAATTTAATAACGCTTTAAAGTGTATATTTGGTTTGGAGTACACAACGGCGGTTCTGAACTTCGGTGCAATGTGACGCGGCGCACGTAAAGAACAGCTGTTCGCAACTGGTTGTTCAGAGCTGTGTGTTGGCTCGTGTGCATTCTATGTCCGTGTTTTTCTGTCTGCGCTACAACAACCTACAAGATGACCTCTCAACACGTTCACATTGCTACTCTCACCGCATATGCAGTATTCGGAATTCGGTGCAGCGAAGTCGTCGTGACAGCCCAGCGAGATCCTCGAGCTACCTGGGCTCAACGTCAGCACCTGGAGAAATTATGTGTGCACATTGGTCGTGATTGCACATAAGCGGTTCCTCCTCCTAGCCACATTCTTGCACCAAAAGTAGCAACAAGCACCAACCCGAAAGACCGCGTCTACTCCTGAACGAAGCCGCAAATGATTCGTGTTATTATTGAACGTGTAATGGAAATTGTGTTGTGAAATTCAACCTTAGCGCTAGCCTGGTTCGTCCATCGTGGTGCCTGTGCTGTAAATATATATGTTTGGGAGTCTCCTCTCAAATATATCCCAAAGGCGCAAAAGCCGACGCATCAAATTTTTTTAGAGTTACTGTCATTTCTGTAGAAACCTGTACGTCGTATCATAGCGTTCTAAAATACACACTTCTCCTCCACTGTGTTGCCCTGTGTCTGGCGCTGGTAGTATACTCTGAACTTCTAACAAGAAGACCATTCAATACGCACTATCCATAGTGCGGGAACGTAGGCCCACGGCAGGCGCACTGGGCATAGGGTTTTTGACCTTCCTGCTCAGCCTCACAAACCGCTCACAGTTAGCCAGTTTTATAAAAACAAATATTGATATTATTACATTAATAATGTTATTAGATGTTATAATTCCTTCACTGTAATTTACAGCAATCATCCGGATTTCTTAAGCTAGTCGTGTATTTAACCGGTATTAGGTCAACATTGTTATGACATTCCAATGGGAGTCATTTCAAACTTGATTTCTCAGTCAAAGAAAGTACGAAATAAAGCATCAATGTTCACTCCTATCTGCTAATCCTAAACAAATTCTATTTGCAGAATTGTACGCCCGCTTGAACTGCCTGCAATTCAATGCTCAAAGCTGGAAAAACTGATTTCTTTTCTTGCTGTCGAAAGGCTGCTTCAATGTCTATAGCAAGCAATAATTATTTATTTCTAAAGTGTTAAGCAATTACTATATCTCTAAGCGTATTAATGTGATTTTGTCCCATGAACACAAGCTTTCTTTCTCGCTCTCATTAACTGCCATGGAATCAAACCGTTCACTTTTGTAAGTTTCAGGATCCAAACATTCAGGAGTCTATCCTGATCATTTGTCTGCATCGTATAGTGTGCGTGTTTGTATGAAATTCTGGGGCTGCCGTCGAAGTGATGTATGCATTTTTGTAGATATGTTGCAACAAAGCAATTTATAGAACTGTATTGTCAAATGTACAAGATGTGGCTACACACTAACGACCACATTAATTAGCAAAAACGAAACTGCGCATTTAGTGCAGATGTTGAAATCCACGCAAAGTGAAGTTTTTGTCAAGCGGTCAGCAAAATGCTTGTAAAGTAAATGCGATGTATACAATTGCCCTTATTTTCAACAATACAATGTGGCATCATTTGCAAGGGTTATTTATGCACCGGATAGGTCACAACCTTACTATCATGTAATCTTTATGCACTATTGATAAACTATACAAATACGCAAACGGCAGTTAATGTGGATGCGCACTGCGAGACATCTATACAGTGATGTTTGTTTAGGGAAGTATGCTGCCAGGTGTGCGCAGAGAAATGAATGACATGTGCTCATGCATTCAGTTATTTATTAATTTATATTGACACAAACATGTGGGGCTCCCGCACCGCAGGACGGCTCGCGCAAAGGTCGGCGCCATGAAAGACGATGAAGTGCGTAAGCTGCACGCTCTTCTTCTGGCCCGCCATTAAAACAGAAACATCTAATTTGTAAGACTCCGTCTTCAATCTACGTTACATTTTTCAGGTGGCGGTGCTGGGTACATGCTACCACTCCCAGATCGAACACCGCGTACAAGTCCAGTATGAAGTCTGGTTGAGCGGACTCCTGTTCACGTACGGACAAGCCGTCGACTTTAAGGACTACCACCTGAGCACGAGCCTCTACCGAATACAGTCAGGAGTACGAGTACATCGGTTCCGTCTTCTTCCTCAACGGCACCGACCGAGGTCGTCCTTAACCTAGCCGCGAATCCCCACATCCTTCCATGGGGACACCTTCGACGATGTTGAGGACTGGCTCGATCACTTTGAGCATGTCGCAGAATTCAACGGCTGGACTCCAGAGCGCAGGCTACGCAACGCCTACTTTGCCTTCGATGACTATGCGCGGACATGGTTTGAGAACCATGAGGCGACCTTATCGACATGGGACGAATTCCGACGGCAGCTAATCAGCACATACGCCAGCCTCGATCGCAGGGAGCGAGCTGAATCTGCAGTTCAGGCGAGAGTACAGCGGCCGAACGAAAGCGTGGCAATGTTTGTCGAATATATGTGCCGACTTTTCTGACGCGCGGATCCATCCATGCTGGAAGAAAAGAAGGTCAGGAACTTGATGCGCGGTGTCAAGCAAGAGTTATTCGGTGGCCTTTTGCGCAGCCCACCAAAGACCGTTGCAAAGTGTCTCGCCGAAGCCATATCAATGCAAAAGGCACTGCAGCAACGAACAAGGCTGTACAACCGCGACGTATCAACCCTATCGCGTGACCCTCTCGCTATACCCTTGTACAATACCGACGCCTTGCGGGAGCTCATTAGGTTTGTTGTTCGAGAAGAGCTCCAAAATCTTCAGGTGCCTCCGGCATCGGTACCGCGACTCGCTCTGGCTGAGGTCGTCCGGGAGGAAATCAGGTAGGCAGTACAAGTCCCAGAGCGAAGCGAGACACCACAGCACGAGGTACGGCAGCCACAGCCTCGCATGTCATATGCTGAAGCTGCGTGAAGTTCGTTGTCTCCGACTTTTCACGATGCGCGCGATGTCCCGGACTTTCATGGTGTGCGCGTCGTTGAACAAGCAACTGGAGACTTCGGGACTCGCCACACGCCATTCATGGCTGAAACACAACCAACCCGAAAGAGCGACGTATGGCGCACCGCATACCGGAGGCCCTTCTGTTTTCATTCCGGTGAAGCCGATCACCACTACGAGGCGTGTTTACCGCCGGGCTGGGCTCCGTGGATTTTCACTGAATGCGCCGTGCCCGCGCAATGGTGAACGCTCCCTGGAGATTGAAGCGTACCTCGCAGACGCCAGGACCTCGTTTCCTCAACCATTCCGTGAACCCTTGTCACCGTTACCGGCCCGAAACAAGTCTTCCTGACCCCTATTCACGCCGAGAGCAACGAGGCGTCGCTCACCCAGCCCAGCCTCCCGGGAAAACTGAGTCCAGCGACCTCCGGAGGTGAGGTCGCTGACGTTTCGAACGCTGAAGATCCTCCACTACGACGACCGCAATATGACGTAATTGAGACGCAGAGAAACCAGTATAGTTCCGTGTCGGTATCCTGCGACGTACCAGTTACCATAGATGACCACGAAGTCACGGCGTTAATCGACACGGGTGCGTACACGTCTGTTATGAGCCAGAATCTCGCGCGTATACTGAACAAAGTTTCGATGCAATGGACCGTAACTCAGATTCGTACTGCAGGAGGGCATCTCATAACTCCAATGGGCCGGTGCACGGCACGAGTCAACATTCGGGGCTTCACGCACATCGGTGACTTCGTCATTCTTCCTGAATGTTCAAAGGACCTTATACTCGACATGGATTTCCTTCAGGCGAACGGTGCCATCATCGACCTGTAAGAGCTTAGAGTCAGCTTCGCTACTGCGCAAGCCATAGCAAACAGTAATGACAACGACCGTGACATCGCGCTTCGCGTAGCTGACGATCACGTCACGTTGCCACCCAAGAGCAGCGTGCTTACCCTTGTCCGATGCTACATGGAGGGCGACACCGAAGGAAGTGCTGAGGCAAACATGCCCTGCTTCTTGAGCGCCACATTTGTATAGCCAGAGGGCTTCTTCAAGTGCGAAACAAATGTTCAGTCGTTTTGCTAACAAACTTTAGCAACGAGTATCGCCATGTACCGCGAGGAACGACACTCGCATTTTTTCGCGAAATCTCTGATGTTACTGACATTGCCACGTTGGAAACCGCATCGTCTCAGCAATCTGAGTTACCCAGCCTAGAAGAACGAATTCGCGTTAACGCCGCTCTGCCAGACCATCAGAAAGACCGTCTACTGAGTCTCGTGAATGAATCTGTGGGCTGTTTTTCAACGTCATCCAAAGTGCGGCGCACGTCCATCACAAAGCACCGCATTATTACGGACGAGTCCGCACGTCCTGTTCGTCAGCATCCTTACAGAGTGTCTCCAGTTGAAAGGGAAGCGATCAAGCATCAAGTGAAAGAGATGCTCCAAGACGACGTGATCCAGCCGTCCAGCAGCCCGTGGGCCTCCCCCGTAATGTTAGGCAGAAAGAAAGACAACACACTACGCTTCTGTGCAGATTACAGAAAGTTGGACCGTGTCACCAAGCGCGATGTTTATCCATTGCCACTCATCGACGACGCATTGGATCATCTACAACATGCCAAGTTTTTTTCTTCGTTGGATCTTAAATCAGGGTATTGGCAAACCGAAGTTGATGAACATGGTCGTGAAAAAACAGCGTTTGTGACACCTGACGGGCTTTATAAGTTCAAAATCCTCCCCTTCGGTCTCTGTTCTGCACCTGCCACCTTTCAGCGGATGATGGATACCGTGCTTGCTGAACTCAAATCGCAAACATGCCTCGTATACCTGGACGACGTCGTCGTGTTCTCGAGCACGTTTGACGAACATCTCACATGACTCGAGAGTGTCCTCGCTGTGATCCATACTGCTGGCCCCATCATCAAGCCTGAAAAATGCTACTTTGGGTTCCAAGAGCTCAAATTTCTTGGCCATGTCATTGGTCCTCAAGGCGTCGACCAGACCCCGACAAGTTAGCTGCTGTCGCCGAGTTTTCACCACCCACAGACAAGAAGGCTGTCCAACGCTTCCTTGGTTTGTGCGCATATTATAGGCGCTTCGTTGAGGGATTCTCGAGAATTGCTGAGCCTCTGACACGGCTTACACGCGACGATGCGCCTTTCATAAGGGCGGACGAGCAGCAGCAGTCGGTCAATGAATTTCGCAAGCGTTTGCAAGAGGTCCCAATACTTGCTCATTTCGACGAAGACGCTCACACTCAAATTCATACTGACGCCAGCATTGCGGGTCTCGGCGCAGTTCTTGTGCAGTGGCAAGCTGGTGCGGAACGCACCATTTCTTATGCAAGCCGCAGTCTCACCAAGGCTGAGAACAACTACTCAACCACTGAAAAAGAATGCTTAGCGGTTGTGTGGGAAATTGGGAAATTCCGACCCTACTTGTACGGTAGACCCTTTAAGGCTGTCAGCGATCACCACGCCCTGTGCTGGGTTGCCAACTTCAAGGATCCTTCAGGCAGACTAGCCCGTTCGAGCCTGCGTTTACAAAAGTATGATATTACAGTTGTCTACCGATCTGTAAGGAAGCCCAGTGACGCTGACTGTTTGTCACGCGCACCACTCACTACGACATCATCGGACCCTGACCATGACTTGCCATTTGTTGGAGTTATCGACGCCATAAAGATGGGTGAGCACCAGCTCGCTGACGCTGAGCTGCTGCCGCTGATCGAGCACCTCCAAGGACTGTCCCTGTCGTCCCTGTCTTTTTAACGCGCTATAAGCCTCACGATGTCTTACCAACAAGCCCAAATCACTGCTTTACAACCTCCAAGGAGTTGAACGTGTTTTACCCCGCTCGCTCGTGCGCGGCTTACCAGCATTCTACTTGCACAACAACGTCCTTTACAGGAAAAACTGCGGAAGTGTTCCCGATACGTACCTCCTTGTCGTGCCGTCGGCGTTACGCCAAGACACTCTGCAAGCCTGCCATGATAAGCCATGTTGAGTTGACATCCAAGTGCTGCCTTCCTGATTTGTAGACTATTGTCATGTCGTATTCTTGAAGCCGTAAGCTCCAGTGTGCCAAACGTCCAGAAGGATCTTTCATATGGGTCAACCAACAAAGGGAATGGTCATCACTTGCCACTTGAAAAGCGTGGCCATATAAGTACGGGTAAAACTTTTCCGACTGCCCATACGACAGCCAGACATTCTTTCTCCGTGGTCGAGTAGTCGGACTCAGCACGTGACAATGTTCTGCACGAATAGGCAACTACTCTCTCGGCACAGTCTTGCTACTGAACGAGAACAGCGCCAGCCCACGTTGCTTGCATCCGTGTGGATCGCTGTTGATGCATTCTCGTCGAAGTGAACGAGCACAGGCGGAGTTTCCGGAGGCTGCCGTAAATCATTGAATGCTGCTTCTTGCTCCTCTCCCCATACAAACGCAGCGTCTTCTCTTGTGAGGCCGGTCAGTGGAGAGGCGAGGTGCGCAAAATCCGCAATAAATCGCCGGTAATAGGCGCAGAGACCCAAGAAGCATCTGACTGACTTCTTATCCGTAGGCCGGGGAACTTTACGACGGCTGCGATTTTATTCGGGTCAGGCCTAACTACGTCTTAACTGACGACATGACCTAGGAACTGAAGTTATTCAAACCCAAAGTGGCATTTTTCTGGTTTCTGTGTAAGCCCCTCGGAGCGTGTGGCTTGAAGAACTGACAGCAGCCGTTATAGATGTTCTTCAAAACTGGCAGAAAAAACAATCACGCCGACGAGGTACACCAGACAAGTCTTCCACTTTAGACCGGATAGGACACTGTCCACCAGTCTTTGAAACGTGGCTGGGGTTGAGCAAAAGTCGAAAGGCAGTACCTTCAATTCGTAAAGCCCACCAGGCCTCACAAAAGAAGTCTACTCTCGATCGCCCTCATTCACCTCTATGTGCCAGTATCCAATTTAAGGTCCATATAGGAGAATTAACATGCATGCCATAGCCTGTCAAAAGGGTCGTCCAATCCGGGGCAACTGATAAACATCTTTCTTTCAACGTGATTCAACTTGCGACAATCAAGCACAACCTCAACGTACCATCTTTCTTCTTTACAAAAACTACAGGTGAAGTCCGAGTGCTATTTTATAGCTGTATTACATCATTCTATAGCATAGGTCTTCTCGACCTGCTGCTGTATTCCCTCACTTTCTTTCTGAGCCACACGATGCGGGTTGTGTCTAAGGGGTCTTGCTGCCTCCTCCGTGATGATGCGGTGCTTTCTCAGTGGCGATTGACCTACTTGCGACGTAGAGGTGAAGCACTGCTTAAACTATTTGAGCAGTTCCGTAAGACGGTGTCGTTCTGTTGGCGTTAAACCTGGAGCAACGTCAACAACGGGTATACATCGTGTTGTACATGCCTTGGCTTCTTCTTGCATGTCAAAACAGCCTTGAGGGTGGTCGATTTCATCTAGGTATGTGACAGCAGTGCCTTTACTGATGCGCCGACGTTCGTTTGTGAAATTTGTCAAGAGCACCTCCGCACGCCCGTTGACTAAGCCGATGATGCCACGCGCGATGGCAACGCCTTGGCGGAATAGAAAGGCAGTTACATGTTCCGCTACTGCGTCTTCTTTATACTGTGCGCCGCAACTGACGGAAGCAAGTCTGCATAATAGCGGCAGTATGCACACGTCCTCGTCAATAACACGTAAGGCTCGGCGTTTGGTTTCTGCGCCATGGGTCGTATCTACATCAGGGGAAAATGTTACCACGTCGCGTATGTTGACAACGGCACCGTATTCCTTAAGAAGTCGATTTCTAATGTAAGTGATTTGCAGCACTCCGGTACAATCACGAATGTGGCAACAAAAGCTACATTCCCGATTCTGAATCTTGCAGTACACTTGCCTGTAGGTGTCATTACGTGGTCTACAGCATTTCGAATGTAAGGGCCCGCCCGTTCCATTCTGACTTTCTTGACTTCGCGCACGTCAATCGTTGCAGCATGGTGGGCAGTCACCGTTTTGTGGGCGTCATCCTTTTTTGGCAACAGTGGCGGATTTTCCTGAACTTGAGGACTTGCTGCCTTCCCCCCAGAGGTCGTTGCTTTCAGTTTCCCCGCCGTTGGCTGGGAGATCGACCTCTGCCAACGTCAGAAAAACTTTAGATGTTCGGCGAGGAAAAACGTGCCGGAGATGGTGAGCGTGACCGTAGATTAAATGGGCCCACTTTCCGGCCAGCATGGCTGTCGTGGAAGGAGGCACGGCTTTCATTAGCGGCATGCGGACTTCCCTGGTGACCAGCTGGAAGATGAGGGCAAAAATGATAAATGTCTCCTGGCTCTCCACAATTATAACACAGTGATCGCCGATCTGGAGTGTGCCATATATCGATCTTGCGTAGCTGGAGTCGCCTTACAGGTTCCCGTTGGGCCAAGGCTGTGACGGGAGGCCGTTGAAGGTACTGCGGTGCCGGTATGGAAGGCAAAGGACGAGAAACAGCGTCTGCATAGCTGTATACGTTCGGCTTGTATGACAGCTAGGAAGACGATGGACGATGAACCGCGTCTACGTAGCTGTAGTCATTGGCCGGTATGACATCTCGGGACATGGCTCGAAAGGAACAAACGCCTGTCCGGGTTCCTGGCGCAAGACTTCAGTGACGGAGGCAACCGTGACCTCCTGCGGCGGCGGTGCATGTGCTGATGGTGCGTGTCTAGCGTTTGCCTTTGCAATTTTTTCGCGCAGAATCTGTCGGATCAGTTGGCGTAAGCAGGTCTCATCGGCCGTGACGAGTGCTGCGGCTCTTGTCGGTGCCCCAGTGACCAAGTGATCGTACTGTTGGTATCGTTGCTGCAGCACCCGCTCGATTGCCGTGGCCTCCTTAATGAACTCGTCCACGGTTGTCAGCGGATTGCGCACAAGGCCAGCGAACAGCTGTTCGTTGACACCCCGCACGAGATGGCTCAGCTTCTTTGCCTTGGACATGTTGGGATCTGCGCGGCGAAACCAACGCACCACATCTTCGGCAAACATTGTCATACCTTGTTTGTCTGTTGGATACGTAACTCAAGCAGACGTTCTGCGTTTTCACGTCGATTGATGTTCCAGAATGTATCGAGTAACCGACGGGAAAACTCGTCCCACGTCGTCAAACTTATCTCGTGGTTTCAAAACCAAGTCCTCGCATTGCCTTCAAGGGCGAAATTGACGTTCAAAAGATCCTGGTCTAAGCGCCAGTGATTAGATCTAGCTATCCGTTAATACTGCTCAAGCCTCAAAGTTTTCCCCAGCTTCGTGCACGTCACCACGAAAGGCGTCGGGAACCTGAAGATTTGGGACCGTTACTTGTGTTGGGCTGCTTGAAAGTGCCATTTCTGGAGTTGAGGTGGCCGTTGACAGACCTTATACTTGTGAGAAGCGAAATTCTGGGCACAAACTTTGCAGGTGGTGGCTCGTGCGGTGTACAGGCGCCTCGACGCGTGGTTGTCTTGAGGGGCTGGATGCAGGGCTGCTCGAAAGAGTACCGATCATGAGGCGATGGTACCCCGCACCACCTCCAGTGCCGGAAATTAAAAAGCACTTGGGCTTTATTCTGGCAAGTAGCAGTACCGCGTTGTACTCGAGAAGGACGTGCAGGATGCAGGCCAGCACAAAAGAACGTCTTTTTCTTTTCTTTATCGTGCTCCTACTCCCGAGCTGTCCGGTCGCCGTCTTTGTCATCGTCAGGGTGGAGTTGGCACATATAGTTACGCGGCAATGTTGTTACGCGCAGCTTACGCACAAGGCTATTTACAATATATGTACAACTATGTCAACAGTGACCAAGATGGGGACCCTATAGCAGTCGGGAAGACGTCGTGTTCCTGCTGCTCAGTGCAGCCACACTGTGGCACCTTGTCTGTATCATCACCTCCGGAAGCAGAACCATCGTCGTGGTGCTTATGCTACACATCAGTTGTGAAAGGTGCGTGATAGGGCATTAGTCTCGCTACTTGAACGATGTCACTTATAGCTGACAACGACGCTGAGAGGTCGCCGTGGATGATTTCATGTGTGACACCGGTTACCTGTCGCACCACACGATACGGATCAGTGTAATGGGATAGCAGTTTTTCGAAAAGGCGCACACAGCGGATACCAGACCAGAAAAGCACCAGAGAACACGGAGAAAAGTGCGCATCGCGATGGTGGCAATCATAGAGGCGTCTCCAATGCTCCTTTGAGGCTTCTGGACGGGAGGGAGCGCTGCCGCGGGCGTATTCTGTGGCAGACCCACGCGGGGTCTCGGCCGTAGTATGATAGAACGGCGAATAGCCGGCGGTTTCGTGACGCAATGACTTATACGCGAACGTCACATATGGTAAGTTAAGAGGCCGGTCGCGGTGGTCGGTCGCAACGTATTTCTAAAGCATGACAGGCGGTGGTCCGGTCGAGGCACTTCTTTAAGCCTTTGGTCTGTGGGTGGTAAAACGTGCTGAATTTGTGCTTTGCAAAGCAGGAGGGAAGGATGTCTTCAATGACTGCCGAGAGCAAGCTACCACCACTGTCAGTTAGTAATTGGAGTGGAGCGCCATTCACTAAAATGATGTCGTAGAGTGGAAAGTCAGTGACGCCAGTAGCGCAACTTGTCGGAAGGGCTCTTGTGATGGTGTACCGAGTAGCGTAATCAGTAGTGACGGCGACCCAATGATTTCCGAAGCCCGAGAGAAGAAACGGACCAAGAAGGTCTAGACCATCCCGAACAAGGGTTCGAGAGGGACGTCGATTACCTGGAGACATCCAGCTGAAAGCATGGAATGCTTCTTCCTGCGCTCACAGGGCTGAAAACCGCAACGTAACACCGCACGGAGCGGGCCAGAATGGGCCAAAGGAAGCGATGGCGGGCACGGTTGTGTATTTGCGTGAGACGCTCAAATGCCCAGTCAAGGGAACGTTTTGAAATTGGTGGCGCACAGTCGAACGCAGGTGCGATGCGATGATGAGCTGAAGGTCAGGGCCATGGGAATCAAAATTACGGTGATATAATGGACCCTCCTTGAGGAGAAAGATCTGGAGAGAGGCGCCACCAGGGGTTGACTCCAGCCGGTCGATAAGGGCTCGAAGAATCGCGCCATTGTTCGTTGCCGATTTGAAGTAACTGTGACACAGAGAAGACGGAAATGACTGCGTCCGCATCTGCCGGTTTTTCCACGGGGTAGCGAAACAAAAAATCTTCACCCTGGTGCAAGCGTCCGGGCTTACATACGACAGGGAAGGCATATTCTTGCAGTCGTAAAGCCCAGCGACAATGTCATCCCGCGGACTCCTTGAGCGAGCATAGCCAGCAGAGAGCCTGGTGATCAGTGATGACACGTCATAAGCGTCCGTACAAGTATGCCGAAACTTCGCAACTGCCCACACAAGAGCGAAGCACTCGCGCTCTGGTATTGAATAATTGCGCTAGGCGGGTGATAGGAGTCGGCTGGCATAGGCTATAACGCGATCATGTCGTAACAATATTGCTATTAGTTCACGGTATAATCATAATATATTCTCACAATAGTATTCGGCGACCGAGAGTGCCCCTCGCGTTATATTTATGCTCATGTTATCTAGCACCGCATAAGGCAACGTGCGATACAAATTTCGTTCAGTCTCATGCTCATTAAAGAAACACCAGACTTGCTTTTAAGCATTTGCTGTCACGGTCATTTATGCAAATAAGTTTCCACTTCCTTTGAACTTAGCTAGTGACGCCTCGCATTTTCTTCGATATAAGAAGTAACCCGCTGTGCTGTTATTAGTATCTCGACGCCCCACACGCAAACACATGAAGCAGCTTTAAGAAGTTTCTTCATTCTTCTACGGCTCTTCTGTGCCTTTATTTGACTGCGCTACTCCTGTAAAAATATGTAAAATTATAGTCGCGTAGCCGACGAAAAAGAATGAGGGCGCATGTGAATCGATATTGTTTCAGTACCATAGTGCGATCAATCGCATTTTTTCTTGTAGGAGTCTCGAGACCTAAAAAAGCAGAAAACTACTTCAGTGTTTCTCTCGGACACAGCCTAGCCAATACAGCAAAGAACACAGGAAATAAAGAGCACGTAGTGCAGCTTCAAGATTGCTCACTGTTGGTGACACGAGCACTGGTAACAGTAACCATGCCTATAAACAAGCAATGCTACAAGTTCGCTAGTAATGAGCAGCGAACGTGTATTTCTTTTCTTTTCTTACTTTTCATCCTCACCGCCATGAAGTGGCATCTTGAATTCCTTTGAAGCATACATATGAAGTGTGGAAAATCTGTGGGTAAAGTTTATCTGCAATGAAATAAAATTAAAAGCTCCGTTTCCGTGATGACAACAGTCAGTCCATGCGTAACCGCTGCGTGAGGGCCCTTGTTTATTCAGAGCGTTTGCGTATAAGCAAATAAACAAAACAAGCAAATATCTATCAGGTAGCTTAAGGAATAATGATATAAGGTTAAATAAATCAATGCAACCCTGCCTCGTGCAGGAAGTTCAGCAAGGCTCTTTATTAAAAGCAGTCATCATTCAGCGTGCTGAAGCAAGCCTGCCGGTCCCTGGGGAGGCCAGACCTTCTGAACGAGGGATCCCGGGCGTGTCGAGGGCACGGGACTGTTCACAACAAGTGGCGCACGCCGGTATCTCGGGACCGGGTCGTACTGTTCGAAAAAGTGGTGACTTCCTTGTTGAATCGCTTCAATTTCAAGTGAATGCAAAGGTAAAGGCTACCCCAGCCAGCATCCCCTTGAAGAAAACTTTGTTCACCTTTCTGAGGTTTCGAGGGGAGGGAGCAGGTGGGCGCACGAGAGAATAAGAGCACGTGTTCCATCGAACGGATCCCTTTAGAGCTAGGAGAAAAAAAAAACGTAATCCTTAAGATAGTCGCTCGCGGATACGTATTCTTGTTGTTGTCTTGTTCTTTGTTATCGGTCTGAAAAGGTCACAGCGGCGGTTCCACAGCAGGGACCTTAAGTTTCAAATAGTAAATGACCGACTTCTATGCCAATTTCTTCGTAGTGGGTAAGCGCCATTACTTAAGAAGCAAGGAAGGGAGCAACCTAGTGCATTTCGTTTGCTGGTTACCACGCCTGAACCCCGTCTCCACCTCTCTCTACCCTTCAGAATGCCGGCCGTTTCTACCGTGCTCTTCCTACTGCTATGCCACGTCGTCGCGGACCTCACCACCGCGCCTCCGATGGAGTCTGCTTTGGAGTCGCTGACGGCAAAAGAAGAGCCCTCGACTCTGCCGGACTACGACGCGTACCGCGTCCAAGAGCGGCAGAAGAACACGGAGCTCGCCGCAGTCAACGCCGGAAACGGGGACGGCGCCAACGCCAGCAGCCGGCACGCAACGCCTGCAGCTTCGGTTCCCGCAGTGCCGCAGTCCAGCAGCTTCAGCGGGGACAGCGGCTCGGTGCGCACCGGCGCTGGTGGCGATGGCAAGTGGCGCGGGCCCGAGCTCCTCCGTCGATTCCTGCATTTCATGCACCAAAATCAGGTACGAAAATGTTCTCATTATGCGCACCCGGGGTAAATGTTTTGCTGTGATCCTGCTTCCTGTCGTTGCGTGTGGACCAGTTTTGCGGAATGGGTGCTGCCATATTCCGTTCCAATTCCATTCCGAGTAATACTCGCGATTCTATTCCTTTCAATTCCTCGAAATGAAAAGAACTTAGCCCATTCCCACTGCGGGAATGGCCGGGCAGTTCAAATTCATTCCTGTAATTCCTCAACGTAGGAAAGGCATCTTGGTGGTATTATCGAGTTACCGATGAACGCACCATAAAGCTGATGTCATCCGACGCGTCAAGAACATCAGAAATACGCAAAGCATGTTACCAAGGTCGAGGGATTGTAGCTTGGTGACATATCTCGTGCTGTACAAGAACCCTACTAATTCCCACATCGGCAGTTCCTCCGCTACCTATGGTATTTGCATGATGAGCATGTTTTAACGGCATGTAATAATTTAATATTGTTTAAGCCCAAATGGGTTAATTGTAAAATGACAACTTAGCGTATTTTTGCTTAGGTGTCATCGGGATTTTAACATGCGGCAATAAAGGTCGCAAGCACTGCAAGGCCCGAAAAGACGACTTATGTTAGTTTTATTAATCTAAATTTTGCAACAAAATGTCATGAGCTAAATGGGCGCTTCGCCGTTTAGTTCTGAAAACTCGAACTGCAAATGACGGCTACTCCAACAGTTAGTTCTAAAAAAAAAGTGAGATAAAACAGTCGCCTTCTACCCATGTGCTGCGCTTCACAAACATGAGCTGCTCGAAAGAGGTGCTTGCCAGCCGATTTCGCTTCGCTGTTATTATCAGGGATGCCGTAGAAAACACACGTTCCGCGTCAGCCGACGTCGCATTCACAATGAAAACTGCCCTTGCGAGGCGGGAAAGCAAGGTAAAGCGGTTAGCATTCGCTTTCCAATGGGTGACGGGTTTAACGGTGTCTGCGCAAGTCCCCTCTTTAAGGTAAAGCGAAACTTCCCCTGCAATGGATCCAGGTACAGTGTCTTGATGGGCATTCTCAATTTGCTTGATGTTTTTATTCATTTGTATTTATTATTTACAAGATACTGCAGGCCCATGCGCGCCTATGCAGAAGTGGTAAAATTACAAAAATGCCCATACATGCATTCAGAAGAAAAGAGAACGCTGACATCTGTGTCGCGAAAATAGCAGATCAAAAATTAATCAGATCAATTGAGCCAGTGCTGTTTAATAATGATAATGATAATGGGGAAAAGGAAAATTTGAAGGCATTAGTTCTTGTTTGATAGGGAGTTAAGGATTCAGAATGGTGATGTCTGGTTTGTCTTGTGCTGCTTTCGACTCAATCATTTCCAGTGCATTATTATTGAGTATTTTATGTGTATCCCAGACGGTGCATGCATCTTCCATTTTCGGCCTGATTAGCGATTTGTATGCACGAAGTTTAGTTTCTGGGGGCTCTTGTTTTATTTTACGATGCAGAATACACAGTGGGCTAAATAATGCAGCACATACATTTGAGACATGAGAATTTCAACTGAGATTGTTAGTTATTGTCACACCTGAATATTTATATTCATTACATCGACGAGAGGATGAGTAAGAAGACTATAGGGAAACGCCCACCTCGTTTTCTTTCTTTTTTTTTGGGGGGGGGGGCGCGGGGGGTTATCTGCATGTATACTGGTTTTCTTCATTTAGCGTCCTTTCCCATTCTTTACACCATAAATAAATGTTATGAAGGTTAGCATTCAAACGTTCCTGATTCTCTTGGCAAGCAATCTCATGAAACAAAATGCAGTCGTCTGCGAACAAGCGTATTTGTACTGGTTCAGTAATAGCGCTAACAATATCATTAATAAAAAATTAAATATAAGATTGGTCCTCGTGGTACCCCGCAAGTAACTGGCAAACGACGCGAGTGGTGACCATTAACATAAACTGACTGTGTGAGATTTGCTAAGTAGGCGGAAATCCAGTTTATTATGAAATAGGGGAGGCTAATCTATCTTACTTGAAAATTAACTTTTCATGTGAAACAAGGTCGAGCGCTTTTCGAAAGTCCAAATAAATGACGTCAGTTTGACCAGACTTGTCGATAACGCTTGCCAAATTGTGAAATTCTGTGGTTAGTTGTGTGACCGTAGAAAAGCCCTTCCTAAAACCATGTTGAAAGAAGGATAGAATGTTATTATCTGCAAGAAACTTGATTATGTAATTAGCGGCAATATTAAATTCTGGGATTTTACGTGCCAAAAACACTTTCTGGTTATGAGGCACGCCGTAGTGGAGGACTCCGGAAGTTTCTAATACATGAGGTTCTTTAACGTGCACCTAGATCTAAGTACACGGGTGTCTTCACATTTCACCCCCATCGAAATGCGGCCGCCCTGGCCGGGAGTCGATCCCGCGACCTCGCGCTCGGCAGCCCAACACCATCGCCACCGAGTAACCACGGCGGGTATAGCGGCGATATGCTAAAGCATCTTACAGCTCGAAAAAGTCAGAGATATAGGACGATAATTTGAAATCAGCGATGTGTCACTTTTCTTCTGTATGGGCGCCACACGCGCCATTCGCCAGTCAGCAGGTAGATCCGCAGATGACATGGATTTGCGAAAATGCGTGCAAGGTGTTGGGCGAGCATCTCTGCGTAGTGACGAAGGAACGCATTTGGAACATCGTCAGAGTCGGGTGATGCTTTGGTCGTCACGTTAAGAATCGTAGCCACAACACCTTTTAATGATCCAATATCTTCGAGATCAGAGCATGATACAGGGCTGTGGCTTACTCTTTCAGAAGGGACGGAAAACACGCTATGAAAATATAAGATGTTCCGGACTGGCCTCTTTGGCAACAATTCGAACATCGTCGAGTTCTATCTCTTTAACAGACTTTTTTCCTTTCATTCAAGAAGACCCAGCATTTCTGAAGTGATTCTTTTAAAAAATTTGGCCGGTTATGTTGAATACATGCCATTTGGAACGTTTCAACGCCTCATTAAACACCATTCGAGCGGTTTTAACAATGTTTGTAGCTCATCCTTTTTTTAAGGCGCTTAAGTTTTCTTTTCAGATGCAAGATGTCTCTCGTTATCCAGGGATTCGTATTTATATTCTTAGTATTGTTTGGTACGAAATTATCTAGACAGTAAGTGAATATCTGTTAATATTGATTCCAATGCATATTAACATCTGGCCCTTGAAAGCTGCTGAATTTTAGTTGAAGGTAATCCACGACACTCTAATCCCTGGCACGAGAAAAATATTTTACAGAAACTATTTCAAAGGGAGGAATACAATGTTTTTCAAGCGTATACGATAACAACACCATTGCATGATAAGAAATGCTAGGATGCACAGACTGTATATTCTTCGCTTGTCCTTGGAACAAAAACAGGATCTAAGATTGAACAGGATGCACCGCAAGCTCGCGTAGGCTCGGTTACTACTTGTTGCACATCCAGGTTAAGCATAATATCAAGCAACGATCCAACATCTCAACACTGATCTGTATTTCAAAAAGGATAATGCCACTCAACAGAAGGTAAATTAATATCGCCAACAATGATTACTTGTTTGCAAGAAAATGACCCTAATGATCGCGTAGATCTTTCAGAAGTCGCGGTGGAGCTTCCCGTGCTGTTGTAATCGCACCGCTGGCGCGAGTTGTTGGGAACTCGGCGCTGGCGCCCGTGGTTGCACCTGGGTCGCAAGCCCCAAGGGTAGCGTTGGCCTGGCGGCCTGGGGTACAACTGGAAGCATCCGAAGGTCCCGGCAAAGCATGAGTCGACTGGTAACAACAAAACAACTTGTTTATTCTAACATCGCAAAGAGTTGGCGGTCAGGTTGACCGAAGTAGAGAGACGGGAGAGCACGTTACTCAACAGAAGAAATCGGAGCCTTCTTTTTGCGTCCGGGGGCAGCTGCTTTTATACTCTCGCAGTTGAGGGCAAGAAGGAACCCCTCTATAGACGAGCACGTGACGGTGCCGCTCGGGCACAATGGGATAAGGTGGCGCAGCGTCGTGTCGGCGCCACTCGGACCCCCTTGCTTCACAGTTGTTGGGAGCTCCTCTCCCCGGCTTCCGCGCTTCGACAAGCGTGGGCACAATGGGAAGAGAAGGAGGAGCAGCCGTCGTGTCGGCGCCGCTCGGACCCCCTTGCTTCACAGTTGTTGGGAGCTCCTCTCCCCGGCTGCCGCGCTTCGACAAGCGTGGGCACAATGGGAAGAGAAGGAGGAGCAGCCGTCGTGTCGGCGCCGCTCGGACCCCCTTGCTTCACAGTTGTTGGGAGCTCCTCTCCCCGGCTGCCGCGCTTCGACAAGCGTGGGCACCAATATGCACATACACTCACACACGCACATGAAGACACGTGGCATTGGAACATGCCTGGACGCGCTTGGCAGGGAGGCGTAGCGGCGGCGCCGAACGGGCCAAAATGTCTGCCGCTTTGAACGAAGCCCTGGCGTCTGTTGTATCCTCGCCGGCTTTACCGCGCGTCGTAGGCGAAACGTAACAGACCGCCCCGCCGGGGGAAGGAGATCCCGATGGTCAGGGGACTGCATCCGCTGTCCGGAGGGATGTCGCTCGATGATGCTCATAACCGAAGTCGGGCGTCCCTCGACGTTTCTTGAGCGCAGCGCACAGAGAAGACCTCGTTCTCTCGTTCAGGTTCGCACGGGACACTGCAAAGTGACTTCGGGAGAGTTCACATTTTTGTTCTCGTTCCCGGCAAGCGTTAGAACTACGCTGAAACTCAACCGCTCAGTCAGCAAGCACGGCACAACCCTCACTAAGCCCTGCCAGGCTCTTTCCCCTTTTATACCACTGCCTAGTTCCTTACAGTAGTCTAGCAGCACTCAGAACGCGTCCACAAATTGGAAAATTGCACTAGAAAGCATGTCATCACTTTGAAACACTACACAAAAACAATATGTTAAAAAATCCTGCCTCAGGAAGAAAAACATCAGTAACAAACAATTTGGAGGCTGATTCCTACGTTAGGGGCTTCGACTTAAGCCATCGGCGTTACCGTTGAGACTCCCCTTTTTGTAACGCACCTCAAAGGAATATTGTTGCAAAGCGAGGCTCCAGCGCAGGAGGCGGCCATTTTTGGGAGAGATGGTCTGCAACCATTGGAGAGGGCAGTGATCCGTCTCAATGATAAACCTCGAGCCGGCTAGATAGCATGACAATTTCTGAACGGCCCACACGAGACATGCACACTCTTTCTCGGTGGCGCTATACGCCTGCTCACGACTGGTCAGCTTACGACTAGCATACAGGACGGGGTGTTCTACTTCTCCATTTTCCCGTTGGCACAGTACAACGCCCATGCCTCGCTCACTAGCATCGCACTGAACAACGAACCCTTTTGTATAGTCTGGCGATCGTAGCACAGGCTGGCTTGTTAGGGCACTCTTTAGGACGCTAAAAGCTCTTTCCTTTGTCTCGTCCCAGACGACTGTTTGGGGCTCTGTTTTTCTTAGAGCATCCGTAAGGGGAGCCGCGATATCAGAGTACCTGGGGATGTACCTCTGATAGTAGCCGGCGACACCTAAGAACGACCGAATATCGGTCTTCGTGCGCGGTTGCGGGAAGTCTCGCACAGCGGCCACCTTTATTTCAGAGGGGCGGCGACGACCCTGACCAATCACGTGACCGAGGTAGACAACCTCGGCCTGTGCTAACTGGCACTTGGGAGCCTTGATTGTCAAGCCCGCTTCGCGCAGGCGGGTTAGCACTGCCCGCAAGTGTGCGATATGCTCAGACCAGGATGCGGAGAATATCGCTACGTCGTCTAGATACGGTAAAGCGAATTCTTGCTGTCCCCGCAACACTTTATCCATGAGGCTTGAAAAACAGTATGGCGCGTTCTTCAAACCAAAACTCAACACTTTAGGACGGAATGTTCCCATTGGTGAAATGAACGCCGCATACCTACTAGCCTCTTCTGTAAGTGGAACCTGCCAATAACCCCTGACAAGATCTAGGGTGGAAATAAACTGAGCGCTACTAACTTTCTCAAGGCGCTCCTCGATGTTAGGGATCGGATAAATTTGATCCTTAGTGATGGAATTAAGCCTGCGGTAGTCGATGCAAGGACGAGGTTCCTTGCCCGGCACCTCAACTAAAATCAAAGGGGAGGTATAATCACTCTCACCTGCCTCAATAACACCGAGCTGTAGCATTTTCTTTACCTCAGCCTCCATAATATCGCTCTGGCGGGGTGACACCCGGTACGCCTTGGATCGTACTGGCTCTGGGGAGGTAAGTTCTATGTCATGAGTAAGGACAGAAGTCCTACCAGGCCTCTCAGAGAACAGACCTTGAAACTCTTGTAAGAGCTGGTGTAGTTCGGTTTTCTGTTCAGGCGACAGCGATGCTTTACTGATTAAGTCACTAATGACTTGATCGGTGTCTTCCCTGTTCGTCACTGAGCCTAGTCCCGGAAGCTCGACCGGAAGCTCTTCAGGAACGTTTACCATCATGCACACTACTGCTTCCCTTTGTCTATAAGGTTTGAGCAGATTACAGTGGTAAACTTGCTGTGCTTTCCGCTTTCCTGGCAGACTCACCACGTAGTTAACGTCCGACAGTTTCTGAACAATTCGTGCTGGGCCTTCCCACTGCACGTCTAGTTTGTTGTTTAGCGATGTGCGCAATATCATGACCTCATCGCCCACCTCAAAACGACGGGCCCTGGCGGTCCGATCATAATAAACCTTGGCCTTCTGCTGGGCCTTTGCCATTGCTTCACCTGACAACTCCTGTGCCCTTCTTAAGCGTTCGAGGAGCTTAAGCACGTACTCCACCACGACTGGGTCGTCGCCCCTGCCTTCCCACTATTCTCGAAGCATGCGAAGCGGAGATCGAAGCGAGCGACCGTACACCAGCTCAGCTGGCGAAAACCCCGTAGCTGCATGCGGCGCGGTCCGTAATGCAAACATCACCCCAGGCAGACACAGCTCCCAGTCAGTTTGATGTTCAAAACACAAGGCTCTCAACACGCGCTTCATGACGGAGTGGAGCTTCTCAACGGAATTCGACTGTGGGTGGTACACTGAGCTGTGTAACAGCTTTACCCCACACCTTTCGAGAAAAGTTGTCGTCAAAGCGCTAGTAAACACTGTGCCCTGATCTGATTGGATTTCCGCAGGAAAACCAACTCGCGCAAATATGGACAGTAGTGCATTGACTATCTCAACTGAGCTGAGTTCTTTAAGCGGCACTGCTTCAGGGAACTTTGTCGCTGGGCAGATCACAGTCAAAATGTGTCTGTACCCCGTGGCTGTTACCGGCAGAGGTCCCACTGTATCAATAACGAGCCGTCTAAAAGGCTCCGTAATGATAGGTACCAATCTCAACGGCGCCCTTGATTTGTCCCCTGGTTTGCCCACCCGCTGACAGGTGTCACATGTCCTCACGAAATGGTCTGCGTCCCGAAAACACCCTGGCCAATAGTACTCTTGCAAGAGACGGTCCTTAGTTTTCTTAACTCCTAGGTGTCCGGACCACGAACCCCCGTGCGACAAGCGCAACAGATCCTGACGATAGCATTGAGGCACGATCAGCTGATCGAACTCCACTCCTCTGCGGTCTAGATACTTCCGGTACAGGACTCCACCTCTTTCCACAAAACGAGCATTTTTCTTAGCGATACCTTCCTTGACATTGCAGCGCACGTTTTCTAGGCTGCCATCCTTTTTTTGCTCGGCTATCAAAGCCGACCGGCTGACTTTTAGCAACCTATTAAGTCCGTCTGACGTAGGCGCGATGAGCAAATCTGCAGATAGCTCTTCTAACTTTCCCGCATCGGGATTTTCCTCTCCAGTATCTGGTGCCTTGAACGTTACAGACTCAATTTTATTCAGTTCGGTCGTGCTCTGAATATCGGCTTGCTGCGCCTCTGACCCTTTTTCATTGTTTGATAACGTCGGCCCCGCAACTACCGCCTTTGCAGCGAGCTCCCGAACCTTCGATCTGGTTAATGCCTGAACACTAGCCTCACCAAACAAAAGCCCCTTCTCGCGCAGGAGGTGATCGGACCTGTTCGAAAATAGGTACGGGTACTGGGGGGGCAGCATAGATGACACTGCGGCCTCCGTCTCAAGCGCTCCGAAAGGTCCTTCGATAAGCACCTTTGCTACCGGCAGACACACGCTATGAGCTTCCACGGCTTGCTTGATCCATGCGCACTCGCCCGTGAACATATGGGGTTCTACGTAAGAGGGGTGAACTACATCCATCGTAGCTGCGGAATCGCGAAGTACTCGGCACTCTTTCCCGTTCACGAGGAGGTCTCGCATGTAAGGCTCGAGAAGCTTCATGTTCTCGTCAGTGCTGCATAATGACAAAAACACAACTTTTGGTGTTGTTTCCGGACACTGCGCCGAAAAGTGACCCGGCTTCTGGCACGTATAACAAACGCGCGCTTGCCTCGTCTCGAACCGCTTTCTGCGTTCGGCTTCGGCTGCCGCCGTCTCCTTAGGTTCGGTCGCACTGCTTTCACTCGCATCCGCACTACGTGTGTTCCCCTTTGCTCTCATGGGTGTGAACTTCGGCCTCTCAAACTTCCAGCCAAATTCACCCTTTTGACCGTCCTTAGCTCCGCGAGCCCGACGCGTCACAAACTCCTCGGCTAGCTCAGCGGCTTTAGCCACCGTACAAACGTCTGGCCTATCCAAGACCCAGTACCGCACGTTCTCAGGTAACCGACTATAAAACTGTTCTAGCCCAAAACACTGCAGAACTTTATCGTGGTCACCGAACGCTTTCTCTTCTTTGAGCCACTCTTGCATGTTTGACATAAGCTTGTAGGCAAACTCTGTATATGACTCATTCTTGCCTTTCTCACTTTCCCGAAACTTCCGACGGAACGCCTCCGCTGACAGCCTGTACTTTTTTAGCAGACTCGATTTCACTTTGTCGAAATCCTCTGCCTCCTCTCTATCCAAGCGAGCGACTACGTCGGCCGCCTCGCCGGGTAACAAAGTGAGCAAGCGCTGTGGCCACGTTTCCCGAGAGAACCCCTGCTTCTCGCACGTTCGCTCAAAGTTAACCAGGAACAAACCAATGTCCTCTCCAAGCTTAAACGGCCGCATCAGGTCAGTCATTTTGAACAATACGCGTTCTCCTGCACCGTGTGCCTGACTTCCATTACGAGCGCGTTCCATCTCTACCTCAAGACGCTTCATTTCCAAAGCGTGTTGACGGTCGCGCTCTTCTTGCTCTCGCTCTTTCTGTTCTTTAATTTCGCGCTCCTGTCTTTTTGACCTCTCCTCAATAGTCTCAAGGCATTCCGACAGCTCGTCATCCTCAGCCTCTAACTCAAGAATAGCCTTTAGCAGTTCTGGTTTTCTGAGTTTGTCTGAGACATCCAGACCCAACTCTCTTGCAAGCTCCAACAATTTCGGTTTGCGCAACGACTTCAAATCCATGGCTGCTCTGAATGCTGCTTTCTCTACTGCCTATTATTGTCTTGCCGCAATCTAACCCGGCAGCAACGACAACCACAATTACCAGCTCTGTTTCTGACACTAACAAAAGCCTGGCAAAGCTCAGAAGAAGAAAGTCCCGCACTCACCAAACCTCGCAGCCAAGAATTCAGCGCAGTCGTTCCGCTGCAGGCAACCAGTCATCACACAGGGCTCGTTTCACTGCTCCCGGATCGTTGTTGAGCTGCTCAGCATACAGTCAACTGCATATCTTCGCTGCTGGCCTCCGTTGTCGCGATCTCACCGCTGGCAGACAGTTGTTGTAATCGCACCGCTGGCGCGAGTTGTTGGGAACTCGGCGCTGACGCCCGTGGTTGCACCTGGGTCGCAAGCCCCAAGGGTAGCGTTGGCCTGGCGGCCTGGGGTACAACTGGAAGCATCCGAAGGTCCCGGCAAAGTATGAGTCGACTGGTAACAACAAAACAACTTGTTTATTCTAACATCGCAAAGAGTTGGCGGTCAGGTTGACCGAAGTAGAGAGACGGGAGAGCACGTTACTCAACAGAAGAAATCGGAGCCTTCTTTTTGCGTCCGGGGGCAGCTGCTTTTATACTCTCGCAGTTGAGGGCAAGAAGGAACCCCTCTATAGACGAGCACGTGACGGTGCCGCTCGGACACAATGGGATAAGGTGGCGCAGCGTCGTGTAGGCGCCACTCGGACCCCCCTTGCTTCACAGTTGTTGGGAGCTCCTCTCCCCGGCTGCCGCGCTTCGACAAGCGTGGGCACAATGGGAAGAGAAGGAGGAGCAGCCGTCGTGTCGGCGCCGCTCGGACCCCCTTGCTTCACAGTTGTTGGGAGCTCCTCTCCCCGGCTGCCGCGCTTCGACAAGCGTGGGCACCAATATGCACATACACTCACACACGCACATGAAGACACGTGGCATTGGAACATGCCTGGACGCGCTTGGCAGGGAGGCGTAGCGGCGGCGCCGAACGGGCCAAAATGTCTGCCGCTTTGAACGAAGCCCTGGCGTCTGTTGTATCCTCGCCGGCTTTACCGCGCGTCGTAGGCGAAACGTAACAGTGCTCTATAAACCACGGACAACAATAAAGCACGCGCTGAAAAGAACAATTGAAAAGTAACACTTTCGTGATTATCTATGACGAAAGTGTTTGCTTGGCCCTGCTTCGGAGTCTGCATTCGCGACGGTGCTGGCACTGTCCTGTCCTACAAAAGAGGCCCCCTCCCGAGCATTGGGTGATGCGCTGACCTGCAGACCTTCGTCGATAGAGTCTCGGGCAAAGGCGTGAGTCTAGACATGGGGAACAGTAATGCAAAAGGGTTCGGAAGGGGGGGGGGGGTGTAGTACGAGGTGAGACAGCTCGCTAGCTGGTATGCGAAAGCTTGCAGTGAACATAAACCTCGCGTCAGTGTCAATACACATCACAACTTAGAGAAGCGCTTCTTCGAATATGCGCCCGAATTGCTCACGACGACAGAAGCAAAACCTAAATATGGGAGGGTGGGGAGACAGCAGGCGGCAGGGGTGAAGGCGTCGCCGAGGTAAAAAAAAAACGCAAGGCTGTAAGGGAGGGGAGTATGCTGCCGCCGTGTTTCTGCGCGACCGCTACTAGCGGCATAGAGCCATGGTTACGCGAAGAATCGAGGCAAACTTCGGAGCAACTCAGTCTATAAGGACAGCATTGTAGTAGGCGCGTTGCTTATAAATGTACCGTGCTTGTAATCAGCCAAGCTATATTAAAAATACTTCTCTATTGTTAAATTCGAGGCCCTGACTCACTTATGTTTGAACGTGGGCTGGGTTGGTTCTTCGGCATATTTTGACAAAAAACATCGTGTTGTCGAAAAAGTGCTCTATTTTTGGAAAAATACTTATTTACATTCCCATTCCATTACCGTCAAGAGACGCTTAATTCCATTCCCATTTCATTCCTCCAAGTGTTGTCACCATTCCATTCCGGGACCGCGAAAACGTAAAATGATTCCGGAGTCATTGCAATTCATGAGTCCTAACTCCGCAACACTGTTGTGGACACTCCTCGTAGAGTAGTCTGAAGCCTCGACGAGATAGGGCAGCGGACTTCTGCTTTGTACCCTCGACTCATGTAACAACCAATTAATAGAGGCCTTCGGCCGATCTCTGAGTACATAGGCTGTGTAACAAGCCTTACATCAAAGCCTTCCGTCGAAGAAGCTGCCTGTGACTCAACTTTTCTTTACATCGGTCTCGCCGTGCAACTGGTCGCTCATGCCTGCGCATCGGCGGGCTCGGTGCGAATCAACGGTAAGCGTTTTCTTTTCTCGCGCGACAATGTGCAACCGTCTTGTTTCGTGCGCACAGTCGTCATTTTACTGTATGTCTAGTTCATTAAACAATAAGTTGTTTCTTCACTCTGCTTCTAATTGCAAGAAAGTACGGGTTTGTGCGCATTCTAAACTTTAAAAGTGAATCCAGCGTTGGGGCTATATCTGTTGCGTCTCGAAGATATTGTAAGTAGCGGTTGAAGACGAAGGGCTCAGACAAGCTGGAGCGCCAAGTGCACTACTAAAGAGGCGCACAGGTACGCCTCTGGTGAAGCAAGGGTAATAGTATTTATTGCAGTGCGCCAACCTTTGCAAGTTCATCTACGTCATGGAGTTTACGTCAATGATAACTATACGTGGCATAGAAGCTCCGCTTAGAGAGCTAATGCCTGAATCCATTAGCCGCTATACAAAACTTTACGTATTTTCTGCCCAGCCATTAAATAAATTAATAAATGGCAGGCGGATGCCAGTGCAAAAAGGTATTTTGATCTTGTAATAAATACTGATGGATTGTGGTACTGAGTAAATTTTTTTAAGTGCCAGCCGATATGATTTCAAAACTCCCTGTCTCAAGAATGAAGCAAGTATTCAAGTGACTGCAGTAAAGAACTGGAAGTCAGCTACCATGTTGCAAACACCCTCACATAAACTGAGCACATAAACTGCTCTGATGTGTCTGCTTTGATTCTCCATCGAGCCCTTGGACGGAGCAAACAGCTGAAACAGAGATGATGCGTCGTCTTATGACTTTGACAAATCAACACTCTGCTGCCAGACCACAACTAATTAGCACAGTGTTCACAACTTCCTCAATAGTTTGATGCCTGCAATGCCCTTACGTAAAAGTTCAAGAACCCTTAAACAACCTCAGCTTAAGATGCGAGTGCACAGAAAAATATTGTGCGGATCCAATGCACATATTGGACTTTTTCTGAAACAGAACTTTCGTTATTGGGCTCTATAAATGCCATAACGTTGTTCGTCATTTGCAACACGCTTTGCATCAATGCGATTGCTTGCCTACTCTGCAGGTTAGCAAAGCGCGGAGAAACCCCACGCGCGACCTGCGTGATATAATCAACCGCGGATTACACAGTCTCTGGGACCGGTCCAGTTTTAATCGACCCACTGCCGCTATAAGACCTGTTTAATGTTGCGCTATCTTCTAGACCGGCCCAACCTACTGGGCAACAAGCCGACCAAGAAGGCACACCAAACCCCATGAAAGAAGTCGAAGGGAGATTCGCATTATTTGAGGAATTACTCGTTTGAAGGCGCATATTTGACGCACTGAGGATAGTTAGGCACCATTTGTTATTTTTTACGCGATTCCCTCAGCGAACACGGCTGGCCATCGGTACGCCGATACGGAACGTACAAATGGCGCTGCATGCGAGCCCAATTGCATGAGGGCTGCTCTTGTATGTTTTTTTTTTGTATTCACGCACCATGAAGGCCCGTTTACAGGCATTACACAGGGGTTTACATAACATGACGTAACATATTACGGTGAATAAATGTCAGCGAGGTTTGGAAGGGATCTTGGAAAAGACACTTCTCCAAGATCAACATGCTGTTCCAAAGTTGATCTTACTGTTCCATGACGAACGGCTCTGAAGACCTCACCGAGACTGGTGTTCACAGTGCAGATGCAAGAAAAACTACACTTGATCTTTGTCCATGTATTAATTCGCTACAGCCTGCATAATGTAAGACAAATTATATTAACAGCGGTTAGAAACTAAATTTGCTATCAAACAGCACCATAATTTAATTCTTGGCTCTTCTTCAGTAAACTATGTCTCCCGATAACAACTGTACTAGTGCACATCTCCTTCATAGAGTCACGTTTTTTTCCTTCTATGATCCATATTTGTCTAATGAACCAAGGACGGGAAGCAGCGCTGGATTTGTCATGCATAGGGAAGTACGAGATCGGAGTTAATAAAGCTTTTCCGTGTAATTAAAGCACTCCTTCTTTATACCCAATCTTGTCTGCACACAAGCCTATGAGAGTGCTTCACTGTATTCGCTAAAGCTACGTCGTTATACGAGAGGTCCCTTCACATGTTTCATGAAATGGAGTATGCTTCGTTAAAGCCGAAGTGTCGACCCCACAAGTTTTTGTGAACGCTTCGTAATAATCGGTACTATCTATCAGTACACCAGATGTCAAATCAAACACTTCGCTGTATATGAACTTCCATAGGCAAGTTACATGACTGCAAACAAAGGACCCTGATCAAGCAAAAAAACTGACCTCTCCGTTGGGACGTCTTCACTTTCCTCCGCTTTGAAGAATCACCTTTCCCAAGTAACTTTATTAACCACATCCATTCACTTGGACTTCCGCAAAAAATTGACACCGGTAGCACTTGCCGAATTTCTTAGCGTGCATGAAATGTGACGGCAACGCCTCCCCCCCCCCTCACTCGGTTACGTCGCATTCAGTAGCTCCAAAGCCTTCTCCTGTATGTCGGGCTCACTCCGCCATCGCAGTGCGGGATTTTTTTGAGGCAACACGTGTTTAAAATCACTCAGCGATATTCATTTGCTAAAACAGCATGTAACGAAAACACGTTATTTATAACATTATCGCTTATATGTTTGCAACCATGCTACCCAGGCGCCTTACTTTGGTATCGCTGCGCAGAGGAAAGACGCCCTTACTCGATCACGCATTTGCCGCATGAGCAAGTGGCGCTGTTGCCGCGCCACATATGATGTAACCCGAGTTAAACGTAGCGTCTAGTTCGGCGTTCAGAGAGGCATAGCTCGGCAGTTATATTAAGACTTTATTTCAATCAAAACAGGGGCGGGAGAGAGAGAGCTAAAAAGCCGCAGATCGCTTGACTAGCTCTCCCCTCCCCAGTAGGGGAACAAACCCAAATGGCTTAGCACTCTTTCTTTAGGCCACCAGCGGTAGTTTTGACAATAATACTGAAAAAAGTAAGATTAATTAACGATAACTATAGGCGGACGAGATATAAGCAAAAATGCTAGTTATAACATAAAGCTTCTCGAAATACATATGTATGTTAGTGCAGTCAGATATATAATGATCAATCGAAAAAGAACACAAATGTAGCATATAAGAAGCATTTTAGAAATTAAGCAGTACAGAGGGAATCTAATCAAGCTAACAAATAAATTTTCATATTTGTATTCCTGACATTGATGTTTGTTTATATTGCCACATCCTATATGGTCGCCGCGGGTATGTGCCAGGCGATGAGAACGACGCTGAAGTAGCGCGCGAGTGGAAAAACAGAGACGACAACGACGTCGCGTTGACTGCTCTCATAAAGTGCTTTTACACGTCCTCGACACCGGCTTTCCCGTCTCCTACTAGGCTGTGACACTGGTGGAGGTGCGAGGTAGGATTGCCTCATGATCGCACCCCTTCGCGGAGCCATACATCGAACGCGGAATCACCTGCGTTCGTCGAAACTCCTGTTCACCGATACAGTCGCCGCCTGCTAGGCCTGACGCCCGAGTTCAACACTTTGCAGGACCCTGAAAGAACGCTTCTACCGATGCTAAAGAACGCTTCCGCCATGGCCACTGCAACTGCATCGCAGGTGACGCTGCAGAATCCCAAGGTGCCAGAAAGTTTCCATGGTGACGCTTTTGAAGATGTCCGAGATTGGCTGGGCCAATTTGAGCGTGTCGCCAGTTATAATGACTGGGGCTCCGAGCAAGAGTTGTCTAATGTCTATTTTGCGCTTCAAGACAGTGCGCGTACGTGGTTTGTGAGCCGGGAGAGAAATTTGACCACGTGGGATGCCTTCCGCACCCAGCTGCCAGACACATTCACTAGTAGCGACAGAAGAGACAACGCGCAGCGCCTTCTCGAATCCCGTATTCAAAAACCAAGCGAGGGCGTTGCCATGTTTGCAGAAGATATGGCCCGCCTTTACCGCAGAGCAGACCCTGAGATGGCCGAAGAAAAGAAGTTGCGCTATCTCCTGCGCAGAGTGAAGGAGGAACTATTTGCCGGGCTCGTGAGGAACCCACCGACGACAGTGGCCGAATTTACCAAGGAGGCTACCGCTATAGAACGGGCATTACAGCAACGGTACCGCCAATATGATCACAAGAGCTCGCCGGTGAATGCTTCAATTCTATCCGAGAGCTGCAGCACGTCTCTGCGTGAAGTCATCCGAAAGATTGTGCGAGAAGAGATCGGGTAGCTCAGGATCTCTCCCATGGCACCAGCGGTGGCTTCTGTCGCTGATATTGCTCGGGAGGAAGTTCGAGAGGCCTTTTTGTCACCCGACTGGCAGGCGGTGCCGCGACTATTAACCTACGCGGAAGCTGTCTGTCGTCCACCTCCCGCCACTTCGATGCTGTTGACACCGTCGACCACTACGACGCAGCCATCCCCACCTTCCCCGACGCCCTATTTTCGACAGTCACAGTCGCCGCCAACTATGCCGTATCACCGCCAGTCGATCGCTGCGCCTCGTTTCTACGGTGAATCCCCTGCCGGCTACCCGCTTCAAAAGACCGATTTGTGGCGCACCGCTGACCGCCGGCCGCTATCCTATCATTGCGGCGAAGCAGGACATGTTTACCGCGCGTGCCACTACCGCGCGGCTGGGTATCCAAGATTTCCCAACAGCAATTACCCTGTGTCTGATGCCGCACGTGGCTGCGACGGAAATTCTAGAAACTTTCGGCCAGAAGGTTCAGCGGCGCCTCGATCACATTCCCCTTTCCGGCTCGTTACACCCCACCGACCCGTCGCGATTTTTCTGACGCCTCTAGGGGCAGGTCCCCTAGCCCGCGCCGGGGAAACTAGACGCAGCGACCTCCGGGGGTGAGGTTGCAAACCGGCTAGCTACCCAAGAGCCCCCATCTCCAACGATCGACGACTGTACAACTCCGATGACACCAACCACGCCCCCTGTAACCGACGCCGTCAGCGCCGATCTTATCGTTTGTATTGACGGCCACCAAGTGGCCGCTCTCGTCGATACTGGTTCACATTTTTGGATAATAAGTCAAAAGCTGGCCGATAGGCTCAGAAAAGTGAAGACGCCGTGGACCGGGCCCAACATCAGAACTGCCGGCGGCCAGTTGATGACGCCGATTGGAAAATGCACAGCCATAATAGTAATCGCCGGTGCAACCTTTGTCGCCACCCTCGTCATTCTCTTTGAGTGTTGTAAGGAACTTGTATTGGGGATGAATTTCTTGAGAGAGTACGGTGCAGCGATCAATGTCCGTGACCTCGTTGTCACATTTTCCACGAGCTCAGACGACGTCGACCCTGCGGAACACCAGCGACCCCGCTTACGTATCGCCGACGACGACGTCACGCTTCCGCCACGAAGCTGTTCACTCGTACCTGTAATCTGCGACAACTTGAACACCGGGACTGGTGTCACCGAAAACATCGACGCACTGGCACTGAGTCAAGGCGCTTCCATCGCCAGGGCCGTAATTAACGCACACGACGGACGTGCTGAACTCCTGCTGACGAATTTTACCAGGGAACGTCGAAACATTGTTAAAGGCACGGCTGTTGCTTACTTCGACGAATTTACCTCAATACAGGACTGCCTCTCAGTGGAGGACGCGACGTCCACCGTGGTTGCATGCCTGCCCCTGTGGTTGACATCAGTCCCACCTTATCGCCTGTGGAACGCAACAGCCTTCTTGAGCTCATCGATGAGTTGAAAAGCTGCTTCTCATCCACTTCACGAGTTAGCCAGACGCCGCTCACTAAGCACCGTATTGTCACCGAAGCCGACGCCAGACCAATTCGGCAGAATCCTTATCGTGTAGCACCTAAAGAGCGCGAGGCAATAAAAACACAAGTGAAGACCATGCTTGAGGACGGAGTTATTCGGCCCTCTAAGAGTCCTTGGGCATCGCCTGTCGTATTGGTGAAAAAGAAGGACGGCAGCCTGCGCTTCTGCGTCGACTATCGAAAACTCAACCAGATCACAAAGAAAGACGTTTATCCGCTACCGCGTATCGACGATTCACTGGACAGGCTACGAAACGCACATTACTTTTCGTCAATGGACTTGAAAAGCGGCTACTTGCAAATAGAAGTTGATGAGAGAGACCGTGAGAAGACCGCTTTTGTGACGCCCGACGGACTTTATGAATTTCAGGTTCTCCCCTTCGGTTTGTTTTCTGCGGCGGCAACGTTTCAACAACTAATGGACACGGTACTCTCAGGCCTCAAATGGCAAACCCGTCTGGTGTACCTCGACGACGTGATTGTTTTCTCCGTCACGTTCGAGGAACACTTACAGAGACTAAAGGCGGTCTTTGAAGCAATACGCTCAGCTGGTATAACTTTTAAACCTGAAAAGCGCCATTTTGGTTTTGAAGAACTTCAATTTCTCGGCCACGTTGTTAGTCGTGACGGTGTCCGACCTGACCCTGATAAAATCGCTGCAGTCGCTTATTTCCCAACGCCATCAGATAAAAAGGCAGTGCGACGTTTTCTGGGCCTTTGCGCCTTCTACCGACGATTTATCGCGGAATTTTCGCGTATCACATGGCCATTAACACATCTTACCAGAGAAGATGTCCTCTTCGTGTGGGGTGAAGACCAGCAACGGGCTTTTGATGACCTAAGGCAATGGTTACAGACGCCTCCCGTGCTTGCACACTTTGATGAAGACGCCCCTACGATCCTCCATACCGACGCTAGTAATGTCGGCCTTGGCACAGTGCTTGTACAGCGGTAGGACGGCACCAAAAGAGTGATTGCTTACGCCAGCAGGACGCTCTCAAGAACGGAGGCTAACTACTCTACTACAGAAAAAGAATGTCTCGCACTGGTGTGGGCCGTCTTGAAATTTCGGCCGTATTTGTATGGTCGGTGCTTCACCGTTGTCAGTGATCATCATGCACTTTGCTGGTTGACTAATTTAAAAGATCCAGCTGGTCGGCTTGCGCGCTGGAGTCTTCGGCTCCAAGAGTTCGACTTCACGGTTGTCTACAAATCGGGGAAGCGACACACCGACGCCGACTGCCTTTCTCGGTCTCCTTGTGAGACTGCAGTGCACGACGATGATGACACGGCTTTTCTAGGCGTGCTAGATACTGTGGCGGCTTCACGCCAGCAACGCGAGGATGCAGAACTTGTTCCTCTTTTCGATTACTTAGAGGGAAGAACAAGCAGCGTGCCGAGGTTATTCGCCAGAGGGCTGCCTTCCTTCTGCTTACGCCACGACGTTCTCTATAAAAACAACTTTTCACCTAGTGGCAGCAGCTAACTACTCGTCATTCCCACATCTCTTCGCGACGAAGTCCTACATGCCTGTCACAACGAGCCGACCGCTGGTCACTTAGGCTACACTCGGATATTGGCAAGAATTAGGCTAAAGTACTATTGGCCGAGACTTGCGTCGATCGTGAAACGTTACATACAGACACGCCTGGATTGCCAGTGCCGCAAAGCCCTACCCGGCAAGCCAGCTGGACAGCTGCATCCTGTTCAGATACCGCAAGCACCGTTCGAGCAAATTGGCACGGACCTTTTAGGTCCGTCTCCACTGTCTACTGCCGGAAATAGATGGATAATCGTCGTCACAGATTACCTTACTCGATACGCCGAAACAGGTGCTATGCAACGTGGAACAGCAGCCGAAGCAGCGCGATTTTTCATCGAAGCCGTCGTCCTAAGCCATGGCGCTCCCGCAGTGGTCATAACAGACAGAGGAGCTGCATTCCCGGCTGCGCTTCTGGATACCGTGTTGCGACTAAATGGTACCACTCACCGAAAGACCACGGCTTATCATCCCCAAACCAATGGGCTGACGGAACGTATGAATAAGACTCTGGCAGTCATGATGAGTATGTACACCGACGTCAACCACAGGAACTGGGACGAGATTTTACGATGTTACATTTGCGTATAACACGGCTCGCCAAGAGACAACACGCGTGACGCCTTTCAACCTCGTTTACGGACGCGAAGTGACAACAATGTTGGACGCAATGCTGCCACACGAGTGCGGTGATGACGATACTGGTGCCGAGGAGTTAACGCAACGCGCAGAGGAAGCCAGGCAGCTTGCGCGTTTGCGAATCCATGAACAACAGGAATACGATGCCCGACACTACAATCTTCGGCACATACCCATCCCATACAACGTCGGTGACCAGGTGTGGGTCTGGCCTCCGATTCGTAGGCGGCGGCTGTCTGAGAAGCTCCTGCGAAGATACTTCGGCCCGTACACAGTTCTGCGCCGCATCAGCGATGTGAATTATGAAGTTGTCGCCGACAGCCATAACTGCTCCAAACGCCGGCGGCATCTGCCCGAGGTTGTGCACGTGCTTCGTATGAAGCCATAAATTTTCTCATGATCTCAACTTTGCACCGTCTGTGCACAGCCTTCGGCGGTTGGTGCATCGGGACGATGCCTTTTTTTTCAAAGGGGGGGGAGGGGAGGGGGCAAATGCCGCATCCTATATGGTAGCCGCGGGTATGTGCCAGGCGATGAGAATGACGCTGAAGTAGCGCGCGAGTAGAAAAACAAAGACGACAATGACGTCGCGTTGACTCCTCTCATAAAGTGCTTTTACACGTCCTCGACACCGGCTTTCCCGTCTCCTACTAGGCTGTGACAATATCATGCTTTTGACGCAAGTATTTTTGTTAGTGTGTGTGTTAACATGTGTTGACCGTAATTTGTTCTACCTGAATATACTTGTGTGATGACCCTATAATATGGGACAAAGGTTCGTGTACTCAAAAGGTTCTGATGGTTCTCTTAGGCGGAGCCTCCGAGAACCCAATTGAGGACAAAGCCATTCGTTTCGAACACACACACACAAACGTTTAATGGAACTAAAGAAGGCTTAAAATTAAATAGAAGAAAATAGCAAACATAATAGAAACACTCAAATACACATCAAGACACATATTTGGGTAGAGCTAAGTAGTGCGCGAGTCCGGGCTTGCCACGACGGCAGGGATACATAACAGTCCCGAAGCTGTGACGCTGCGACAAGCTGGTGAAAGGAGTGGCGCCGGTCTCACCAAAGGTCGTGGTCTAAGTTGGTTGACCGGGCGACCGGAGCTGGCCAGCTCTGTCTCGGAGAAGAAAACCAGCCGGCTTGGTGGCACGACCAGACGGCGGCGGCGTTCTGGCCGGGCAGCTGGGTGTAGAGCTCGGGCCCATAGCCCGACTGCTCTTGTCCTGCCCACGGGCACAGAAGCTCGAACGCCGGCCTCGGGCAGCAGGCGGCACGACAGACGGGGGTGGCGTTCTGGCCGGGCAGCTGGCGTAGAACTCGGGCCCGTAGCCCGACTGTTATCGTGCTGCCCACGGGCGCAGAAGCTCACCGGCCTTGAGAAGCTGGCGGCACGCTCAGGTAGACGGGCGACGCACAGGAACAGGTTGGCAGGAGGCCCCGGTCGGGTGAAGTCCTGGTGGCTCGGGTCCGGAACCCGACGGCCCGTCTTCAACGCCCGCTCCGCTGGTTGACCTCCTCCTGCCGTCGCTTCCTGGAACTCGGAGATCCCGCGACGCTCCCAGAGCGGGACATCGCGTCGCAGCGGGCTCTGCTAATCCACCCTCAACCACCCGGAATCTTTCACCATCGGCACGAAATCGTACAACCATCGTCACTGGCAAGTCACCAGCTTTTACTTGACACCAGTATTTCAGGGCTCGACTCTTTTCTTAGCCCGAGACGGCCGTTTGAAATCCCTAAGCGGCGGTCACCGCGTTAAGCCTAAACGCGCCACCGCGACAGCGGCACGGCGGACGCGGACGCCGCGTCGGCATCCGACGCACCCTGCAACGCGGCTCCCAGGGTAGGGGCCCGAGCCGCGGAGATGTCCACCAGCAATTCCGACCCGGCCGGCCAACTGGACTGCATGGATGCAGACGACTTGGAGCCCGAGCGCGACATCGAGTTCTGCGATTACCGCCCCGGCCGGAGCGGAGCAGCCCACATGCCCAATGATACACATCCTCAGCCACCCGTGCCTCACACTCCATGGTACCGGGTGGTCGACGCTCGCCGACGGAGGGTTGTCGCCGCGGAGTCCTTCAAGACTCCACCCGCCCCATTCGACTCACGCGAACGTCGACACGGACCCGGCTGGCCTCGACTGCCGCGCCTCCCCGCAGGGGACCACAAGGTGGTTCTCCGAATAAGAGGAGGTATATCACTACAACAAGAAGCGGTCTTACCTCTGCGAGACGCGATACAAACCGCACTCCGAGCCCCGCTGCCTCCGACGGCGCGCATACGAGTACGCAAGGAACAGAACATCGCACTAGTCAGCACCCCGTATCCTGACCTGGCGGAACAGCTTTGCCACATTCAGACGCTCCTCGCAAACAAATCGTATCAAGTCTCCGCGTACGTGGCTTCCCCGGACAACTCCTGCAAGGGGATAATCAGAGGCGCCCTACCTATACCTACCGAGGAAGCCCTCATGAACGATACGGTTACCTACCCCCATGATATCAACAAAATCCAAGCCAGACCCTTCGGAACGAACGGAGCATGCCTCTACACCTTCGAGGGCAGGCGAGTTCCCAGCTACGTGTACTTTCAAGGCGTAGAATTTCGATGCAGACCTTTCCGCCCAGTCACCCAAGTGTGCCACAGCTGCCTCCGAACCGGACATCGGCACAACATCTGCCCATACCCACAAGAACGGCGGTGCGGGAACTGTGGCTTGCTTAACCCAGATGAAAACCACGAAGATTGCCTTCCACGCTGTCTTACTTGCGGATCCGATGACCATCCCACCATATACCTGAGTTGCGCGGCTCGTCAGAAGAGACTCGGGCCCCGAGTGGTGAAAGCGGCGCCAGCGCCCAAAGGGACCCGATACGACTCCACCGAGGCGGAGTACCGAGATATCAACGACAAACCAACAACCTGACGACATTCCTAAGAATGCCTGCAGCCAAGCACCTCACAGCACAGCCCGACAGAAGGAACCGGAAATATCATACCACGAAAAGAAAACCAAACAAGCACATGTTCAACCCCGAGTACCTCCTGCCATACGGAAACCTGCGACCCCACTCACGAACCACCCGCCACGCCCTCCTGTGCAGTGCAGCACGAGAAGCGACTCCACGTGGCCGGCACTCGCGCAACGAGGGCCCGCCCATGCGCCTGGCTCGGCGGCAAGAGGGGGTCTGAAGATTTCATCTGGTTTGGCAACCGGGGGGCGCCTGGATCCAGACCCACAGCTGCAGCAATGGCAGGACCCCCTGGCCGACACTGGTAAGTCACCCATTGAGCAGGCCTCCCCAATACCTCCCCATCCAGCGCCGCCCCATGCCCCAGTCCTCTCACAACAGACCTGTGCACAATATTTCCAAACTCCAGAATTCACACAAGGCCTCACGCAACTAGTTCTGAAATTTGTAAGCGACAGCCTCGAGGCTGTCAAAACACAAATGGTTAAGGAACAAGAGCAGGCCCTACAAAGAGTGCAGACCGCGTTTAATCAACGCATCGACAAAATAGAATCTGCAATTAATCACCTCTTCGATTTGCATGCCCAATCATCACCCACCCGTAAGCATAAACAGCTCAAACCTGCCGCCGCCGCTCACTCCCCTCAGCCCACGGAGGAGATGACCAGCCCACAGCTGGGGGTTTCGACCCCCGTAGCGACTCAACATGGCCAACTCCAATAAGCGACAGAATTCGGGTAGAGTGGGCTTAACTCCTCCACCCGGAAACCAAACTTATCTGACCTAATCATATGGCAATGGAATTGTAGAAGCATCAAAAAGAAACTCGCCCAATTGGCCGCATACATGCAACTTTTTCCGAAGCCGCCAGATATACTGGCCCTGCAGGAAACGGGGTCCGCGTCTCTATCCTTGCAGGGATATCACGTAGCATCCGTAACATCGCGCACCGCTATTGTTATTAATAAAACCCTCCCCTTCATAGACCGAAACCCTACCGGGGGTCCTTCAGAAGGAGGAACCGAGTACCCCACATCGGGAAAAGGACTGTTGGTTGTCAACATACACAGTCCCCCTAAAGATAAGGGCACAAGGATACCGGAAATTTTTGCTCAAACACGCTATACACATCGAATCATAGTGGGCGACTTTAACGCCCGCCATACAGCATGCGGTTATATAAATAACACGCCGAAGGGCAACCTTATACATAACACTATGATGCACCACACACTTACTTTAATCACAGATCCCACTATACCAACGAGAGTGGGCACCAGTACGGCAAGAGACACCACGCCAGACCTCACGATGACAAGCACGCATGTGATGGTGAAAGCACACGAGGTCCTGACGGACACATTAGGCAGCGATCACCACGTGATACAAACAATCCTAACGCAAAATTCCAAAATTTTTCGGCCCGAAATTCCGACCCTCGTTGACTGGGATAAACTCCGCTCGCACATCGCCGTGGAGGGTACCATACCGCAGACCTTAGAGTCTTGGACTCAAAAGATACAACATGCCCTCGACAGAGCTGGAAGAAAGATTAAGAACACCAAGAATGCCCCCCAAGTAGACCCCCACCTCCTCCATCTGTGGGAGGCTCGTCGAAGCCTCTCCAAACGATGGAAGCGCCAGAGATTAAACCGCGAACTTCGCCTTCGTATCGCTGCAGTCAAGGAGGAGGCAGCACAATATGCCACCCAGCTTGCTCAAACAAACTGGGCCAACTTTTGCGGCACACTGAAAGGAACGCTGGGCACAAAACGCACTTGGAACCTCCTGAGGGCTCTTCTCGATCCCACTTCCACGAAAAACCATGCGGACACTACTACTCAGAAGCTGATTTACTTAGAGGAGCAAAAGGGCACTGATATTATGGCACACATCAAAAATCTGTATATTCCACAGCCCATACCTACACATCCGAACGCAGCCGCTTTAACACCCCCTGATCCAGACGAAAACCTGGATTCAGATGTCACACTGCCGGAGGTGAAACAGGCCCTTGGCTATATTACCAGGGACACTGCACCAGGGCCCGACCGGATAACGTACAAAGTCCTCCGAAATTTAGATGACATATCTTTGCAGGAGCTCACGGATCTCTTTAACGAACACTGGCGAAAGGGCACACTGCCTGGCGATTGGAAACACGCCCAGATTAATCTTATTCCGAAACAGAATAAATCGTTACTACTTCAGAATTTACAACCTATCTCGCTCACGAGTTGTGTAGGCAAACTTTTTGAGCATGTGATTGTCCGGCGACTACAACCGCACTTAGAAGCTAAGCATTTCTTCCCCAACACTCAGTTTGGCTTCCGCCCCAACCTATCGGCGCAGGATGTCCTCTTGCATATTAAAGAGACCTTATTAAATCCCAAACGACGGACAGCCCGCACCAGAGCCATCCTAGCATTAGACATACAAAAGGCCTTTGACAATGTAGGACACGACCATATCCTCAGGACCCTTGCCACCACAGGTTGCGGCCGTAGGATCTGGCATTATGTCAAAGCTTTTTTGGAAAATCGTACCGCTGAGATTAGATTAGGTCCACTCACATCGGCCGCCTTTGCCCTTCCAAACAGGGGCACACCCCAGGGAGCAGTCCTATCACCACTATTATTTAACGTAGCCATGGCCCCACTCGCCAGAGAGCTCGCAGGTATCACTAAATTGCACCACGCTTTCTATGCTGATGATATGACTCTATGGGTGTCACAAGGCTCTATTGGGGAGGCCCAAGATGTCCTACAAACAGCTATCAACGTTATCGAACGGCATGTTCGCATAATGGGGCTCTTCTGCTCGCCAGAAAAGTCCGAATTGCTCACTATTAAAACCCACAAAGGCGACCCAGGCATACATCTGTTCATACACGGTCAACAAGTGCCTAAGGTACATAGAATCAGGATCCTTGGTCTGCACATCCAATCTAACCTAGATGCGGGTTTTACACTGAACCTCTTCGATAAACAAATAAAACAAATCTCAGGACTGGTTCGCCGGATTGCGTCACGCAATCACGGCCTGTCTGAAAAGGACACCATGCAAATGATTGAAGCTTTAGTGGTCAGCCGCCTTGCCTACCACCTCCCGTATCACCACCTCACTCAAAAACAAATGGATCAGGCTAATCGTCTAATCAGACGGGCGGTTAAGACTGCACTGAGCCTGCCGATGCGCGCTAGCACTACCCGCCTCCTACAGACTGGTCTCTATAATACCGTCCAGGAAATCATAGAGGCACAGAGGAGTAATCAGCTTCTACGCCTCACCCGAACACCCACTGGGCGAAACCTACTCCGAACTCTGGGGTGTGAGCCAAGCGGCACGATCCCGATGGAAGAGCCGTGGTTCCCCATTCCTGTAAGACTCACAGCTAACATGCACCTCAAACCGTTGCCACGAAACATGAATTCGCACCGCTATCCGGGTCGACGTAAGGCGCGGGCTGATTACTACACCCGACGTTACCAAGATCGCGAAGACGTTCTTTATGTCGACGCCGCGGTCGGTCCGCTCAAAGGAACGGTCACGGCCGCTGCCATGACGGAGGACGGACGCATTAACATCTCTGCCTCGATTAAAACAGCGCGCACCGATGTGGCTGAGGGGGTCGCATTAGCCCTAGCAGTGGCGCATGCGGCTGGGGATTCTGCCATTACAGAAATCTGCACCGATTCCCAAAGTGCGTACCGTTACTTCCTTCAAGGCGTAGCACCTAAGACGGTCACACACATTTTGCAAAACATTCCTTCTCTTCCCCACCAGGTGACTATCACGTGGGTACCTGGGCCTGAGTGTGTCCCCGGGAACGAGCGCGTTAATGCGCATGTCCGAGGTCTTTCCCTCAGGACCCTGGACGACCACTCACCCAACCCCATGGAAAAGCCAGGAGAGGGGATCTGCACCTACCACCAGATTACCACGTATTACAGGGATGGCAGACGAGATTTACCTCCCCCTCACCATTCCCTTACCGCCCATCAGAGTTCAATCTGGCGCCAGATCCAGACCAAAGCATTTATTTCTCCCTATCTGGCACATTTATTTCACCCTGGTCTCCATAATCCACAATGTACCACCTGCCGAGCGCCCCGGGCAGATCTTTTCCACTGTCTGTGGAGCTGCCCCACGCCCATGGCGGTAGAGCCTATTCCCAACCCTTCCTTTTCCTCGTGGGAGGCCGCTCTTCGGGCCACTTGCTCGGATGACCAGCTCTGGCTGGTGGACCGTGCTTGCCTAGAGATGTCGGCCAGGGGGCTCCCGGACGTCTAGGAGCCCCCCAACCACATTCAAATAGATTCAATAAAGTTTTATCCATCCATCCATCCATCCTGGAACTCTCCTGGCGTCTCCCTGGCGTCTCCTCTGCGTGTCCTTGCGTGTCCTCACGTTCTGCCAGCGCACCACGCTTTTTCTTCTGATCTGGCCGATTTGGCATTCTCGGATTGGCTGCCTGACGCCCCATGGTCTTTTCTAATTGGTTTGCTTTTCATTTTGTTGTTTTTCATGCGCCGCGCGTTCTCGTGCCGGACGCTCTTCGGCGTCGTTGTTTTCCTTCTTCCAGCATGGAATCCGCCTCGGCGCGCGCACTCCTTGTCGTCTGCTCCTGACCGTCCCAATCACAGCACCATATCGCGCACCACACATCACAACTTGTCAAATGTCTAACATGTATGTCACATATTTGGTCTCTTTCTTGTCAATATTGCACCATACGAAGTTAGAGAAACGTTATCGTTTGTCTCCTATACCGCGAGACCAAACGGTTGTTATAAATATTATGCACCGGCATTACATCTTCTTTTCTAAAAAGTGGCTCCGATGGTTGATCATATGCGACGTTGTAAACATTTCTTAACATAGTTTTCTGTAGAACGTACAGTTTCTGCATGTTGCGCTGTCTCGTGTCTCCCCACACTATATGGCAATAATTGAGATGCGAGTAAAATAAGGTATTGTACAGGAGTAAGTTAACGCTAGACGACAGAATCCGTTTGTTAGTATGCGTCATTCCTTTGACACTAGAGAGCTTTGCTGCAATGTAGTCAATATGGTCGTTCCGTGTCATACTGTCGTTGAAATATACTCCTAATATTTAAAATTACCTTACTATATCGATTCTTGAGCCATTGAGCATACTATCGTTGTTTAAGTGCGCGTATTTATTTTTCTGCCGAAAGAGAATGGCGTCAGTTTTAGTTGTATTAACTTTTATGGCATTATAATGTGCTCATTTCCCTATACACACACACACACACACACACACACACACACACACATACATATATATATATATATATATTTGCGCTGAAACGTTGAATATGCCTTTGTAAGTATTACTGATGCTGTTGTTGCTGTGAATAGTAGAGTAGTATCGTCAGCGTATATGACGGGTTCTATTTCAGTGTCCACGTATACAATGTCGTTCAATCATAGATTAAAAAGAGAAGAACCTAGCATAATATCTTGAAGGACCAGAAAAGATATTTTCTTAATGTCAGATGAGTCTCCGTTTAGGTCTACATATTTTGCCTGCGGGTTAAATAACTACGCAAGAGCAATAGGCATGTTCCTCAGAAACCATGAGCTTCTAATTTCTTTCATGAGTAAAGTATGGTTCAAGTAATATAAAGCTTTCGTGAGATCTGTTTATACCAGGTATCCCCGTAAACTAGGACAAAGATTAAAAAACCCAAGAGCGCTAGAGAAATCACATCAACTGCTCAGTAGTGGCAGTCGTGTGTACTTACAGTCTATATATTTTCATCACGAAGTATTAATTGTTAAACTGTTTTTCATTAGTTAACATATTAATTATTGCTTGAATCGCAAACATGTCAATAATAAAATTGTAGGGCGCCTTAAATAACCTCCGAATGAAGCTTTTATTTCGTGCTGAAGTGTGTCTGGTTGTTTTTCTAAGAAAAAACAAAAACCCGCGAAATACGCGAGATATGAAAAAGGTGTGCGCTCGAACGCCGCTACTCAAGCGCCTCTAAGCAAGCTTTCATGAGAAGCCAACAAACAAAGACACCAAGGAAAACATAGGGGAAACTACTTGTACTTACTAATTGTATTAAAGAAATGAAAATGGATGAAAGAACAACTTCCTGCAGGTGGGGTTACCATATTTCAAATACGGAGACCGCTTAGAACGACAGAAAGCTGAGCTAGTTGGTAAGGATTCGTTATGCAAAGCTAGTTAAGATAGGTAAGCTAGGTGAGGTATGCGCTGCCGTACAGAATAAAAAGGAGCGGGTAAAAGGCAAAAAACGAACAGATATTTGTCCAGTGAAGCACAATAAGGACAACTGTTTTACTGACTGTCGTATGGGTGTGGTTTATAAAATTCCCCTTAGCTGTGGCCAGTTCTACGTAGGGCAAACGGGACGGTGTATCAATCAGGGGCTAATGGAACATAAAAGGTAGTTAACCGGTGGATCGCCTTCTAATCTTTCGCTTCATTGCCGAGATTGTAACTGCACGCCAGAGTTAGATGAATGCGCGATATTGTACAGGCATAAGAATGAAGATACGCGTCTTATGGTAGAGGCATGGCATATCTATAATGGTGGAAGTGCGTGCGTGAGTCAGCCTTCGATTACTTTACATAAGGAAGAGATTAAGTACCTTAACAGTTATCTCTCACGTAGGCCGGCACGTTTACCCGATTGACACGTGGTGTTACCATTCCTGAGCATGCGCAGATGAGTTTTGTGCCTTCTTTCTTTTTTCGCCTCAGTGCCCCCTTCAGTTAATAGTCGGCGTTCGTGTTGTCCACTTCTCTACTCTTGTGTCCTGTCTGCACGCCTCACTTCTATTTTGCATAACGGAGACCGCACCTCTCCGGTACGACACGACCAGACGATTGTGTTCGACCATTCAAGTTCTTTATAAAATCCCACAGTGCGATTATGAAATCTTTTCGGAACTTGCAGACGTTTGCGCTGCCTGAGTAGCCGATTGAGTTAGACCGATTCCTTCGACATTTTGTGAAGTGCCCAGTACCTGACCTTTTTTTATGTCTTCGTGCATACTGCCTCATTGTCGTTCGGGCTCACTTTCAAACACACGTGAGGCCAAATTAGGTTCATCCCATTTTCATTGGGCACTATGCGTTTTAATCGAGTTAGGTAGACCACGACCACGAGATTTTAACATTCGGGCACAGTGAAAACGCCATGCCGGCAGTGCTGTCGCTGTCACGAGGATACAGTGCACCGAGGCGTCGTTCGTCTCTATAGGAGGAAGGGCTTCACAGGTAGTTAAAAAAAAATGGGTTATACTTAGCGTCCTTTCAACCAAAGTAGAGACCTTGCCTAGTTTACAGTGAAACACAAGGGAAATTATTCGGGGCAACCACAGACCAAACCACACTCAATGCCCCGAGGGCATGCCACCCCCTGTGATTTCGTGGAGAGATGCAGGTGACACTCTGACGCTTAAGCTTTCTTGAATAATTTCCTACTTGTGACAATCATCATGACAAATACGAGCTGCCATTGTAGCACATTGTTTAATATAGCATTCAGCTGTTGTCGTCAGATCTTAGCTGCGCGGTCCTCGCAAAGTGCCCGTGTTCAAGCATGCGCCGGACTATTCATGGCGTTGTCCGTCTTATTTGGTGGGGAAAAAATTTACTGGTGATTACGACACTCGGAATTGCGAAATTTGAGCGTATCGCATCTGACAGCGGTCGTCAACGGCCTTCGCCCGCTCATCCAGCATACGCCGCGAACAGCGTGATAGCCGATCGGGTGCCTCCCGCTTCGCCACCGTCGCGTTCGCGCCGCGCTCGCCACACTAGCTTTAGAGCCTGGCTGTATACCTCTGCCGTCCAAGGAAATTTTCGTGTTGTAAGCAAAAAACGTGGGCCGACCCCCAAGATTGTGCTATACCGGCCCGATCCGCGGCGGAGGTGAAGCCTGCGTTAAGCACTCCCCGTACGTGGGCCGATCCCAAAGATATTGCAATGCCAAGCCGACCCGCGGCGAAGGTGAAGACGGCGTTAAGCACTTCCCATACGCGGGCCGATCCCAAAGATAGTGCAATGCCGGGCCGACCCGCGGTGGAAGTGCAGTTCACCATTAAGGGGCCCGCATACACAACTTCGCTGGTCATCCTTCTTCACAGAGTGGAAGGGCACTGAGTTTTTTCACCTGTTACAAAAGATGCCTGAGAGTAAGAGACATGCTTACCTCGCCCTCTCTATCCTCGGCGCAAGCGAGAAGCGGCGCGCGCCGACTGTTGCAGAGCTGCGATAGCGAAGCACCGCTGCTCCCCAGCCGTTCACAGCGGCCTTAAGTTTTTTACCAAGACTGTACATGGTATGGATTCATATGACCTTTTTTAAAACCCTCCAAACGAATTACCTTGAGGTTTCGGTCTCCGCGCTGGCGTCTCGCGCACTACCGTGAGGGTTAGCAGCAAAGAATGCCAAAACATCCTTTTCCACTTCTTGGACTACCATCGCAGTCCTGTGTCGTTTTCTTCTGAAGCTACCCGTCTCGCAAAGGATTTCGTACGTTTTAAGTATTGTTGACGGACTAGGGCGTCGTCCACAATGCCACATCCTGGATAGCTTGGCTGCCTTCCTCTTGTCGCCGTGCGCTGCCCCGATAGCCGGGATTGTTTTAGCTTTCTGAACATTCGTGAAGGGCATGACTGTCTTCTTGAAGAGCAGGTAACTGGCGTGGTACCGTTGAGATCTCCCATTATTATGTACGATCTGACACGTCAAGCAAGAATGATTTACGCAGTCGACAACTGCTTATGCTGGCCGCACAGATCCGCCAAAACGCATTAGATGAGCATAGCCTGTGCAAGTGCGCAAAATTAGTACCAAGTGTGCCGTCACGCTTTCCAGAGATTCGAAATCCCCCCCTCCCCCTCTACGGCTCCGCTACGCTTATCAATGCGTCAGCGTCGTGTTCTCATGATGCCGTGACCATCCCATAGTGTGAATAAAGGGAAAATCAGACATCCACCCGTTCGTAGCAGTTGCTACAAAGGAAACCCATACGGTTTCCTCGAAAGAAAAGCCTCATAGCTGAAGAAAAATTTGTCCTTGTCCGGGAATCGAACCCGGGACCACCGCCTTTCCGAGGCAGCCGCTCTACCATCTGAGCTAACCAGGCGGCTAGCAGATGGCAGGGCGAAGTCGAATTTGTCGACAACGCGAAGCAAAGGCAAGAGTTTGACTTAGTAGTTCTGGGGAAACCCGCAAGGTGGAGAGAAGTAATGAATAAAGGGAAAATCAGACATCCACCCGTTCGTAGCAATTGCTACAAAGGAAACCCATACGGGTTCCTCAAAAGAAAAGCCTCACAGTTGAAGAAAAATTCGTCCTGGTCCGGGACTGGAACCCGGACCAGGACTATTACGTCAAAATCCCATAGTGTGAAACGCTGTATCGAGCTGTCGCCGCTAATAAAGCCGTGTGTCCGTGGCTATTCGCTTCCGAGCGCTTTCGTAGCGGTGCGCGAGCGCGTATCTATTTCATATTTTGGATGTCTCGCGAGCTTTTGTTTTTTGTCGGAAAAACCAACGAGGCAAAGCCGAGCACGAACGAAATGGTTGATTCGGAGGTTATTTGAGGTGCCCTACAACTCTGTTATTCTTATGTTTGCGACTGAAACAATATTGAAAAGTTCACTAATTTAAATCAATTAATACTCCGTGATGAAAAAAACACTTGCTGTAAGTACACACGACTACTACTACTACTACGCTGTCGGTGCGATTTGTCTAGAGCTCTTGGGATTTTTTTTTAGTCTTGGTCCAAGTTAATGGGACACCCGGCATACCTAGGGTAAGTTTCTTCTCTTCAAATGCATTTAAGATGCAGTCTTTTTGTCGTAGCAAGGGAACTTCTTTGGACAGATGTTTCTCACAAAAAAACTGTCATTTGTGTAAAAAAAAAATTCCTTTTCAAGTCCTTTCGGGAAAACACTGTAGAGAGAAGCCCAAGTTTTGCAAATTTGTTTTGTCGCCTTTTTATGCACAACTGTTACTCTCGCGAGTTCCATTTTTTTTTTTTTTTTGGAATATGCCGTTTGTGAGGCAAAGGTTGAAGGTCACGCAGAGAGCCTGGATATCGATGAGGTACTGGACGTCTTTAATATTCGCACCGTCTGCATCACAGCTAGTATCCCGGCCACAGCAGCCGCGTTTCCATGAGGGCGAAACGCAAAAGCAACCGTGTACTTATATTAAAGTGCGCATTAAAGAACCCCTGGTGGTCCAAATATTCTGAGTGCGCAACTACGGCGTGCCTCATAATCAGAAATTGGTTTTGGCAAGTAAAACCCCATAATTTTTCTTTTTTGCATCAAAGCTCCCACTTTTCATTTCAGGCAACATTTTTATCCCTTCAGCTTCGTCTACTGGATTTAAGAAGCAAGATAAATCATTCATATGTTTTATGTACTCTAGTGCTCCGTTGTTGTAGCTGCTTTTACTTTGACCAATAAAGCAGTCATAAAGTCTTTTCGCTAACATTCTTCCAGATATTTATTGGCTTGTATGTTGTATCCCTGTAAATTATCTAGTTGGGCTGGAGCGATTAAGAAGGGTATTTACTTTTTCTATGTTATGACCGTTCTACCTATGGGGCCAGAGAAAATTTTACAATAGTACTCATCTTTAGCTCGGCGAAGCTCCTCTGTGAGTGCTTTCCTAAAAGGCTTGTATTCTTTATGGGCCTCTGGATCTCGAGCTTTTAAAAACAGTTTTTACAACCTATCTTTTGTCTCAACATTACGTAGCAGCATTGGTCTCACCCAAAGCTTGCGGATCTTTCTGGGATGCTGGAAATATTTATATGGAAATGTTCATCTATAGAGGTCCAATATATTACTTACAAAGCAAACACACGCATCATCTACATCCCATAATTCGAGAATACCACTGGAATGAAAATTTTCTACTGTTCCACGAAAAAGCTCGAGATTGTTGGGCGTAACTTTTTGAAAAAGTGCTGTTGTCTTTTCATGCTGCAAGGCGCAGTTCTTTTTTTCAAAACAAACATATATTCCACCGTGATGGCTAACATCTGTAGAAATAACACTAGCCTTTGAAAGCGGTGTACACGTGTTATTGATAAATAAATTAGGCAGAGAGGAACGTGTTTGTTATACGTCTAGGCGAACTAATTACGTTTATACATCCAAATGTTTGTATTTATCGCTTCATTTCATTTTGTGGGCGTTATAACGAAGCATATTTATGTTAAAATCTCCACCCAAGATAACTCTCTATTGATTATCGCCGGACCAACCAAGCACTTTCTGTGCCTACCGGACCCTGTAGGGGGTCGCTACAGAACAGCGATAACGAGTCGGTTCATTTTCAAAGATATCATTTCGTAGTCCAAGTTTAACACAATAAATCGGGCAAGATTTCACGAGTTCCTTTTTGACCAAGAGCACCACTACCTCGACTGGGTACGTTTATAAATTCCAGCAGGAGGGGTCGCATATGAAAGAGTTCACTTAGCCATAGCAGCTATGATTAATCAAACTCAATCTAGTGCTTATCACGCGCTATAAGGCCTACTGGTGCGCAATTGTTTGCAGAAATTTCGCACCTGCTCGGTTATGGCCACCCTGGGTTCTACACGCATGGTGCATAAATGCGTGAAGAAATTCTGGCACCAACACAGAGAGATGCCAATTCGTGCCCACCACATTTGAACGCGGTGGGCCAACGACGAACAGGCAGCGAGCACGATTGCGAGATTACACGATAATACACCCACGAGCTGCATCATGAGTTTTGCACGTGAACTTTTTATTGCGCCGATAGCTGTTATGCGCTTTACTTTGGTATTATTGTGCAGCGGAAAGAAAGTCATTACTTGACCACGCATGTGTCACGTCAGGCATGACGCAATCAAAGCTAAGTGTAGCCCAGCGCCCGGCGTTCGCAGAGGCGCCGCTTAGCAGTACGTTTGTTTTGCCCATCCGAGCTGGAATGGTCACGTTGCAGAGAGCTGACTAGGCCATAGTAGGTATGATTGATCAAACTCATATTGGTACCCATCAGGACTCATAAGGCCTGAAAATCTGTAATTTGTAGCAAACACGTTAGGAATGTTCAGTTATGGCCCCCAAACTGCGTTTTATCGCTACGGTCGAAGGCAGGGGTGTTTTATAACTCACATGAGTGGTCTAGTGAGACTCGGGCACCAAGACAAAGGGATACGTTATCCCTTTGAACAAGGCGGAAAGTGTCCGTCTGCATAGGGAGAAGTCCTAACCAATTACGAGTGTGGTGGGCTCGAGCGGCGCAGGGCCGTCTCCGGAGCCATCATTAGGAGGGTCATTTTTTAACCTATATTGACACACCCTCTGTAAAAACAAACCGGTTCATAAGAAGAGGGAGCGAGCGCGATCAGAAAATCACATCACAGAGCGCCCGCTAGCTGTAACATAAGTTAGGCATGTGAGCTTTCTGACGCGCGAATAAATGTAACTTGCGCATTCCGTTACGTCATGTCTGTACCCTAGTGTCCATACAGCGTTTGGAGCACGTTTCACGCGTACACCCCTGCGGCTGCTTCCCTCAAATAGCCTACCCGTTTTGTTCTATGTTTTTTCGAGCGGGGGGAGGGGGAAGGGGAGGGTGCATTGGACGGGGGGCGCGCGCGCATGCATTTGACGGGGAATGGGGGGATGAGAGGTGGTGAGGCGGGGTGCCCAGATGGTCCCCCGGTGCACAGAAATTCCGGTGGATAAGGGCGCGGCAATACATGTCAGGTGCCCTTCCTCCCCCGTGGCTACGCTCTTGGCTCGCGGTGGTTATGCAGATCTGACAAAGCTACCCTTCTTCCCCACCTGAGGTTTCATAAACGACCAGGTTAATCGCGAGAACCTCTTTGCCCTCTGCACCTGCAGGTGGTCTTCTACATTGCGTGTTCGTGCGTGGTGACTGTAATGGTCCTGCTGTACATCCTGATGGCCTGGTACGGCAGCTGCGGCGTCCGTTCGAGCACGAGCCGCGCGTCGGACGACTCTTCTTCGCGCAGGCGACTTCTCTCGGAGTCGCACTCGCTACACGACCGGCAACCGCTGCTCGCCAACGGGCGCTCTCCACCCGGCGCACCTGACAGCCCCGACGACGAGCTGTACTCGAGAGCGCGATGGCGTCACTATGGACGCACTCCGAGCCCGCTCAGCGGCGCCATGTCTGAGATTGGCGGTGGATCGAAGGCGCTCATTTCTTCACATCCAGAGAGTGCGTTGTACCTTTAAAGCGAAAGCTTTACTAACCTAGTCGAGCCGAGTTTCACCATCGCCAGCAATTTGACCTTCATTTGACCGCAGTTGCGCCGTAGCCTTGGCATAACGTGACTCGGCGCGCCTAGCTCCGCCACCGCGTGCGCTTGCCGCCGCTGGCTTAGCGCATGCCCTCTCCGCAGCTGTGTCGCCGCCTGACCACGCGACTCGCCGCTGCGCCTGGCTAAGAGGATCCCAGCGCTCGCCTTGTCAGTGAGAGCTTGGCCACGCCCCGCAGACTCTCAAGTGCAACAAATGGCCACAGAGGGCGAAAAAATCGACCGCGCGCCACTGCTAATTAAACCAGCATAGCAGAATTACTTCGGCATACTTACGTTAGTTCCAATATATCCCGCTAGGGGAGCCGTAATAAGCGCAATTTTATCTTACAAGCTTTTCGCTACAATTACCGAAGCATTTCTATTACATAAAAAAGAGGGCAAAATTATCATTGCTAATTAGATAATGTACTCTTTATTAATAAGCCTGTTGTTTCTTTGTCACCAAAACGCACATAGCGTTCAGAATCATTTATATTTCGCGTGGCCTCTGGACTGGATTTAAAATTTTTACCGGCATTTTCGAGTGCACGGCCGCACGGATTCATTCGTGCGTACACTTAGACTGGTTGCTTCTTTGTGGCTAAAGCTACTTTATTGCGCTTCGATGTCCCGCGTTATTTAACTTGGGATGAAGTGACGTGTTTGCAAGCGGAGATGTAAGCCAGAAAGCTAGATTTTGGTCGTGAGCCATTCGGAACACGTCTGCATCGAAACGGGTGCTGCATTCTGCTGCGGCTGAGAATGGCAATAACGGTGAGTCGTTTAACACCGCTGCTTGAAACGTTATATTGTATTCGTCTCATTAACTTACAGGCGGAGACAAATTAGCAAACTAGATCCTGCATTATATATGGGCAGTCAGGATCCTCCGTTGCTGTTTCCTAAATAAACATTTAGTTGCGAGGTCGTTGTTATACACACAGATTCGGGAAAGAAAGAGCGATATCGGAACACGCGTCACATTTCTCATCATTTTAAAGCGTGTCCTAATGTGACTGAATAGTCTTATCAGTATACATATAAAACTTTTCTTTGAGCCCGCGGGCAACTTCTTTCGTCCACAAAACCGAATAATACTTTGGTAACATGAAGGGAAAGTACAGAATTTAATGTATTAAACGGTTGCAAGCATGATAATTCACCCATCTTTCATACTTGTTGGTTCCACATGTTCTTGCTGTTCAGTTTGGTGTATAGTAGGGCATTAATTTTCACAGTAAAGTGGTGCATCACGTTGCTGCAGAAAAATAATGCATCACTTCTAATAGCTAGCTTCATGACTTTCATGCATTTGCTTGTGGAATCAGCAGTGCACATGTGATCTCTTATAGTGTATTTCTCATTTCTGATCTTAATAATATTTAAGATGTCGACATGTATTGTAGTTGGGCAGACCTCAATCTTATGGACAATAGCAATATTAATTTAAGCTTCTGCTTAAAGGCACCCTGAAACGGTTCGGACACATTTTGTAGACGCGTAGGGTACAGCTTAGGTAGAACATTCGCACCACAATAATGCAGCTACAAGCAATTACAAGTTGCCCTCCTCCCTTGCCATGCTTTTCCTCCTCAACTCGTTCGCGGAGCGATCGGGGCTAAGCTCCGCCTTCACTGGGTCTGCCTCACGATGCGAGGCCGCATCGTCCACTTTCGGTTGTTTTGGAGCCCGCCCCCGCAAAACCTCTCCGCTAGCCGCTCGGCTGTTGACCCCAAACGAGAGCTATCGAAGCAGCGTGCGTTGCGAGCATTCCGTCGCAGCGCCGAACGCGTCTGGTATTGCGGTCACCACACACTAGCGGAACGTTTCGAAGGAACGCGGGAAGCATAAACTCTAGCTGATGAAGGAACTTTAGCGTAGACGTGCGTGAGCTGCCTGATCGGTCTCCACGGTCCAGCCTCCCGTTGGCGCAGAGCTCAACCAGCGAAAGAAAGAGCTAATATTGCTCTTACCAAGTGTAAAACAATTTAAACATTTACCAAAACAACGCGTTAACGATTACACTCCTGCAAAAAATTTACACCAGCAGCAAGGAATGCATTTTGTTAGTGCTGCTGTGTCTGGTTGAACTCTATGCCACCAGGTGGCTGCACCGTGCAGACCATTCACGTTTGCGCTTCTGTTCATCCCACGAAACGACACGCAAGGGGACACGGCCAGGCCCTGTCCCCTTTGCGGTTGCGTTTACCCTAATAGAGAGTTTTAGCCCAGCGGGTTTACGGCCAGCGGAGCGGAGCGGGCGAGCGGAGACACGACTGCGCATGCGCACAACGCTGAGGCGGCCAGCGGTTTTACGGAGCAACGTTTACGCCCGCTGGAAAGCACTCCCCAGCGGAGGGTATACGCAGCGCGCGACCGTGCGTAAGCGCGCGCGGGCGTGTATGGGAAATGCAAGATGGCAGCCGCGAACATGAACGCCGGCAGTTCTGCATCGACGACGGCGACTGCGGCGCTGACCCGTACATTAGTACTCATTATATTATTAACAAATAATGTACTGAGAACATGTAATATATCTTTATTCAACATTTCTTGCATTATAAAAGCAAGCGTAATTCAAATTCATTTCTCAGTAACTCCTATTCGGACCACTAGGTGGGGAAGCAGAGCGCCCCGCTCTCTCCGCTCGAGCGGGTGAGTGATCCGCCAGGCTAAAATTCTTTTTTCGCGAGCCGCTCCGCTGGCGCAACGGTGGAGACCGCGAGCGGAGCGAAACGTAAAACCGCTGAGCTAAAACTCTCTAATACCGGGCTCGCGAAACGCTATTGCGCTAGTAATCTTCCGGTGTAAAGTGACGGCCACAAACGCGCAAATCCTGGCGCCGATCGCATAGCGGCCGCCCGATGCGCTGCAGCGAGTCCGCTCGCCTACTGGCTTGCAGAGGGACACGATGTCGCAGCTTGACATATTGCCAGTCACTAGGTTTGCAGTCCACAACGCAACAAAGACAGACCGACACTGACGGCGGAGCTCTCGTCAAAGACGGAGCACGTTGTAACACGAGTAGACGACTCACTTGCTGTGAGCCGGAAGTGCTTAAGTTTACTGAAAAATTGTTCTTGTGCATTCCCTTTATGTTACTTTCTTTCTATAAAAACAAAATAACTAACATTCCAACTATTACGAGCATTTGTTTACCATAAAGTTGGAAAAATTATCGATCACGCGCCCTGGTCAACCAAACGGATAGCTCGCCCCACTCACGTTATATGGGTGATTTGCGTCATATGGGTAGGGGCGGCTTAAAATTCCGCCGCGCAGTGTACTGCGATCGGCAGCGATGTGCATTTTTAAACCTTATAATAAATTACACGCTTTACGCGGAGCACTTAGATGCGTCAATTAAGGATCAGAAGGACCTACTCTAACAACTCAGTACGTTTGTAGAAAATCGTCAAAATCGTTTCAGGGTCCCTTTAAGCACCCTAGAACAGACAGTGCACATTTGCATGTGTTCTGTAGTCGCAAACCATTACAATACTTATGTCACACCTTTTTGCATTACATAATGCAAAATTGTGCTTTTTCAATTTCTAATGCAGCCAAACATTCTGTTCCAGACATGCAGTAATGAGGACGGCACAAGTATGAAGCAACACACTCCACGCACTAAACAGAAGCTGGTGCCTACTACAGCAAGGACATTGTGTGGACTTTGGCGGCCACTACGAGGTAAACAACACGTGGTTCAGAAATGAATATGCTTGGTATATGCTATATTGGCTTGCTAGTCTGGACATACATGTCATTTGTTTGCAGCAGATATGAATGTTTGTTCATATTTATGGTTCAGTATAATTGGTTTGAACATAAAAGAAAACACTACATGAGTTTGGCTAATCTGTGCTGTATCTCATGTGTCACTGTTCGGCCCCAACAGAGTCTATGCCAAGCACATCCTGGTCATCACAGGAGCTCCTATCTACACCAACAGGAAGGGGCTGGAGCCGAATTTGCAAGACTTCTACGCCACAAACAAAGAAGCGCATATAGAAGAATTTGGATGAGATATCAAGTCTGCAGAGGACTGCGCAAAGACTGAAAAGTGCTTCAGCCACCATTTCACCAGCACGTACATTTGGTCGAGTCAACAGGTAACTCAAAAAGGACTTTGCAGAAGTTCTTCATCTTCAGATACACCTGCAACTTTTGACCAAGTACGGACGACGCTGGCCAAAAGAGTTCCGTCAGTTTGCCCTTAATCAGCTTCTTGGACATGTCAATTCGATTTGTGTCAAGTGTATGTTTTTTCTATAAATGCAAGCTTTTTCATCGCCCATTTTCCTTAGAGATCATTCATCCTCATTCAAACATAAATGTCAACCGATTCTTCGTGATACTTAATACCAGTCACTGTCTAGTAGCGTGACATCAGTATCTTCTAGTGTATGTTGTCATGTACAATTCCTCTCCTGAAATAGCTGATGCAGCATCGGCATATGTCTTGCATTAACCTACACACCGTGTGCTATGCACCATTTTTTCTTCTTCATGTTTTAGCCTTGAATGCTTGCAGAGCAGAGTGGCTTCTCTCTTGAATGCAAGCTCTCTCGTTTTCCATATTCCTAGTCTCGTTGATGATTGCTCTTCTTCCTCGATAGCCTCGGTCTTTGCGCAAGCTACACTGAAGTGATTGATTGCAGAATCTGGTTTTGCTGCCCCACCTGGTTGTGGTCGCCGTGTTACGTTTATCGTATGTGGGGTCCTGGTCAGTTGCGTTGGTAAGCAGTCTCTCGAGGTAAGCATTTGCTCCTCGAGAGACCCTTGTGTGTGCAGTCCGCACAGCAACATAGACTCCCAGTATACACGCACCGTAACTGGTGCTCCCCGTTCGTTCTTTCCTGCCATGGCCAAATTGTGTCTCTGGCCTCTCTCGGCCGCGATTAGGCATGAACGGAGACCAGCATACGTGCTTACATGGCCTGATGTGTATGAAGCTGATAGCCACACGGGTGGAAAGGCCCGCAAAAGTGGCTGATGAAGGTGATGCCCACGAAAGCGACTTGATCATATTGAGGCAATGTGCGACACCAAGTGTGAGCTACAGATTAGTGGTCCCCGATTGAAAAGCAACGTGCAGGTTGGAAAGGAGTCAACGCTAAAATGCCGGGTAGTCTATGACACTGTGTAGGCTGCGGCAGCAGATGTCTGCGCCAGCCGATGATTCGCAATGCAAGTTGCTCATCTTTAAGGGCGACTGTCGCTGCAAACAGGTGGCACACTCTGTCCAGTCTGTTTCCGCTATTGGTTGTCGCTCGTTACCAGATCACCACTTGCGACGAAGCCAAGCACTATGCCTGTAGGTAGGCGGCTGAATGTACCGTAAGAGACCCTTGTACGTAAATGCTCACTGTTGACATGAGGTTCGTAGCCAATGTATAATGTATTGTCTGAACCCTACCCGGTGATTGAGTGCTGTTTAATTTCGCTGTCATCTCACTTGGTTATGGTCGCCGTGTTATGCTTCTCGGATGTGGCGGCCTGGTCAGTTGCATTGCGAAACAGTCTCTCGAAGTAAGCATTCGCTCCTGCAGTCTGCACAGCGACATAAACTCCCAATTTACGCACACAGAGCCGTTTACGTGCTCGCGTCAATGATTCCAGCGTGTCTCGATATGCAAATGTTTTTTTCTTCTATCGCACGAGAATGTACACTGCTTGTGTTCTGCCAATAAAGTCGCGCGTTCTGTTCACCCACTTCTGGCTTATTTGTATGGGCGTCAGTAGAGGCTCTTTGGTCTCCTGGCAATTAGAACGCACCAGCTACGAGGCAGCTAAGGCACTGAGGGATGCCGCATAGCCGGCAGGTCAAGCACGGCGCGTACCAGCGTATGCCACCGGTAAAAAGCGGTCATATTTGATTTTGCTCTAAAAAAACACACTTTCGCTTCCTGGTTAATGAGCGCCATGTGGCGTCCACCTAGGTTCCATGCGCTGCCGCTGCTTATATTCGTACCACTGCGGAAGGTAGTTTCCCTTCTCTAAAGTTGGTTCTTTATTCTATGGCTTGGCCATGGATGAGAGCGAGGCCAGGCTGTCTTCTCTGAGCTTTGCGCGGTAGCAGGAGAGTTTGAGCCGTCGTCGCCAAGGGGCGTCTGACTACCCCGCGGATATTGCCCGGCGAACTGCTCCACTGGAGAGGGTCCGGAATGCAACAGGCGTCGCACCGCCGAGATCAATGTAGCGACCGCGTTCATGCCCTGTCCTTTGTGCTTCGACGCTGAGCTTGTTCGCGGCGTCTCCTTGAATGTCTGGCACTTGCACTTTCCCTGTGGCACAACAGGCGTCACACCACCGAAAGATGCCTGTCTACCCAAGCCTAATCACAGCCATGTCTATCCACCAACCTAGACACAGCCGTCATACTTGGCTTAGCGATGATTGTATACCTAAGTATAATAACTACAGTTAAGTAAAAGGTTAACCAAGTGAAACCAAGACTTAACCAGGCTAAACAAACGTTTCACGTTGCATGTCCAGTGTTAGTTGACCTAAGCCGCAGCCAATTTTTTTTTGTATTGCATACAGTGATATCTCCTGTATTGGTTGGAGATATCTACGTTTATTGTTTTGTCTAATTGCAAAACAAGTTGGAAATAGGATTGAAACATGCCACAATGAGTGGATGGGTTTGCCGCTTGTTACCGTGCCCTCACTCGCTCTCCGGGATCTTCTTTTTCTTATTGTAAATGGTATTCTTGGCACTGCAAGACCAGTCTTTTTTTTTCGGCTGTTTAACCTATCAAAACATTCTCGTTTATCAATCCCGAAGATAGTGCAGCCTAAAAATATGGATCAATCTCGAAAGACGTTGCATTCTGAAACTCGTATAAGTTATCCGGTGCTACGTGGCATCTAGCCCACGTTGCACGGATTCTTCAAACACCGCAGCCTAATGGTTTAACGCACTACGCCAGTAATGGCTGAGTGAAAGTCGGGGTTATTTCACAGTGTTCGCGCGCACCGGCATGCCTTGCATCTCGGAGGCCACGCCCGGACTTCATGGTTGCACCGCTAAATGACAAAGCGTGTCCAGAGGGAAGCGCGAGACAGGAGCCTGGCTGCAGTACGTGGCTCATACGCACCGGCATGCCACCCATGCAATCTCGTAGACCACGTAATCTCAGAGTCCCCGCGAAGGCCTTGCGCAGACTGCGCGGTGCCGCCGCTAGTTAGCGTAGCATGTCCAAAAAATATAGAATGCCTCGATGCCAGCGCCGCCGGCAACGGCGGCGCTAGCATCGAGGCACCTTAAAAAGAAGGAAGCGCAAGAGAGGTGCCCGGTTGCAGTACACGCCTCGTACACGACGTGTGTCGGCTATTCGCAAAAGGAGTTTCGCCTTGGAAGGTAACGTACGTGTCGTCGGCGCGCTCCCCAACCACCGAGACGACGCGACCTTCACCGCCCGCCCTTGCCCGGGCCGCTTTCGCCGGGAGTCATATGGGAAGCGGCTTTCTCGCCGTTTCCCACCGACCACTCGATGGCTCTTGCAAATCAACCGCCCGACGTAACTGCGCGTCCCGGACCCTCGCGGGTGACGGACATGCGCCGCCAGGACCTTGACAATATGGATTTTCAAGACTCCGCTGCCACTCCGTGTCCGCTGCTCACAACCTCACGACATCAAAAAGACCCAGCGCCGGGACAGAGAGCCAAAGTCAAACAGATAGCGATTGGCAGACGGTCCTCACGCTTCGGCAGAAAAAGAAACGATGCGAAAAGGAAGAAGACCAGAGCACTGGAATATTCGGGGACCTTGAAGAATCAGCAAGTTTCCGCTGGTCAAGCAACCGGAAAATCTAAACACAAACCAGCATACAGGCGGTTACCCTCCCTGCCAAAGGATGATTTCAAGATAGTGGTGCGACCGCATCAAGGGCTACCGGTCAAGAACCTGACTAGTCTACTACTGGCGGATGCCGTGATTGCTGCATGCAACGGGCAAATATCAGGTGAGCAATTTCTGCTCAGAATCCAGCCGGGCTCCAACATCTTTATCGTGTCCATGCCGCACCACACAGTGGCGAACTGCGTTAGACGTATTGCAACGCTAAACATCAACGGCCGGCCTCACTCGGTCAACGCCTACGTAGCGACAAGTGCCGGGACAACCAAGGGTGTCATTCACGGCTTGGACCCGCACACGACGCCTGACACGCTAAAAGCGAATCTACGCATACGCACTCAAGAGGTTGAAATTCTCCAAGCGCACATGTTCCGTAACACTAAAACGGCCGTTGTCACCTTTTATGGAGGTATTAAGCCGCGGTACGTCTACTACAACGGCGGAGAACTTGCTTGCTTTCCCTACAATATTACCACTCAGGTGTGCAAAGTGTTTCACCAAATTGGTCACCGATCGGACGTCTGTCCCCAGCCGGACACTCCAGTATGTCCTACATATGGACAACGGGACCCTGTGGCCGGACATGAGTGCGCTCCCAAGTGTGCAGCCTGTGGGGAGGGTCACATGACAGGAAACCGAAGTTGTAAGACACGTCTCAAACCCCAAAGCAAAAGAACGCCGAGTACTGGCGTTCAACGGACTACCCGGAAGGATAGCTGATACCCGGAAGGAACGAAGCCACCTCAACGCCTACGTTGGTTCAGTTCCGATGATGGAGAATCCGCATCGGATCCCTCGCCGGAGGTATCAGAGACTCGCCGTCGATTCAGGTCAAGATCGCGGACCCGAAAGAACTCCAATCCCAAAAACCCACCTCATTCCCAATCACCAAAATCGCCTAAATCGGGGACTTTCGGCACAGTGACCAAGCAAGCGCCACAAGATAACACAGTAAGCTGGGCACGAGTCCTTTATCCTACTGCTCCTGTAACAGAAAATCCCGAATATCGGAAGATCATTAACGAGAACAAGCTTCTCCGCGAGAGCCTGGCGGAAATTAAGCGAGAGCTGGCCTCCCTCAAAGCAAGTCGCTATACCGAAACGAACAAAACAGCACATACTAAAGCAGCAGGCACGCCTCTCGAGGTTATAACGACGCCGAATTCTATGGAGGTCACACTCCAGCAAGTTGTGCATCAATTACAAACTTTGCAAAATTTTCAGCAGCAGATGTATGCAGAATTTCAAAGCCTAAAAACTTACGTCGATGACTCCGTGGCCAGTGCAAAGAGCGCGGCTCGTAAGCGAGCCAGCATTAGCCCCAGGGCTCAGTTTAACCGCCGTCCGCGACCCATACCGACCTCGGACAGCGAAAGCACTATTCATGGCGAGTAGAACGCGAGCACATCACGCATATTTCGAAATTTGGCAATGGAACTGCCGCACCTTCCACAAACGGGCGGCAGCTCTACAACAATACTATAACACGGTGCCAGTCAAACCTGATGTTATTCGTTTGCAAGAGATCGGTAACAAGCCGGTCACATTGAGTGGCTACTACACGATATCCCACTCAGACTACCCTAAGGTCGCGACGATGGTGCTCAAGGACATAGCAATCAGGATAGATTATCTGGCGACTAGGAGCATCAACCACCAAATTGTAACAATACTACCGCAGAAGCGTAGCAAGGCAAGAACCATAATCGCGAACGTGTGTAGCCCACCTAAAGAAAGGAGGGCCGATTTTGAGGCCATCATTCGGTACGTCATGTGTCACTCCGGCATCCAGGATAGACTACCGCAACTTGGGGACTTCCATGCTCCTCACACCAGCTGGGGTTACCCAACAGACACCCCCTAAGGCCGGGAGCTCGCGCGAGCGGCCGAAGCATATGATCTCCCCAACTCATCATTCTCCCTCAAAACCCGACGAGATTAGGTAAGAGCGTCAGTGCAGGCGCCTTTCCAGATCTCACATTCACAAATAATGTCGACGAGGTATTCTGGACCAATCTAGAAGAGAATCTAGGCAGTGACCATTTCATTATCAGCGTGTCGGTAGGCTCACCGAAAATTCGACAACCCTGTGGCCAGGTGGTAATCACTAACTGGGTAAATTATCGCAAAATCCCCATGCCGGAGATATCACCTGAGAACGCTGAAGAGTGGGCAACATACATACGAGACGCTCATAAAGCAACATCTAAGCGGCTAGCACTCACAGCGAAAACGCCGGTAGTTGACAACCATATGTCACATATGTGGGAAGCCAGAAGGGGGCAAACTGAACGATGGAAAAAATTGCGACTTAATCGCAAACTGCGCCACAGAATTGCTGAAATATCCGAGCGGGCAAACGCTTACGCACAGCAGTTAGAGACAGCGAGTTGGGCGAGCTTTTGTGACTCACTTCGCGAAACGTTACACACCTCCAAGACATGGGCGATACTTCGCAGCATAATGGAACCAGGAAAAACAAAAACGGCCAATAACCGCACCCTTCAAAAACTTGCCGGAGAATTTTCAGGAACATATCAGGCCCTCCTCACTAAGCTTAAGGACGAGTACGTAGGAGCAGTAATCACTCCCCCATTCACCTTGCCATACCAAGGGCAAGAAAACGCGGTGCTAGACGCTCCGATAACTAAGGCAGAACTCTTCGCAGCAGCGCAAGCTGCGAAGAGAAATACTGCGCCAGGACCAGATCAGCTCACAAATGCTATGATCCGGAACCTGAGCGACGAGCACCTAGAACAGCTTACCCGGTATTTTAATGAACAGATATGGGAGAGGTGCGTAGTTCCACAACAGTGGAAGGAGGCCAAAATCGTGCTTATTCCGAAAGCAAGAAAACCTCATGATCTACAAAATCTCAGGCCGATATTACTAACCTCCTGTCTTGGCAAATTATTTGAGAAGGTGATCCACACACAGTCTCACGTCTTACATTGAAGACCGCAACCTATTTCCCACAAACATATTCGGCTTTCGCCAACATTTGTCGACACAAGATGTTTTCCTGCTACTTCGCGAAGAAGTTCTTTGCAACACCACGGTTGGTGCGGAACATCTCGTCGTTGCTCTTGATCTGAAAAGCGCATTGGACACTGTTTCACATGAACTTATCTTATCTGAGCTAAATGACATCGGTTGTGGACAAAGAATCTATGACCACGCCCGCTCTTTCCTGACCTCTCGCATCGCGACAATAGGCATTGGCACTACGCGCTCAGACCCTTTTCCCGTGCCCAATAGAGGTACACCGCAAGGGGCGATACTCTCCCCCCTTCTTTTCAATATCGGCATGAGACGCTTAGACAAAACACTCGACGTCATACCTGGGCTAGGGTACGCGGTATATGCAGACGATATTACCCTATGGGCAAGCAGCGGCTCGTTAGGACAAAAAGAAGAAATCCTGCAAGAAGCAGCGACCGTTGTTGAAACCTTCGCTCGCAGCAGCGGAATGAGCTGCGCTCCCGATAAATCAGAATTTATCAGGCTACGAGGTCGAGGCCGCCAAACTCACGAGGCGGTCAACCTCTTTCTAGGAGACAGCCATATAATGGAGGTCCAGAAAATGCGAGTCCTCGGACTGTGGCTGCAAAGCAACAAACGAATAGACCACATCATCAAAACCCTTAGGACTATGGTGAAACAGATCTCCCGTATGATTCGTAGAGTAACTTGTCACCGTAAAGGTTTCAAGGAAACAGAGACGATCCGGCTCGTTCAGGCTTTAGTGCTAAGTCGTATCACATATAGCCTCCCTTTCCAGGACCCCACGAAAACAGAACTAAAGGCCCTAGATGCGTTGATCAGAACGTCGTACAAAGCGGCTCTCGGCCTACCACAGGGAACCTCTACTGAACGCCTGCTGGCCCTCGGGATTCACAATAACTACGAGGAGCTACGGGCAGCGACGCTCATATCTCAACGGGAGAGGCTTAGCTTAACCTCCTCTGGCAGAAAATTACTTTGCCGCGGGAGTTACCCTACTCGTCCACAGTATGCGGGAGAAGAACTCAAATCTCTGCTCAAAGTCCTTCGTGAAAGGATCATAGTGGCCCCAATCCCTAAGAACATGAGTCCGAAATACCACCGGGGACGTAGAAGTGCTCGAGCTCGAAAGTTAAGGCAGCAATTCGGTGGAAACCCGGATACAGTCTACACAGATGCCGCTCGATGTGGTGCTTACAAGTACGCCCTCGCAGTGGTAGGAGCGGCCGCAAATCAAGGGCTTGTGACTTGAGCCACGGCTATAGTTGCATCTGCGAATACCGCAGAAGCTTCAGCCATCGCGCTAGCTATTAAAACTAAGGACGCTCTAGGACAATCGTCGATAGCTCTTACAGATTCCCAAGTCGCATGTAGACTCTTCCTCACCGGGAGGCTACCACACAGCACCACTCACCTTTCAGGATCCAACCTAACGCAGAAACACATGATCATCTGGTGCCCGGGTCACGCAGGACTCGAGGGCAATGAGAGAGCGGACGGCGCAGTTCGTGTTTTTATCAACCGAGCGGCCGACCACTCTGACGAAAACCCCTTTTTACCATGAGACATCCTTGAGCACCAACGGCGCGAGCTAAGAAAGTACAGTCCACCACACCCTGACCTATCCAGGCAGGACTCTTATGACTGGCGCCGAATACAGACGCACACATTTCCAAACCTTTATTTGAAAAATGCCATTCATCCAACGCTGTACAGCGTTCGCTGTCCTTGGTGCGGAGGCCGGCGAACTCTCGTCCACATTACGTGGGACGGCCAGAACAGGCCACCCAATATTAATACACCAAAAATAGCCGGCGAACTTTCCGGAAGGGAAAGTGGGCTTGGCTCGCCAGCGAGGATTGGGAGATGCAACTAGCGCTCCTCGACCAAGCACGGCGGACCCAGTGGGGCCCTGGACTAGGGGCTTCACCCACTCGCTTTCTGCATGTTTATATATATATATATATATATATATATTGTTACTAGCACGGAGAAAAGGGGTTTATTTAGGCGTGCGAGGGCAGGAACGGCAGGCTACGAAGAACAGGAATGGCCGCTGCACAGTCTTCGTTCTTCTCTTCTCCTCTCTTCTTGATCCCCGCGTCCCTTTGACGCGCTTGGACGTAACAATATATATGTCGGCTATTTGCAAACTTGGATAGAACTCACCTACGATGAATTCTATCCAAATATTAGCCTTTTAATTTCTAACTCTTAATTTCAGAAATTATTATCAACTATTAATTTTAACGACTTAATTTTAACTATTTAACTATAATATATTTAACATATATTTTCAGATGTAATAATGGGAAGAGATGCAAATAAGTCTCGGAGCACAACGATATAGCGGTGAGCATAATTGCCTATCGCCGAAATCTTATCTACTGGTCAAGTGCGTCAGCCATTTGCACATGATTCCTTGTAGGCTACATTACTGCATAATCAAATTACCCGGGCCAATTATTTGAGGTTCCTTGTTTTACTATAAGCTTTGGTATGTTTTGCACAATTACCTTAGTTGGTATTTGACATCTACGCGTTACGTACGTTTTTTCGTTACTGTGTCGCTTATTTTAAGAGTTCGATGCAACCGAGATAGTAATGGACGCACAAGTTGGTAGCGTGAAGGAAACAAAAGAACGTCTGAACAACGTCGCGATAGCGTAGCACGTCTTGGGCTCATGTGATGCTCAGCCGTTTGCTTGATATGGGTGCTGATGGTGACCAGATGACATGACGATTCTGTATGACGCATCAGAATAGCCAGACTTGAAAAGCTGCTGTGTGGGTTGTTGACGACATCCAGTTGGTATAGCGCGATACAGCTCTTGGATGTACTTCACCGGGTCAGTAAACTGTTTTGTTACATAGTATCTAGTGAAATCCCTGGAATCGATCATATCGTTTAACCACTCATCATCATCATCTTCTTCTTCTTCTTCTTCTTCTTCTTCAGCCTGTTTTACGTCCACTGCAGGATAAAGGCTTCTCCCTGCGATCTCCAATTACCCCTGTCCTACGCCAACCGATTCCAACTAGCGCCCGCGAAATTCCTAATTTCATCGCTCCACCTTGTCTTGTGCTGTCCTCAATTGCGTTTCCCTTCTCTTGGTACCCATTCTGTAACCCTAATGGTCCAACGGTTATCTAACCGGCGCATTACATGACCTGCCTACCTCCATTTTTTTTCTCCTAATGTCAATTACAATACCGGCTATACACCTTTGCGCTTTGATCTAAACCGGTCTCTTTCTGTCTCTTAACGTTATGCCTAGCAATCTTCGTTCCATCGCTCTTGCGCGGTCCTTAGCTTGCTCTCGAGCTTCTTTTTCAGTCTCCAAGTCTCTGCCCCATATGTCAGCAATGGTAAAATGCGCTGATTGTACACCTTCCTTTTCAATGATAATGGTAAGCTTCCAGTCAGGAGCTGACAATGTCCGCCGTATGCGATCCAACCAATTTTTATTCCTTTATGAATTTCCTTCTCATGATCAGGGTTCCCTGTATATAATTGATCTAGGTAAACTTACTCCTTCACAGACTATAGAGGCTGACTGGCGATCTTGAACTCTTGTTCCCTTGCCCGGCTATTTATCATTATCTTTACTTCTACATATTACTTTTCAACTCCGCTCTCACGCTCTCTCTGTTAAGGTCCTCAATCATTTGTTTTAACTCGTATGGAGTGTTGCTGAATAGACCAATGTCATCGGCAAACCGAAGGTTGCTGAGATATTCGCCGTCGATCCTTACTGCTAAACCTTCCCAGTTTAGTAGATTGAATAATTCTCCCAAGCACGCAGTGAATAGCATTGGAAAGATTGTGTCTCCCTGTATGACCCCTTTCTTTATAGGTATCTTCCTGCTTTTCTTGTGTTGAATTAAGGTAGCTGTGGAACCTCTGTAGATATTTTCGAAGGTATTTACGTAAGCGGTCTGTACTGCTCGATTATGTAATGCCTGTATGACTGCTTGTATTCCCACTGAATCAAATGCCTTTTCGGAATCTATGAAAGCCGTACAGAGAGGCTAATTGCACTCTGCGGATTTCTCGATAACCTGATTAATGACATGAATGTGATCCATTGTAGAGTATTCCTTCCTAAAGCCGCTCTGTTCCCTTGGTTGACTACAGTCCAGTTTTGCCCTTACTCTATTGGAGATTATTTGGTAAATATTTTATAGAATACTGGGGGTGATCCAATAGGCGTATAATTTTTCAATTCTTTACCGTCTGCTTTTTATTCATTAGTATAATGTTTGCGTTCTTCCAGTTTTCTGGGACCCCTGCATTCTATAGAATCTTCGTATAAAGAGCCGCCACTTTTCCAAGCATTATGGCTCATTCATCTTTGATTAAATCTACTGTTATTCCATATTCTCCTGCCTCTCTTCCTCGTTTCATGTCTTGCAAGGCCCTTCTAATCTCATCGCTAGTTATAGGAGGAGTTTCTGTAACCAGCGATCCATGGAGTCAATAATCACTCGTGCAAAGAATAACACACGGGAACTTTGGGGCTTTCTGTTCTAGTATTCCTGTTAATATGAACGATAAAATTATGCCGTAGAAGAAAAAAAAAGGAGTAGAAAACGATAGGCCTTCCAAACAAATTCTTTCGAACGGCATTGTCAAGGCTATATCAATAGTGTTATCACAATACCTGACATGGTAGAACACTGAACTCTTTATGTTAGGAAACCCGTGTTGTCTCCCTGTAACCTTGAACTTAGTCAAACGCAGAGGTGTTATGTCTTCTAATATCCCTCAACAGTTCGCTCCCAGCCATTTTAAGTGAGGCAAGCATATGCCAGTTAATGGGTCCCTAAACCATGTCAGATACTTCGAAGCACAATCGCGTTGCTCCTCTCCGAATTTCTCTGGTCGTGACGCCAACAGGGTCATGCACGTGACGTGACCAGGGTAATATTGGTTGACTGGTCCGTATGAGATAGAGGTCAGTAGCGATCGGTCTGGTAGCTCGCCCTCTCTTCCTTGTCTCGCATGCCTGTCGTGCGCAATCAACTGTTGATCTCTACTCGTGTAACCTGTTTTGCACTGAGCGTGCGGTGCAGAGCACGGAGTCTTGGTAAGCGTAAGTTAATGGCATTTTCAAACAAGAATAAAAAAAGCCAATATGGCGTTCGCTACCAACCTAGTCTCCACGTGTCTTCTTCTAGGGAAGCGCGCAGCGAGGAGGGGAGAGCGCCCCTCAGGCGCGAAGGCGAGGGAGAAACCGCTCGCCGCCTTCAAGCCTAAAGTGGATCAGGGTTCCTTATGTTTCCAACTCGGACGGCGTTATTTTCTGCAGTAGTTTTCTTTTCAAACATATGCAGGCTTTGGCTGCAGTAGAGAAATTCTGGCTTAGACGAACGCTAAAAGATGTGCGTCAGATGAGTGACAGTTGCGTTTCTGTATAACCAAAACTTCATTTTTCACATGTCAAATTGCGGCGCAGAACAATAAATTTGTAATCACTAGTGTGTTACATACCAAGCGAACCTCTACATATGTAACTTGTAAACATGAAGGCAGCCCCATATAATGGCAAATCTGGCTTGAATATCAATCGTTCGGATCGTCATCCCGCAATAAAGTTTAAAAGGACTCGTTTCCGCCATCTGGTCGACCGAGGTGCCATCTACGCACCCTTAGCGGTCGTACACTCGCGGTTGTATAGCTTCTAACTTGCAGCCGCTGCCTGTTGTCCTCGCGTGTTTGATTGGCGACTTGTTCCCGCTGCACATCCCGCAGCCGCACTGTAGCTTGCATGCATGGCCGATCGGCATCTGTCCGGAACGGGGTGTTGTGCCGCGGCAGGCGTTCGCCGCGGTCGTGAGTGCATGCCTGCCTTTTGGAACCGTCTTTCTACGGTTGACGATCGAAGTAGACTATTTCGACTGGGCTCCTACTGCGTTAAATACGTCGATATGTCTTCGAAACCAAGATTCCGAAAATTGGGTGACGTATACGCAAAGAAACGCTATTACATTTAAAATTAGTAAATCACTTGGAGTCATGTTCACTGGTCTAGTCTCGGTACGAAAATCCAACCTCGTTAAGTATAACTGAAAGGCTGGTCTTGTTTGTAACAATTTTATGACGTTAGTTATTGGCACGGGAATTACTAACTTCGGAAGCCCAGCCGTTTTGCCGCGCGGTAATCACCTTGCGGCGTACTACATCGATCTGCATCGATGATCCTCGCCCAGGTATCCCGCCCCTGTGTGCCGCAGCCAGTCGCAAGGCCTACTCGATCTGTGCTTCCGGAATACGCGGTGCGGAACTCTCTCTCACCTAGAGATTAACTGCCAAATGATTTGGGTAGCCTACACCACTTTTCTTTGCTACTGCATATTATCTTTCGATCCCGCTCTTTGACCAGTGCCCTTCCATGTCAAATATCTTTTTTATAAGAAATGTGCAAAAGCTCCTTTCAGTGTGATTCAAAGTGGAACTGCTTTCTCGTGTAAGCAGGTCGAAATTCAATCAGAACCAGGGCATTGCCTGTCATGCACGGCAGCGATGTTAGCAGCGAGAAAAATAATACCAGACCCGATAAGGCTGAGGTTTAGCTGTGCGCCGAATAATTTAGGATATCCTTTATTAAGCCCACTGCCTTTCTTTCAGGACCTGCGAAAGCAATCAAAAAGGGCAAGCACTACGTCAAGATGGTGAGTAACCTACAAACTAAATGAAACACTCATTAAAGTTCTTAGTTCTGTCTGTTTTAGCTTAATACTTTAGCTGCAAACTAAGTTCCGCACTTAAATTCTCTCTACGCTGTCTTTGTAAACATAGGTGTACTATACAGTGTTTAGCAGTGTTTAGTCTTCTACCACCGGTACACAAACAAACTTATGATATCACCTCACGAATGCGCTTTTAGAAAATATGGGGCAGGGAGCATTGTAAATAGCCACGACAGAATAAAGTGCCACACGTTTCCGTGTCTCGTCAACTTACTCACAACCTCATCCTCATTTTTCTACCGTTTTGCCTAAGTATAAAGCACTCACGCGGTAATTGTTTAGTATATGGTGTCGTCGTCGTACAGAAACCACGAATATACTGACAGTATATTTCATGCTTGCAAATAATAACTGCGTAGAAGGAACTAAGTCGCAGGTTGTGTATCAGTATTTTCGAAAGCGTTCAACGTAGGCGATATATTCACAATGATCCTCAATGTTCGATTACACTCGGTCGAACCAACATCATCGTGAAGTTCAAAGGCATAATATCGTGTACACCTGCAGAAGCCTTTCATATACATAGGCTGCGTGATGACCGCGCATCGGAACCTTCTATCTCTCTAATACTATGAGGTGCAACTACATGCTGATCTATTCGATGTAACTTAAGGTGTGGGTGCTGGCCTTTTTTTGTGTATTTCTTTATGAACATTAACTGTTAGACAGCAATCATTCTCTACCCTTATCTTCGTGTTGCCGACGTCTTATGCTCTGATTTAAAGTACGCATTCATTCCAACTACCGCCGAACATTATACCTTACGTTTTCAAGCAAAGTCAAAAAATCTCCTTTACTTAGAATTTAATATTGCCCTTCACGAAAGCTGTGGACGCATGCTTATGTCAGTGTCACGGAGTAAGACATACAGGCGAGCCGACTCTGGCACTCGCCAATGCGTTCTGTTCCACTGGCGACACAGCAAGTCCCTCGCCATCAGCACGCACACCACGCCGCCGGGCTCCCTGCCTCCGGCGCTCACCTTCTCCACAACAGGCCCTCGCTAGTGCTTCTCCCCTCATGATCTTTTCTAGGCTGCTGGCACAAATGCAGTGCGACACATGAAGTCGAAATCGCCTATTAGAGACATTTAGCACTGCGTATGTAGGCGAAGGGGCTGTGTATGTAAAAAATGGTCTCCAATCCACGCTGTGAAGGTGGTTGGGCAGCGAAGCTGTCAACGACAACTATCTTTGTATGCACACTGCTCTTCAGGAGTCCTCACTGTAAGTGGTCTTCCCATATCACTGTCACAACACAAATTAATTGCTATGCGGGCGCTTCTTTTACGTACGAAAGTGTACTTGCGTCACTCCCTGCCTCCTATGCTACCGTCCAGCTGCCGTCGCTGCGTCAGCTTGGCAGCAGTGATCTTTACCAGGTAACCTATGCAGCGAGCGCTAGGTACTTTGCATCGCATGTAGGTGCGGGAGCAATTATGTGGTTTAGATGCTTGTTTTGAGCTTGTTCTTTATTGAAACGTACGCTGTTCTGTTTGTTGTACGGGTGATTCGAAAGAGTGTATGCACTGTTCGCTTCACTTTGCTGAGTGCTTGTAGCCTCTGCCTTATGGTTGTATGAGCCATTGCATTTGGGGGCGTGAGCCATAGATGATTACAGTTTTCTGTCAACGTTACGCCACAAAATAATTCCGGGATCCTAGTCACAGACAGCTTCGCTGTAATAGCGCTGCGTTCTGTATGATGCGCATGTGCATAACACAACACGGAGGGTACGTGATGCGCACGCTGCCGCCGCGTACGTACACATGCGATTCTTGCGCGCGTACTATATGTTTTTGAGCGCGAACGCAGTAGTCCTTGGCATTCGGCGCTATCAGCACCCTTTATCGGTGGCGTCGAAAAGTTCTCTGCATTCGCAATGGGTATTACCTATTACTTAAATATTATTACTAAATATTATTATATTATCATTACTAAATATTACTTCGCAAGCATGACGTCACATCGTCGCGCTCGTTGTCTCCTACGCCGGGTTGTTACGGGCGCCAAAATGTACATCGGGGAACGTGAAAGCAGCTGTAGTGAAACGTCAATGCCTTTTTCCACTGCAGACTTCCAATGAGCATCTGTTTGCGAAGAGTCGGCAAATCTTCAGTAACATAACAAATGACTACACTTACATGTGGTCTTTGTAGAATAAAGATTGGTTGCAAGTCTGCGCCTGTACTTGTGTGCTCTCTCTGTTGTTGTTTGTTGGCGCAGTTATAAAACTGTTTGCTCATATGCGCCAACTCTCCCAACAACAAGTTCCTTGACAGGAGTAAATTCTCGCCTATGTATTTCTTGTTAGCACTTCGACATAAGGTATGTTGTAATTGAAAGCGAAAAATTGCCATCCACCCTAATTGTAGCACGAAGCTACAAAAGAAACCCATACGGGTTTCTCAGAAAAAAAGCCTACCAGTTGAAGAAAAACTTGTCCTCGTGCGGGACTCGAAAGCAGGACCAACGCCTTTCCAGGGTGGCCGCTCTGCCATCTGAGCTAACCACGAGGCTAGCCCATCGCAGAGTGAGGGCGAATTAAACGACAACGCGAGGCACTGGGACACTCAATTTGGCAAATCAGTTCTGCAGAAACCCGCAAGGTGGAGGAAAGTACACAAAAGAGAGAAATTAGGGTGAATAAGTGGCAGCCTTACACATCTCCATGTGGCTGAATACCAGACATGTCATGGTTAGGATCCATGTCGTCTTCACCCAGATGTGTGACGATAGCTTGAACATGCGCACTTGCACCACTGTCTTCCATGAAAATTAGTTCAATGTCAATCACATGCCGAACAGCGTTCGCCCAGAGTCCGGCTTCTACTTTGGCGGCTTCTTCCCTTCGGAGCACCTATACATCTGCCAGCTTAAATGCGGCATTCCTGGTTGTCACACCTCGCTTCATCTGTGACGATACGAGCTCAACTGGATTCAGCTCACAATGGTCGGGCGGTAGCCCAAGCACAATGCACCCTGCCTTTCCTCTGCACCGTCAATGCGATACCTTATCTACCCTTGCTTCACAGAGGCCACAAGGTTCAGGAACTCCTTTTTGACCACTTTCTCTTCCCAAACAAGCCCTTTTGACTCCAGCCAGTCCTGAATGACTTTCCTGCGCAATGCAGTCGTTGGCACTGCTTCTTCCAACCACGAGTGGTACGAGGCATTGTCCATGACAATGACAATACCTTGTGGAAATTGCTCCAAAACGGCATCAAACCACCTTTCAGAGTGGGTGTCGTTTATCTCCTCGTGGTAGTCGCCGGTCCTTTTACCAAGAAAGACATCCATGCAATCATCGACGAAGCCTTCCTCGTTGCTTATGTGCGTCCCAATGAGGCGCTGGCCTTTTCCTGACGGCTGCTTCAAACCTGTCGTTAGACCACGCACGAAGGCGTCGTGGTGGGAAGCAACAGTCGTGTGCGTCCAAACAGTCAATAACGCGTTGTCTGCATTCGCCCAGGTAGAAGATTTTTCCATCTTCCTTTTTGGCGTTTTCATACAAGTACCTGTGCTGTCAAGCCAGGGTGTCGTCCCGCTCGCTTAGCAGCGATTTGCTCCTTACTCCTGAACCCGATGTCAGGCGGCGCACAGCCCATGGCTTCAGGGGAGTAACATCGCCGCTAGCGTTGAAATAAGCGGCAATCGTCTTCACTGTCGGCATCTCAATGCGGCAAATGAGGCGATGCACGCAAGACCCCAATGCGCACTGCGTTAAATCGCCGTACACTTCTGTGCGTCGTCTCTTGCCCGCGCTTTGCAGGCGCTTTCGCTAGGACGTCGCAACATTTCCATCATTTTCCTTCACCTCATTCTTTACAGCCTTCACCAAACTCACGCTGATACCAAGATCCCTCACTGTCGCGAACGTTTCTTGCACGCGGCGCTCTCGGTGCAGATGCCGCAGGCGAATGTACGCGTTCCTGATCATTACCCTTCCGCAGTTGCAGCTGACATGGCCCCTTCTTGCACCACCGGCGTGGCGTGGATGGCAACGCACCACATTTATTAGTTGAGAACGATAGAGCACACTCGAAAGTCACCTCGTCGCGTTCCATGGCGGAAGAGAGAGCCGGCAATGCGCAAAACCAGAGGAGGCGTTGGCAGAACCAAGCAAGTGGCTAAGGGAAAACGAGGATGAGCGTAAATTCGCCTTCATCAACAAAGTTCTAGTCGTGATTCGTTCTTAAGGCTTATTTTGCCGCAAAACCTTCGTAACTTTCCACAGTAAATGCGTAGATGTTCGCAACTAAGCCACAACACAAAAAAAGTAAAAGAAATCTATTGTTTGTTTTGTGTTGCACTGCCCCAGCGTAGATCATATTTTCAGCTGCATAGCTTTTTCTTCTTCAAGTCACCACTCCAATTGACAGATAAGGCATTTCACCTCTTGTATTTCAAGAGGCAGAAAAATAATTCGAGCTTAGATTTTATTTTCGCTCAAAATAAAGGAGTCCTTCGGAACTACTTGTGTGTGCTGATGCACTCAGAAAAACCAAGCTCCAACGGCGCTACTGGTAGGTATAAGACGGTCCGCCGCGACGTCACGTGGACGCAGTCACACCAATGGCTGGAAGGTAGTTCTTTGACGGAGAGAGGCCACATTTCTCTTTACTTATTTCGCTCCATAGCGACAATGGACCCACCGCGTTCCGGTGGGGTCAGTGTCCACCAAACCTGTCAAAAGCATGTCAGAGTGACGAGCTGCGACGACTGTTCTCGCTTCCGCAAATTGCTTGCTATCTCCGTCCCTCGCGTCATCTTGGAATCAATCGCGCGTATGTGCCAGATTTCAAAACCCCACAAACAAGTGCATGCAAGCGCTGCTGCAACAAAGTGCATGCGCATGGACACACACATGAAAGTTTTCATGAATAAGCTTCCACGAAAAAGATGGAGGACGCTTAAAGTTTCGGCTTTAAGAGCGGAACGCGATAGCATTCAAAGATCCCTGACTGCTTCTCACGCTTCCCGGCAACTGGAGCGTATGTAACCGTAATGTTTACCGGGAAACGCTGGCCACGAACGCGATGCACGAAGGGGGGCTTTCTGGTATAGAAGCGCGGCCTCTCACATGGGCAGCGGTGGATGGACGGATGTTATGAGTGTCTCCTTTGGAATGGGGCGGTGGGTTGTGCCGCCAAGCTCTTGTTTTTTATGGTCTAGTGTCCTTCCTATGTTAAAAAAAAAAGAACAGGGAAAGAAATCCACGCTGAATTCACATAACCAAGGTTTCTGAGCACCATTGTGAACTTTGTTTTTGTACGCCTTCGTTGTTGGTAGTTTCCCTACTTTTCGTCCACCGATTTTCCAATCGACTGTTACTAATCTCCATTGCGGAAAAGTTTACTTTCTCCCAGCTCTCGCTGAACACAATGGCTTCAAGGAGGCCAGTGATTCCTACATCAACCACTGGGCACATATCTAATACATAATAATATATTCTAATACAACATGATCCATCGTTTCTCTAGCTTTACCGCAGCAAGTACATGCATCTTCTTCCTTCTTATATCCCGCTTTATAAGTGCGTGTTCTAAGGCATCCCAATCTCGCTTCGAAAAGTAATGAGCATCCCTTTGAGTTATTACAAATTGTTTCTTTCCGGATTCCGTTTTTCCTCTTAAGTTGTTACTCGTGGCAGGTTTCTTTTTTTATTGCCGCCACCTCTGACATTATCTCAGCCTCTCTGATTTTCCGCTTGACGTTCTTTGTTGCTGTGTTGCTCACAATGCGGCGGACGTGAGCACCATCTGGAGGTATTGCAAGGAACCGGGCGCTCCGCTCCATGGTCCCCGAGATACTAGACAGTTTTAGTACTGCGTACGTAGCGTACGCAACGGTGTTGCATATGTAAGATCGCTACGTTCGGCAAAGTGCGCATGTGCAGAACGCAACACGCACGGTAGGCGATGGGTACGCGGCCGCTGCGTAAGCACGCATCCGGTTGTTGCATGCGTACGTAGGGAGCCTTGCGTGCTGCTCTCGTGGTTCTCGTTTGTTCGGAAGAGCGCGAGATAAAAGCGTTTCCCAAAGTGGCCGCGTCAAAGGCGACCAGCGGGAGGCTGTACTCTTCAATGGCCTACAATTTGGCTTTGCTGCGTGAAGTGAACGCGCAGAAGCCATTCCCGGATCCTGCACGGTGGGAATGCGTAGCAAAAGAGGAACTTATTTTTTTAGGAAGTGTTCAGTGTGTGCTGTGGGGGTGGGGGGGTGTTGCGCGAAAGGCTCGACCGTGCCAGCCTTAGACATCAAGTACTCGGTTTTTTTTATTTTTCTCGACATGATTCGCGTATTTCATCCGTATTAAAAGTAGAGTCTCTTAAAGGCGTATATATTTTTCGACAAAGTGGGAACGCGCCAAGACGCTACATCACGTTAGCGAGGTCAACAGCGTCTAGTTCGACCGATGGTGCGACGCATAGAGTTTCCTACAAAAATTATTTTTGTAGGAAACTCTATGGTGCGACGTACTGGCAGATGCGGCCAATGCGCTCCGACGCGCCCGGCGTCTAACGCTGGCCCACTTACGTACGTAGGCATTTCGCAGTTAAAACCACTAACGCGACACGCGCTCCTACGTTCCGCAAAGCACTTGCGTGCTGCGTACATATCGTCATGGCGCAGTACTAAAACTGTCTATTGATGCGCCGCGCGCGCATTTGGCGGGCGCCGTGGCCGTTCTATGGATGCTGAAACGCTGCAAAAGGGGTTTCCTTCAGTTCTCGCGTAACAGAATTATGTTTTCTCGTATAGACAAATTATAACCCGACGCCATCATGTCTGTAGGTTGTCTGTAAGTCGTACTTTACGATTTTTCTGCGCATTTTACCTGGAAAAGTTCAAATAATTCAATAGTTTTCTTGCGTCACATGGAGGGCCTGGGTATGGCTGCTTCTAAAACCAACTCGCCAAGACGACGTCCGACGGTTGACGCCGGACGCGGGAGCCTTGTTTATTAACGCTATCGCGTTAAAACGCACCGTACACACACATGCACTCCTCCTTCCCGCACATGCGCCCTTGCACAAACACGTTATATTTCCGTCATAAAATCTGCCCGTCTGCTGGTACTCGCATGGTATTCTCAACCTGAATCGAGTTGCTAAAGAAAGCGGTAGTGCCTCGCCTCGTCCGCTCCGCGTAACACGTAACGCGACGGCCGAAACATTCAGACTCACGTGGTTCCCGTAGCATCGTCTGCCATTGTCGAAGAATTATCGTGCACGCTTTGGACCAAGGTGTCCAAAATAGCACGTTAACGCCACATCTCCGAACGCAGACGCCGCTAGCTATAGTCATCGGCACGAAAAGTCGTTTCACCTGAGTGATGCGAGGTCGGCTCTGTTCGACAACGCTCGTCGCGTGTGCATGAACGACATTGCTGGTGGCCGGCCAAGAGGTGTCCATGGATATTAGAACTAAAATCGCGTCTTCGTGCCCTCGTCGACGAGGCGGTCGGAATCTCGGTCGTGTGCTGCGTGCTGAGCTAGACACCGAGATATCGTTGCTGTCATTGCGACGCCAAGGGCGCCTAGAAACGTCCGCTGATTATCCAGAGTAATGCCCATGAGTTGAAGTGCCCGAAAGAAGACACGATTGCCGAGCCGTAAAGAACGCGACTGTTCCTACTTAATGCGACTGCCGCACTAGCCTTTATTTTACTCTATTTACATATGAGATTTCTCCTGAGGAAAAAAACTCCGTTGACGACTGGTTTTAGTACGTCTACGCGTGTTGAAAATAAATTCACGTTTTTTTAGTTGAATACGTTCCTGATTAGGAACCAAAATTTGGCGCCGAGGAGCTTAACAAGGTTGTGCGCCGTATCTCGTATACCTATGCTGGCTATAGGTTGCGTTTACAGTACACGAAACAAAGGCATTTTCACTCCATTTCCCGGCACGAAGTTTTTGCACTAATAAACTCTCTTTTGTAAATCGAGTGATATCAGGCCATTCCGTGTTTCTTTTTTTTCACTGTCAGCTGGTTATGGAGGTAAAATCATGGTTCTATGCTTTTTTACTCCACGTTGATCGAGTAAGTTATATTGGGCTATGAAGTTTTGCAAAGGATTCAACCGTGGAAATTGCTATTCAGGCTCATTTATGTTTGCAGTCTTAATAGGCTCTTGCAACTCCATTTGTTACGTTTTATCTACCTTCATTGTCCGAAATTTCAGAGCAGTCAATACTTTTCCATGTGCGGTTCAGCCTGTCGGCGTGGCCTAATCAAAACGCACCAAGCGTCTCAACGCATTGCCCGCGAGAAATTCATAGGGCATGCGTCCGTGGAGTAACAACAAAGAAAAAATGCGTCCGTGACGTAATGGTTTCAATATCGGGCTTCTGTGCTAGAGGTCATGCGTTCGAAGTCTGCCGTCGGGCAATTTTAGTAATGTTTCTCTAAATATTCATTAATATAACTATATATTTAGCTCACGAAGCCGTTTGAAGCCTGAAGCTCGAAGTTTGGCTAATCCACATACTTCCCATAATGGCTGAACCGCCCTGATTATAGCTCCCGTAGACACTAGCGCCAAAGTTCCTTCTAGTAATTATTGTATGAAACTCTATGCTGAAAGCCACGTGCTCGCGTGTTCACGTTCTAAAATTACGATACTCCATAATGCGATATTTCAGCGCGGCTCTATACGTGTTTTCATTTCGGGATATATAGGCTGACGCGAAGAATCTGTCTAGTGCGGCATATCGCATCTGCAAAAGCGCTGCAAAACAAGCAACACTCAATCACAGCGATAACGGCTAGCAGAGTCGCCGATCGTCGACAATCTTATCTTCAGGTCAAGCGCGTCGGCCTCTATAGATGACCTGTAGGGGGCTCCAGTGTAATCGCGTCACTTCCAGAAAGCACTACACAATTCGCGTCGCGCATAAGCTCAGTTTACAAATGCTACGGCGCCATGTCGTAGTCTCGTGCAGCACCCTGCTGTCCTCCTCAACCTTTCGCCATACTCTGCCAACAACGACTTTGCTCTCACACCTTCCCTCTCGCGCTCTTTTCCTTCATCCCCCGCTGGGCTCCGCGTTCGCCTTCATCTTTCGCTGTGCTCGTTCGCTCAGTTACGCCGAGGAATGACGCCGAGGCGCGCCGACGCTCAACGCATGAACGGGCGCCTAAGAGCTGCGCTCTAAAAGATCAAAATAGTAGGTAGGGGCCATCGCAGTTCTCGCTTATTCGGCACAGCGCGAGATTCTTCGCCTTCGCAAAATGGTGGCGTCAAAGGCGACCTGCGGAAGGCTCTATCTTTCGATGGCCTAAGATTTTCCTGTGCTGCGTCAAGTCAACGCGCAGAACCCATCTCAGGATTCTGCGTGGTGATCCATTGCCAGTTGAAGAATTCCGGTGAGGCGTTTTGTGCGAGCGCACGCCCACAATCCGGCTACTGTGCCGTTACGTGGCTAGTACGTTTGGATTGGCTGAGCTTTGCTGCCGACAACGAGTGCTTTTATTTTGATATTCTAGATGGCGCAACCGGTTCACGCACGCTTACGTACGCAGGCACTGGCATCTGCCAAAAGACCTGTCGTGAGACGCACTGTTACGTCCCGCAAAGCGCTTGCGTGCTGTGTACGTGATGGCGCAGCACTAAAATTCCCTACTAGCAGCTATCTGGAGAAGAGTCTTTTGCGTGTCAGAAAAGAGGACGCATATCAGGCGACAAACCCACGACAAGAACGAAGCTGCGCGTCATTCTGATTGTAATAACGTGTTGTACGTTGCTCGGTCCTTTGATAAGTTTTACACATTTGAATCGATTGCTTTCATTTGATAGCGACTTGTCTCGAGCGCTTGTAATGCTATGTAGTTGTCGCGGTGTGCTGCATCAATTCTGTTTGATTTTTTTTCAGCTGACGCACGTTGGGTTTCCTTTGTTTCATCGTTGGTTTTCATTGTTTCGTTGTACTTAAAAGTGATTCTTGTCGCACATGTAAAGATTTTAGGTTGTCATGCTCGTTCGATAGGAGATTGGCGAAGTTATGAAGAGTTTGGCTCTCGGATGACGTCGCGCTAAGGCGAAGAAAACGAAAAATTACGTCATAGTGAGAGGAGCACGAATGGTATAGGAGCTGCTCCTATGTTCCTAAGAACATAGCAGATGAAAGTTTATGAAGAACGAAATGGCAAATGCAATGCAGATGAAGGTTTGGCTTACAGTCATAAGGCTTTTGTAATCTCGTTTCTCTTCTGGTTTAAGAGCTGCTCTCTGCGATTTTAACCATAAATATTTTTCTTACCGATTGTGTCATGATATGCATGCGTTCGTTCGCTACTAATTCGGTGAAACGCTTTGGGCTGGAGATATTGTGAGCTTTATGTGAATAGTTTGTGCAGATTGTAATGTAACCAGCAATTTCACCGTAAACTTGTTTATTTAGCAGTTGTCGAGCGAGAGCCTTTATTCAAGATAATTGTAGCAATCAAATGTCTCTACATGTGAGCGTCTGCAGCGTGAGCTGAAGCAAACGATAATGCTTTGCGCACACTTATATGCGATGTCATTAAGGGTTACGGACTGGATTCCAAAAGAAGGGAAGCGTAGCAGGAGGTGGCAGAAAGTTAGTTGGGTGGATGAGATGAAGAAGTTTGCAGGGGCAACATGGCCACAATTATCACATGACCGGGGTAGTTCGAGAAGTACGGGAGAGGCCTTTGCCCTGCAGTGGGCGTAGCCATGCTGCTGCTGCTGCTGCTGCTGCTGCTGCTGATGATGATGATGATGATGATGATGATGATGATGATGATATGCGATAAGTGACAAGCTGCCGAAGCATCTGTAGCGACCGCTGAAACAGACAACAGACGAGGTGTAAGCGCCGACTGTAGTGGGAAACAGAACAACCAAAGAAACGCGCCAAATCTAGCGGCAAGTGGTGAAAAAGCCCCTCCACCGCGTCAACAAAAGAACATTGTTACCGAATCAGTTGGCTCCCTTGTATATTCAGTATATAAAGCTTAGTTGAAGAGAGAATGATTGCCGCACGAGGGGCCATATTATCCTTCCACAACTCAAATCACCCACGCCGACTGGGATCGCTTAAGCTGCTGCGCATGTGACAACTGTTTCTCTGCATCCCAACAAAATTGGCACAATTACAGTGATATAGCCGCGGGGAAAAAAAGAACGCAACACGTGCATTATAGTACACAAAATGTCATTAGTGAATTCTTAGATAATGCCATAAAATTTCCCAAACTAACCTTTCTTCATGAGATTAACCTAAGAAACTTTTTTACCGTTAGACTACAATTCGGGAATGTAAACTGGTTGTTCGTTGCACGGAGTCTGGTGCCACGTTTTTTACAGTGCCTGCGATATTCGTTTTCTACGTATACATCAGTTTCTCTATTGCAATATATGTGTTCTCTGTAGGACTTATGAGTACGGGTCCTTGGACCGGTAAATCTGTATTTTACATTAGCTTCTAATGTCATGCCTTTAACACGAATAGAACTCTACAAGTGTCATGCATAATTTGCTCTAGTCAAGCAGATGGCGCCACTGACGTGCAACGTAGTCAGCTACCTCACTTCAGTGCTACTGTAGGGCGTTCAGACCATGGTGAAAGAAAAAATATTGGAGCGAGCATCGCGCAACGCGATTGAAGCCAAACCTGTCGGCCCAACACGTGATCGCACGTCAAAATGCGCGGTTTGTTTTAATGTTCCCGCTCTGCAGGCAGCGCCCCGACAGGGCAGCCGAACAAGCGCCCACCGAATGGCTAAACGGAACCAAAAATCTCAGCAAATCTCGATTCTTGTTCCGTGATATTGACGCAAGAGGTCACGTGTTGGGCCACCACTGAGCCGGCGGCTCATCGGCTGGCTTCACGGAGCGTTCGCGAGCCAAGGCTGGCTGCGTGACGTGATGCTGTCTGCTAACTTTTTCCTTCCTCCATGGTTCAGACTGTATTCCGCGTCCCTCCACGCAGCCTGCGTCAACCGTGTTCCCGACCCGCGTACTGGACCTGTGCAGCCAGGACGCACCGATTACCTTCTCCGCGTTCCTGCCAAGCCCGTGAGTTGCTGACACTCGCCCGTGGGTTGTGCAATCGGTACTTGTGACATAAATTGTGCTTGCCTTATTTCTTGTAGTGTGCGAACAGCGAAGTCCTGAAGTCACACAGGAATATTATTGCGACAGCAATTATGTGGACACTCAGGGCGCATTTCTGCCGTCGCTGTCGCCGTGAGGTTCCGTATGGGTGAAAGCGTGTGAGGGTGAGCCAACGAATGATGATGATAGTTTAAGCTACACATGCAGTCCGCTACCACGTCAGCCGGGGGGGAGGGGCGGCCACGGAGACTACGGAACGCCCGTGCTTAAGGTTCAATATCGTGTGCGCGAGCGAGGAACGCGGCTCGGATGCGTGCCCTCGCCTCTGGCGCGCGAGGCCAATGGCCGAGTCGGGCTCCATAAAGGACTGCAGAAAATAACGCCACTTCCTCTTCACAATCACACTCTCTCGCGCGGCATCTACTACGGCGTTGGCCACGCGAATCGCGGACGCCGTAGTAGACGCCTTTTGGCGGACGCCGCAGGGACGCGTTGCCGGAGTTCGTGTGTATTGTGTGCGGTCTGCGACCTGGCTAAAGTGCGCACCCGCGCGGGCCTCATCTTCAAAGCGATCTGCGATGTTTTCAGAGCGCGCGTAGTGCCGGTAGGTTCGTATATGCCATGCTTTCGACGTTTCGTACGTGTTGAAGCGACATACGCACGGAGGTCAATTGACTCGCGGCTGCTGCAGCGATTCCTAACTCCAGCGTTTTCGCACACAGTTTCCACTCTCATCAAGCGATGTGTGTTCATTTTTGCCTGTGTGCGCGTGACACCGTGCTGGTAAATTTAGTTAAAACACGTTGACGGGCTAGTTGGTTTGAATTCATGATAGAATGTGTAAGGGCCACTGAACAAGGACGTCGAAAGAAGCAGACACACAAAGACAGCGCTGTTTCCGTCTGTCTCTTTCTAAATCCTCGTTGAGTGACTCTTACATATTCTATAATTTTTAATTTACTTAGTAAGCGAATATTTACAAGTTTTTACGGCCGATAAAGCTACTACCCGTACTTCGTACAGCTATCCACTAATTTGCTATCGCAATCGGTGCTTCGCCTTTCGGGCGGAACTGCGAGAGAGCACCGACTCGGGGGAGCGGCCGAAACAAAGTAAACTGGAATACCTCGTTGATTCATTCAACAAAACGAAATGTACAGAGGTGCCCACGGCGAAAAAAGGCAAAATTCGCTTCGTCGAACGGCGCTCTCAAGAACAACTCTAATTAACTCATTTATACATATCAGTGCTAAAGAATATCGTAATGAGGGCTGAAATACATAGAAAGCCATCGAAGTGCGGGAAAGAAATGCATGTCTGGTTGGAACAAAGAAGCACATGCACTGACTACCAATGATCTGCCACTGAATATTCTTGGTCAGAGAATGCTATTATAGGAGCATAGATGGTGACAGGTTTATCCGACACGATATTTCAGGCAGGTGGTACCATCGTCAGGTCCAAGAAAATAGCAACAACATTGGAAAAGACATGTACGGCAAAACAAAACCAAAGAAACATAGCAAGCATGAGGCAGAAAATTCTAAATAACGGGAAGACAGGTTTCTTATCATGTGAGGCCACCGAGGGCCGACTTACCCAACTGTCGACACATATATATATATATATATATATATATATATATATATATATATATATATATGTGTGTGTGTGTATGTATATACATATATATATATATATATATAGAAAGCATCCAATATTTCCCGCGTGTCTTGATCGTGTTCCCAATCTAGTACAGCAATTTCTAGAAAACATGTGGCTTACACCCGCGGCTGTACACGTGTCATAACACAAAAAGAAAGGATGCAACAGCTTCAACAACATCAAGTGGTTTCCCGCCGCGGTGGCCAAGCGGCTATGGTATTCCGCTGCAAAGCACGAGGTCGCGGGATGGAATCTTGGAGGCCGCGGCCGCAATTAGATGGGGCGAAATGCAAGAACTCCTGCGTCCTGCGGTGGTCAAAACTAAACCGGAGTTCCTCACTACGGCGAGCCTTATAATCATATCGTGCATTTGGAACGTAAAACCCCAAAATTCGGAAGATGCGCGTATATACGATATCCAAAGGGGCTGGGAGAATAAAGCGCCTAATTCTGCATTGAGCGGTTTAGGACCAGGCTGACGCCGGACAAAAGTACGAAATGTGCGCAGGCACTCAACATGCGCATGCATCACAGCGGCTTTTAATTATTCACCGATATGATAAAGCAATATACCAGTAGTATAATTCGAGCTTGTTCTCTGGTCGTCAAATGCATTCAACGAATCTTTTGTCAACCTGTGATTGCTTCCGAAGAACCAAGAACTGGGCGAGTGCGTACATTTTGGGAAACTAGTCATCATCACAATCATCATCAGCCTGGCTACGCCCACTGCAGGGCAAAGGCCTCTCCCATAGTTATCCAACTACCCTGGTCATGTGCTAATTGTGGCCATCTTGTCCCTGCGAACTTCTTAACATATTAGTAACGATATTGCCGGCTTTGTCTCTTAACGCATACATCTGATGCTTGCCTATTCCTAGTTTCTTCACTGCTTTTAGGCTTCCTCCGTTCCTGAAAGCATGCTCAATTCTATCTGTATTATACTTCCTTATGAGCGCTATCTTACGCGTGTTGATTAACTTCGGAAGTTCTGCCAGTTCTATTCTATCTGTAGGGTTAGAGACTTTCACACATTGACCTTTCTTAATCAGATCTTTAGTCTCCTGCGATAGCTTACCGGTATCATGCCTAACGAAGTTACCACCGACTTCTATTGCACACTCCTTAATGATGCCCATAAGATTGTCGTTCCGTGCTTCAACACTAATGTTCTCTTCCTGATTTAAAGCCGAATACCTGTTCTGTAGCTTGATCCGAAATTCCTCCATTTTCCCTCTTACCGCTAACTGATTGAACGGCTTCTTATGTACCAGTTTTTTTCCGTTCCTTCCTCATGTCTAGGCTAATTCGAGAGATCTTACCATCCTATGGTCACTGCAGCGCACCTTGCCGAGCACATCCACATCTTCTATGATGGCAGGGTTAGCGCACAGTGTGAATTTCATTTCTAGTCTCGCCATTCGGGCTCCTACACGTCCACTTACGGTTATCCCGCTTGAGGAAGAAGGTATTCATTATCCGCATATTATTCCGTTCTGCAAACTCTACTAATAACTCTCCCCTGCTATTCCTATAAGCTATGCCCTATTCCCCCACTGACTTGTCTTCAGCCTGCTTCTTGTCTGCCGTGCCATTGAGGTCGCCCATCAGTATAGTGTATTTTGTTTTGACTTTACCCATCGCTGATTTCACGTCTTCAAAAAGCTTTCGACTTCTTGGCCATCATGACTGGATGTAGGCGCGTAGACCGGTACCACCTTCAATTTGTACCTCTTATTAAGTTTCACAAGAAGACCTGCCACCATCTCGTTCATGCTATAGAATTCCTGTATGTTAGCCGCATCATCATCATCATCATCAGCCTGGTTACGCCCACTGCAGGGCAAAGGCCTCTCCCATACTTCTCCAACAACCCCGGTCATGTACTAATTGTGGCCATGCCGTCCCTGCAAACTTCTTAATCTCATCCGCCCACCTAACATTCTGCCGCCCCCTGCTACGCTTCCCTTCCCTTGTGATCCAGTCCGTAACCCTTAATGACCATCGGTTATCTTCCCTCCTCATTACATGTCCTGCCCATGCCCCCATCCCTTAAAGTTACACCTATCATTATTCTTTCCATAGCTCGTTGCGTCGTCCTCAATTTGAGTAGAACCCTTTTCGTAAGCCTCCAGGTTTCTGCCCCGTAGGTGAGTACTGGTAAGACACAGCTATTATATACTTTTCTCTTGAGGGATAATCGCAACCTGCTGTTCATGATCTGAGAATGCCTGCCAAACGCACCCCAGCCCATTCTTATTCGTCTGAATATTTCCATCTCATGATCCGGATCCGCCGTCACTACCTGCCCTAAGTAGATGTACTCCCTTACGACTTCCAGTGCCTCGCTCCCTATTGTAAATTGCTGCTCTCTTCCGAGACTGTTAAACATTGCTTTAGTTTTCTGCAGATTAATTTTAAGACCCACTCTTCTGCTTTGCCTCTCCAGGTCAGTGAGCATGCATTGCAATTGGTCCCCTGAGTTACTAAGCAAGGCGATATCATCAGCGAATCGCAAGTTACTAAGTTATTCTCCATTAACATTTATCCCCAATTCTTCCCAATCCAGGTCTCTGAATACCTCCTGTAAACACGCTGTGAATAGCATTGGAGAAATCGTATCTCCCTGCCTGACGCCTTTCTTTATTGGGATTTTGTTGCTTGCTTTATGGAGGACTACGGTGGCTGTGGAGGCGCTATAGATATCTTTCAGTATTTTTACATACGGCTCGTCTACACCCTGATTCCGTAATGCCTCCATGACTGCTGAGGTTTCGACAGAATCAAACGCTTTCTTGTAATCAATGAAAGCTATATATAGGGGTTGGTTATATTCCGCACATTTCTCTATCACCTGATTGATAGTGTGAATATGATCTATTGTTGAGTAGCCTTTACGGAATCCTGCCTGGTCCTTTGCTTGACAGAAGTCTAAGGTGTTCCTGATTCTATTTGCGATTACCTTAGTAACTAGTTTGTAGGCAACGGACAGTAAGCTGATCGGTCTATAATATCCTTATTAATCTAGAATCCGACTCCTAGTTCTCGTCTCCCTCTAAGCCACGGTAGCACAGGACGTGCCCGCTTTTTAGCACCGTATATGCTTCATTTGTCCTCCTAACATCACTTAGCCTTATTATATCACATTTAATGCCCGCTAATTCCTCCACTAGCACTGCTAGACTGGCCTCACTGGATAATATCTTGCTTTCAACGTTGCTAGGTTCAGATTCCAATGGCGGCCTGTCCGGATCCAGAGATTCTTAGCACCTTCTGCTGCGTCACAGTTCTGACCGCCGCCGTGGTCAGTTGCTTCGTAGATGCTGCAGACTGAGAGCAGGGGCTTGATTGTTGTTTTCATATAGGAGATTGTAGCCAAGTACTGCACCAAGGTGGCCAATCCTGCTCTGTTGAAGGAGTGCTTTACCGGTTCTGTTCAACGGGGCCAGGCCGTACTCCAAGCCTGTTTATACAATTTTAGCAACACGTGCATTTTTTTTAATCTGGCGGAAAATTTCGCGGCACCGGGATTTGAACCACGCTCCTTTTGCATGCGAGGCGTATGCTCAACCTCTAAGGCATCGCTACATCGGGAATCTAGTAACAATGCGCAAAAATCGAAGGTCGGCGAGTGCGCCTCCCCACCCCTATCCTGGCCGCGCGCCACCTATAGCCTATCCTGAAAATAACATCCCATGGGTACAAAGATTCGGCGAGCCGAGATGGCTGATGGCTGCATGTGCGGTGTCATCGCGCGCGCCTAGCGCTGGAGGTCGCTTATAACTTGTCCCCATAACAACTCATCCTCGTGATGCAATAGGTGGATGATGTGGCTCCACATCAGGAGGTCTAGAAGCACGCGAATATCTCGACGGGGCCACACTGTTAGCAGCACTTATTTACTTGACGGTATCCTACTAGGTCGTGTGTCCTCGGCATCCACAATGTAAACCGCATGCTGGGATATTTATGACGCAATTTTTTTCAAAGCACCTTCGTCAGTAAAACTACAGCTGTATAAAACTATTGTGGGCCTTAGCCCCGCAAACGTGCAAATCCTGGCGCTTATCGGATACCGACAGTCCGATGCGCTGTAGCCACTCCGGTCGTCTGCTGTCTTGCAGAGGGACACGATGTCGCAACTTGACATATTTCCAATTGCTACGTCTGCGGCCCACAACGCAACTTTGGTGATTCATCGTGCTCACGAAAAAAGGCAGACCAACACGGACGGCGGAGCTCTCGTCAAAGACGGAGCACGTTGTAACACAAGCAGACGACACTTGCTGTGTGCCGGAAGTGCTTAAGTGTACTGAAAAATTATTCGTGTGCATTCTCTTTATGTTACTTTCTTTTCATAAAAACAAATAACTAACATTCCGACTATTACGAACATGGTTTGTTTACCATAAAGTTGGAAAAAATATCGATGACGCGCCCTGGGCAGCCAATCGGATAGCTCGCCCCACTGAAGTCTATTGGGTAATTTAGGTCATATGGGTAGGGACGGCTTAAAATTTCGCCGAGTAGTGTGCTGCGATCGGCAGCTATGTGCATTTGTAAAACCTTATAATAAATTACACGTTTTACGCGGAGCACTTAGATGCATCGATTAATGATCAGAAGGACCTACTCTAGCGACTCAGTACGTTTGTAGAAAATCGTGAAAATCGTTTCAGGGTGCCTTAAGCTTCTTCGACTGGGCGGCGATGTGTCCACTCATGACTGGGGTAATCGGCTCCTGGCGGTGCATGCGTGGCCGTCGAGAAGCACGTTGAGCTCGATATGGTTCTTTGTCATTCGTTGCAGTTAGGTCTTGGCGTCCGATTACGGCTGCGTCCAGTTGACCTGTGGCTGGTACGTGGCGTCGTCAGGTCTTCTTTCGTCGGCGTATGCTTTGCTTCCACACTTCGTCGGATGGCGGCGTCTTCTTGATATGTCGAGACAGGATTTTCGGCGTCTTCGTCTGCGGTGGAGGATATTCGTCAGTTCGACAAACAGCAACCGTACATCCATCGGTTGCTGCTTTTTGTTTTCATGATATGGTTTCGCAAACCAATCCCGGGCTGGGACAGTGTATGGTCGGCGTTACGGCGACAAGTAGCGGCCTGTAGAGGGTGAACGGGATGGTCGTCACGTGGGCGCTCCCCAAGCTGTGGACGCGGCGCGTTGACGGCAAACCCTCGGAGTCCCAAATCGCAGTACGGGCATCGGTGGTACACATGGCCGGCTTCTCCGAAGTCATAGCAGAGCAGGCGGGGGTCGGACGCTCGCCAAATGTCCGTCTTCCTCGCGTAGCTGCGCTGGGCGACGGGTGGGCGTGCTGGCGGCGGCGGCGTTGGACGACAGAATTCCGTTGTTAGAGGGCCCTGCCCCAATCGCGGAGGGGCACCTTGACGGTGGGCGACAGCGGCGTAGGTCATCATTTCCGGCTGGGGCTGTGGCGATGACGGTTGCACTTTAGTAACCCCAAGTGATCGCTGAACCTCCTCTTTGACGATGTCAGCGGTTGAGGCCACTTGAGGCTGCGACCTAGGGAACAGCTGCAGTTTCTCGCGATCGAGCGCTCTGATGGTCTCTCGCATGTCTTCACTGCCGAGTAATTGAACATCGGTGTAGTTTCGGCGGTTATGCTGCCTTATCCGCATATCGAGCGTCTTCTCAATGATTGTTGCTTCGGAAGCAAATTCAGCAGCAGTGTGGGCTGCGTATCAATCCGGCGAAGAGCTCCTGTTTTACCCCGCGCATGAGGAAACTAATTTTCTTCTCCTCAGGCATAGCCGAGTCGGCGTGGCGGAACAGGCGCGTCATCTCCTCGGTCAAGATGGCTATGGTCTCGTTGGGTAATTGTACTTGGGCTTCTAGCGTAATTTTGGAGCTTGCACACCATGCTCGTAAAAGTCCGCAGGAAGCGGCTACGGAATTGGTCCCACGTTGTCAAGCTCGACTCTCGGTTCTCGAACCACGTTCTGGCGGTGTCTTCCAAGGCGAAGTATACATGCCGAAGCTTGTCTCCGCAATCCCAGTTGTTGAAAGACGCGATTCGTTCGTAGGTCTCTAGCTATGATTCTGGGTCTTCAGTCGATGAGTCATGGAAAGATAGTGGGTCCTTAGGTTGTTGCAGGCAGAAAGGGGGACGCTGGGGCTGCCATGCGGTTGTCTTGACCACGATCTTCTTGGTCTTCTCAGGTAGAAGTCCGTGCTCCGGGGGCAGCGGTTGCCGTCGGCGGCTTGCTCGATATTGCGGGACCATGTTGGTGTTGTCTTTGCGGTCCGGGTTTGGAGCACGGCTTGTCGGGACGTCCGGTACATGTACCAACTAGCACCTCCATCAGATATCACATGGTAGTCACAGTGAAGAAATCAGCAAAACTGTGAATGGCGAAAGTAGTGTTTTATTGGGCGAACCTGTGACCCTCAAAAACAGGCTACATTAAAGGAACGGTGAGAGCGCCAAACACAGTCGGCGATCGTCGAAAATCTAAGCAGCGGGTAAGCGCGTCGGCTTTTACACATGAGTCATCGAAGGTTCCAGAGTAATCGCTAGTGCCCGCGTGTCTTCCGGAAAGGTCTACACAATTCGCGTCGCGCATACATGAAATCAGAGAACACAAGGTTCGATGACAACAGACAGCGGATAGAACCATCGATAACATTCGAGAAACTTCAGATACATGCAGGCGCGTCCTGCGCTGTGCGATAACATTTGTTAGGCGGTGAAACGTGATCACCTGATAAAGATAAACGAGTACACATGTCAATATGCAGTAACTAGCCTACCATCTGGGTAGCGTCGCATCGCGGCAACTCACGCAACTGAGGCGCACCAACGGCTGCTCCCATTGGGGAGCGAGCGATTGCACTGGCATTGAAAAAATAGAGGAGGTGATGATTCGAGTCCACCCTTGTCTGAACCGAGGGTAAGTCTAACTTGGAGTTTTATCGTTAGCGTCAGCAGCGTGCTTTGAGAGCGTGACGATGGTTGCGGTGGCTTGTCTGAACATGCCGACATGCTAAGCCTTTTACATAGCATTTTCGAATGAATTCCTCTGTATGAGAGCCACATGGTCCGCATCCTGAGAGACCAAGGCCTAGTGCCTGCGGAGCTTCCGCAACCCTGAAGTGAGTGAGTACGGAAGCCTCGCGGGAGCTTCCGAGTTTTTATTGTGTAAAAATAGCTTCTATGTATATTGTTACGCCCACAAAAGGCGTTACTTTGAAGCCGGGAAGAGTGAGAAGCGATGACCTTGATCAGCTGAGCGCCTGTCGAGATTCAGCCAGCCAGCCACACGTCGTCTTCTTCGTTCACCACTCTTCGGTGCCCCCCCATACTGTTTGTTGAGGCGTGAACCCACTATGCACCTAAGAGCGTCACATTCGTGAACCCACTATGCACCTAAGAGCGTCACATTTCCCTCCGCGCAGACGAAGCCCGCCGGGCAAGTCAAACAGGCTGTCGAGAAATAAAGGGCTTTAAACGGGCGACATGCGAAAGTTCAGTCTTTGCTGACCGTCGGCCATTTGATGTGAGACGTGCTATGCGGTAGGTTAATTCGCTGATGCGCTCCGTAATAACATAGGGTCCAACATAGTGGGCCAGCAGTTTTTCACATAGTCCACGTTTCCTGGTTGGTTTCCAGAGCAACACTAAATCACCAGGGTCATATATCACGTGTCGGCGTCGGCGGTCGCAGCGTGCCTTCGAGCGGTCTTGTGCAACAAGAGTGCGTAAAGAAGCAAGTCGTCGGGCTTCTTCAGCAAGACAGACTGCCTCTGATATACACAGATTATCGTGGCTGGAAAACGGGAAGATAGTGTCTAGTGTATAACGAGGCGGACGAGCGTAAAGAAGAAAGAAGAGACTGTAGCCCGTAACTTCATGCTTTGAGGTATTAAATGCGTACGTAATGAAAGGTAGCACGCTGTCCCAGTTCTTATGATCTGACTCGACATACATGGACAGCATGTTAGTAAGAGTTCTGTTCGTGCGTTCCGTAAGGCCATTTGTTTGGGGATGATACGGGGTGGAATGGCGAAACCTTGAAGCACATAGACGAAGCATCTCTTCGACCACGTCTGCAGTGAACTGCCGCCCACGATCGCTGATGATGACTCTGGGAGGTCCATGTCGGAGAATGACAAAACGCAGCAGAAAAATACACACTTCGGTTGCAGTAGCCGATGGTATTGCAGCTGTCTCACAGTAGCCTGTCAAGTGATCGGCACACACGATAATCCAGCGATTCCCATCGGATGAACGCGGGAAAGGACCGAGGAGGTCGATGCCAACTTGCTCAAAGGGAGTGCTGGGGGGTGGCACTGGATGGAGTTGACCAGGAGGAGCACTCGTCGGACGCTTATAACGTTGACACTCGCTGCAGCTGAACACATACTGGGCGGTCGTCTGGCGCATTTTAGGCCAGTAGAACCTTTCTTGAAGGCGGTAGAGAGTTCGCGCAGAACCCAAATGTCCAGATGTTGGATCGTCATGCATAGCGCGCAAGACGGAGACACGGAGTCTCTCCGGGACCACCAGAAGATACCGTGGGCCTGTAGTCGAATAGTTCTTTTTGTAAAGAACCCCATCACGAACACAGAAACGAGTGGATCGTGCTGATTGCCTTGCAGTAATGAGCAGTGGTTCTAAAGTTCTGTCTTTTTGTTGCTCGACCTTGAAGGTATTTATATCAGGAAATCCCGGCTCCAGTGATGCGATATAGCAGTCGAAGTTGTCCGCGTCGCAGTCCGTCGTTGGAAGCGGCATGCGCGAGAGGCAGTCAGCGTCGGCGTGTCGGCGACCGCTTTTATAAGAAACGGTAAAGTTATATTCCTGTAAACGGAGTGTCCAACGCGCAAGCCGGCCCGACGGATCACGGAGATTAACCAGCCAGCAGAGAGAATGAAGGTCTGTCACCACAGTGAAGGGGCGCCCGTACAGGTACGACCGGAAGCGCTGTACTGCGAAAATAACTGCAAGACATTCTTGCTCTGTAACGGTGTAGTTACGCTCGGACTTACTTAAAGAACGACTCGCATAGGCGACGACGTGTTCTTTGGTGTCGACGCGTTGAATAAGGACAGCGCCGATGCCAATACCGCTAGCGTCCGTATGAACTTCTGTGGGAGCCGCATGGTCGAAGTGTCGGAGAATGGGATGAGACGTCAGACGAGACTTCAGCTCACGAAAACTAGCTTCACATTCAGGAGTCCATTCAAAGGGAACGCCCTTCTGGAGGAGGCATGTCAGCGGATACGCGATGTTGGCAAATCCACGAATAAACCGGCGGAAGTACGAGCAAAGCCCTAGGAAACTGCGTAGCTCTTTTAAATGGCGAGGTTGCTTGAAGGCTTCCACCGTAGCAGTCTTCGCTGGATCAGGTCGTATCCCGTCCTTATCCACTAGGTGTCCCAGAACGAGCGTTTGGCGCTCTCCAAAATGGCACTTCTTCGAGTTGAGGACCAAACCCGCTTTGTCCAAGCAGTCTAGCACAAGATTGAGACGTGCGTTGTGCTCACTGAACGTGCGCCCGAAAATCACTACATCATCTAGATAGCACATGCATACTTCCCACTTCAAACTACGCAGGATGTTGTCCATGAAGCGCTCGAAAGTTGCCGGCGCATTACAGAGCCCGAACGGCATCACATTAAATTCAAAAAGTCCATCTGGTGTTACAAATGCCGTTTTCTCCTTGTCTGCCTCGTGCATAGGAATCTGCCAGTACCCCGACCTCAAGTCAACAGACGAAAAGTAAGACGCTGATGAGAGGCAGTCGATAGCATCATCAATACGCGGAAGAGGATATACGTCCTTTTTAGTGATGGTGTTGAGGCGGCGGTAGTCGACACAAAATCGCCATGTACCATCTTTCTTTCTAACCAGGATCACTGGCGCTGCCCACGGACTACAGGATTCTTGGATTACATTCTTATTTAGCATTTCGTGGACTTGGTCATTGATCACCTTGCGTTCCGATGGTAAGACTCTGTATGGTTTCTGTCGCAGCGGTTCGGCAGATCCCGTATCTATGCGATGGTGTATACGAGAAGGAGTAAACAATGGTGGTCCCTCTTGCTGGAAGAAGTCAAACAGTCGGGCATGTTTTAGCAGAATATTCGCCACTTCGTGACGCTGCTTAGTGCTGAGCGACTTGTTTACCATAGTCAGAAATGAGGAGTGCGCCGCAGGGCAGACATTAGCGAAATGGCCCTCATCCGCAGAATGAAGGGCCTCTGTAAGAATGGCGAGCGATAGCACGTGATCTTCATGGTAGGCGGCAAGTTTCAGACCCTGTGGTAGTATTGCAGGTTCACTCGAACAGTTTACGGCCCATAAGTTGGTGCGTCCCTGAACAACTGACAGCGTGCAATACGGTATCAGTACATTCCTCTTGATGCAACTCAGGTGAACGGGCTCCACGGTAGCGTCAAACGTTCCGTCGGTGGCGGGGAAACAGGCGACTGAAACACACGTTGCGGATAACGGAGGCACAACGGTATCCCGGGATACACAAAGCACACTTTCACGACACGGTGGGCCTTCCATAAACGCAGCAGAAAAGCTCGTACCTACACTGATTTCACCCGTTTTGCAGTCGACGGTGGCACCACACAGTTTCAAAAAATCAATTCCCAGGATTACGTCATGCGTAGAATGAGGTAGAACAGCGAACTCCGCGTTAAATATTTGACCACCCAAGGTTACGTCTACATTACACACGCCCACAGGATACAACAACTCCCCACTCGCTCCGCGAAACGTATCGGCACGGTCCCAGCGAAACATCACCTTTCGTCCTAGAAGGCTTTTAAACGCCAGACTCATCACTGAAACGGTTGCTCCCGTGTCCACTAAGGCCATAGATGAAACCCCGTCAATTAATACAAACACCTTATTCTTAAACATCCAAATGGTTGGAGGTATCTCTGTCGACATCGAAGATTGTCCAGCGACCTCACCTCCAACGGCCACGCTGGCTAGTTTTCCGGAGGTGGCGACGGGTATCGACGCCGCGGAGAGGGCGATCGGCTTACACGAGGAGCGGGTGGTGGTGTCAAGCTGCGATCGGATGCTGGAGAACGGTGCCGCAGCGGCTCCGGGTGCTGGTGAGGCAAGCTTCCTAAATATGTGTGCGAGGGTGAATATGTTTCGCCCAGAGGAGCGCGGTACCGCCTAGACATCGTCGATCGGTCGAACCTCGGTGGTTGGCGGCGATTGCAGTACCTGGCAATGTGACCCAAGTCGCCACAGCTATAACACACAGGTAAACGACGATCGATGAACTGCCCTTCGAAGCGCTCAGCCGTGGGGGGTCGTGTAGCAGAGCGAAGCGGCTGAGCCTGCTGCACAGGAGGAACGGTCGGTCTGCGTGCAAACCTGATGGGGCGAGGGTGTTCTGCAGGTCGGTGTTCGGGCGTAAACGTGTCCTCACGTGGCCATGGAGCACCTCTGTGGTTGACGTCTGTGACACATACCGCCGGTTGCCAGGAAGCGCAGGGTGCGGCAGGCGCCATGTGTTGCGGGTAATAAGCGTCAGGTTGTCGTATGACGTCGCGCGCAAGTTCCTGGTGCCGCAGCAGTTCTTCACGCACGATCTGCCGTATAGTAGACGAAAGATCGGCAGACGGGCTCTCATCGACGCTGGCAATGGTTGTCACATTCGCCAGGCGTCCAAACTTTGGCACAATGCGACGTGTTTTCAACGTCTCAAACGTACGGCAATGACGCACGACATCTGAGACGGAATCAACGTGTTCCCGACTTATGAGGAAATTGTACACATCTTCTGCAATTCCTTTGAGGAGATGTCCGACGCGGTCTTCCTCGGACATCTGCGGATTTACGATTTTGCACAGCTTGAGGATTTCCTCTATGTATATAGTGCATGTTTCTCCAGGAGCTTGAGCTCTTTGAGCAAGTGTTCTCTCGGCGCGTTTCTGTTTGGCATGGGTGTCGCCAAAACACTTCTTAATTTCCTCGACAAAGTGCTCCCACGTTGTTAGGGAGTCTTCGTGGTTTTCATACCACATCAGCGCTGTCTCACTCAGAAAGAGCGCAACATATTCAAGCTGAGTGACAGAATCCCAACGGTTGTAGCGGCTCACCCTTGCGTAGTGCATCAGCCTCTCGTCGACGTCCTCGCCCACTTTTCCCGCGAACGAGCGTGGTTCCATGTAGTGCCGCAAAAGTCCAACTGGCGCTGACCTTTGAGAAGGTGAAACTAGAGCTGGCATTTGTCCACCTCCGTCCTGAGCCATAGGGAAGGTCGTTGGCAAGAGACCGGCACGACGACGGCTCCGGCGAAGTTCTGGATGTTGTGACTCCGTGGTACGTTCTGTCGTACCCAGAACCTCCACCACTCTGTTACGCCCACAAAAGGAGTTACTTTGAAGCCGGAAAGAGTGAGAAGCGATGACCTTGATCAGCTGAGCGCCTGTCGAGATTCAGCCAGCCAGCCACACGTCGTCTTCTTCGTTCACCACTCTTCGGTGCCCCCGCATACTGTTTGTTGAGGCGTGAACCCACTATGCACCTAAGAGCGTCACATTCGTGAACCCACTGTGCACCTAAGAGCGTCACAATATATATTTTATCGACTCTGGCAGTCGCGGCTCTGGGAGCCGGGAGCACGCGGGCCACGGATGCCGCTATACAGGGGTATGGTATTTCGGTCTGGCACCTGGCGCTTCGACACCGCCTTGTACAGTGGCCGTCGTTCGCTCAGCGGTTTCGTGCAGCGAGCGGGGTATAGGACGATCTCTCGGAGCCGACGTCTACTCGCAGCTGGCTGTTTTGTCCCGATTCCGGGTGTTTGTTTAGATGCCAGTTATATTAAGAGTAGCGACTTGCCAGCCCTAAAGTTTCCGGAGTGGCCTGTCACATGTGGAGAGGAACAAGCTGGTGGACCGTGACGTCGAGGTGTCACACTTCCCTCATTCTAGCTATCCTCGCACGAATTGAAATGGTTTGTTTGACTAAGGAAAGTGAGATTAGTTCACGTGAACTCAACATGTGAGTTGTCGCCTTATATTTTGCTAGCTGAATTAAACATCCTACCACGTGGACGATGCGACTGTAGACCGTAAGTCCCTTCAGTGTGTTGTCTAGAGCGCTAGAGTGTACTCAGCTTGAGTGGAGTCACCCCTGATTTGTTGTCATCTCCACATTGTCTGGGATGCCACCTGCCACGTTGAACTTCGACCCAGCCACTCAGGCAGGGGAGGTCACTATGGCTGCTCCCGCCGACTGCAACGGCCGCCTGCGTCCGGCTCGCAACTCTCGGCGGCTACGAAAAGAGCCAGCAATGACCAGCGCCTGCAGCGGCTCTCGGGGCGGAGAGTGCGTCGGTGCGAGCAACGCTTGCTGATGCCGACTATAACGTCGCCATTTCGCAATGCCGGCCTGGACTCGTGTCATCCAGCCTGCACTTTTGCGAGCAAAGGACGCCTGCGGTGTGGGCCAGCGCCACCAACGGTGTGCGTGTGAGGGACAAGATTGGGTGCACGCGGCCTGGATCGGTGTGCGTGGTGGCCGGCTATTACCTCGGCGCTGCCACAGACGCAGGTGCTGCTTAATTCTTGTTAGTAAAGTACACGTTGATGTTAGATCGTGTAGCGTGTTCTCGCCGAGGTATGTAACGACTTAGGGCTGGGGGAATGTGTGGACGGAATCCGCTTTCCCATCGTAGCGCTTGCCAAGCCGGTGGTCATTAGTTACGCAGTGGTACGAGAGATGGCACGCGTGTTCCGCTGGTAATGCCGCCTGACGGCAGGGATCTCGGGAGCAAGAGGGAATAAGATATCTTCAAATACAGTGTATTAGACTATATGGTCGAGTGGGCGGACGATAGAGTTACTATACTGAGTCTAGAGGGCAAGCCACCCATAGGGCCCATGCATTTAAATCGGGAACCGCAAGAGCGCCACCATGTTGCTACGCATGAGCTCCTGAGCTCATGCGTAGCAACATCTCTAGCAACAAGTCTAGCAAGCTCCTGAGACGCTTGCTAGACTTGGTGACAGTAGTCGGTTTCAATCTGGCAACTGTAGCAGCGTAGCAGCATGGCGCCTCGCTTGTAGTTTGGTGATGTGGTGTGCAGGCAGCCGTGTGTTTGCGCTTTATAAGTTAGTTCTTTATTCTATTTTCGGAATGGTGTGGGTGCGGTCGATGTTGGCCGTGTGGTGGCAGTTACGCAACCGATGGATGATCCTGACGATCACGCCTGTTGCAGGAGTGTCACTCGATGAGGTTACGAAGCTCGTAGGTGTGGTCAGATTCCTCATTGGCGTGCCGTAATTCTCTTCGCGCAGGCGCGGTATGTTGCAGAAGCTGCTGGGCGCTTCTTTCGTTGCAGGGTGCTTTTGTCGTCGCGACGACAGACCGTTTTCTTTTTTTTTACCAAGTACTGAACCAGCTGTGGGGTACATTTAACCGACAAACAGAGGTCTCAGGAGAACACCTGAGATTATAATAAATTAGGCGACGCAGGAACTCCAGGGCGCCCAAGGGACAGTGGGGGGATCAACGCTCGAAGCAGAACTGTACGTAGGTTGAGGCCGCCGAGGCAGGTGTTTGCCAGGGAGTGTTCGCACGGACAGCTCCCGTGGCACGCGCAGCGGTGCCTCGCAAGGTCGATATACCTTAAAGGCACCTGCGCCCATGGTCTTTCTTTTGCCTCGATACAGTGAGCACGATTAACCAGAATAATATGGAGGGCATCCGGTGCAGTCGCGAATGCGAGTCGCCGCATATGTAGCTCGCGTTGCCAGGCGTACGTAGTAATATCAGAGTTAGTTGTATAAACTTTGCGCATAATAGGCTTTGTTGCGGTAACTTAGAGGAATGGGTCTAGAGGACGGTGTTGGTACGTCTTTTCGTACCATTCTAATCCTATACTCCCCCCCCCCCTACAAACACATACACATACCCTTTATTTCTATATGTATACATACAATTCCTTCCAATGAAGGGTTGACCAGTTCAACTTGTCAACTTGACAATAACTGTCATAGGAATTGCTGTAATAGACACAATTACATGATGGGATTGTTTAGCTTTATTTTTTATTGTAACGCTGAAAACTACATAGAAACTTATTTTTTATATGTGAGAGCAGTTTAGTCTTCCTGCACATGTGGATATAACAAGCTTAATCCGGGTTGCAATGCGCAGACAAGGCAGCTGGTACAACATGAACTCATTGAGGGCTACACAACACATACGTTCCTTGCTCCTTTGGCAGTCAAGCCCAAAGTGGCTTTGGCAGGCCTGATGAATGTATTAGCTTTTATAGAAATAATAAGAGAGTTTATTATTATTATTATTATTATTATTATTATTATTATTATTATTATTATTATTATTATTATTATTATTATTAATTAAAGGTGAAAATATACAGAGGGACGCTTCAAAATACGCTCCATAGCACTGCAAAGTATAACATAATATTGTATGTGTACACTAAATGTTCAAAAAAGCAGTGCACCAATGGCCCATTTGCCTTGAAGTTTATTATCAAGTTCAAGTTTACTGAAGTTTATTATGAGCATATGTATAACAGGAATCTGCTGACACACCTGCAGTCAATGTGGCTGTTCGAGGTGTGCTGGCTGCCTCACCGTAAGAAAAAGAAAGAAATTGGGTGAATGTCAACACCCAGTGCCACTGCTTCTTGCCTTTGACCTGCACGTGCCTCCGCCGCACCTTTGTTGATGGAGTCTGTACAGATCAGCTGGCGTGGCGAGGCGTAGGGGTCATATGAGAGAAAGAATATCGTTTACATGGAGAAGTGGCTGTTCACATTGCCTGTCGCTTTCCCTCAAATCCTTCCTTGGCAACTAGGGTGACACCCGTGAAGTCAAGGTGGCTGTTCGAGGTGTGCTTGCTGCCTAAACGTAAGAAAAATAAAGAAATTTGATGAGTGTCAGTACCAGTGCTATTGCTTGTTGCCCCTTACCTGCATTTGCCTCCAAGGCCTCTTGGCTTGCCGAGACTGCACGAGGGAGTTGCTGTGGCTAGGCGTAGGCATTGTCTAAGCAAAAAGAAAAGGCCATTCCCCCAACGGGGGAATTATGTAAATAAATGCAGTCCTTATGTCTGCTTTTTGCACTGTTCTTGCCTAAAAGCTTTCAAAGGTAGTGTCCAGAATGCACCAGCACTTTGACTGCTTTTGCTTTTTACCTGCAGGTGTTGCTGCTAGATCCTTAGTATGGCTGCGTACAGCATTGCAACACTTGGTGGAAGCATTTGAAGTGGTAGCCAAAAATATTATTACGATATTATAGGGAGATACTCAAGAGACGAGCCGCCGCGAGAACGACGATGAATTTGGTCTGTGCCTTGGCGCGGGCGAGTGTCGGCCTGGCTGTCTGGCTCCAGTGTAAACAACCTGTAAATAGTCTCTTTCATCTGTGTCTTTCTACACGTAACATTCTGGTGGAGCTTAGCGATCCCCGTCCTCACCACGGAACTCCAAAGTGGTCGGTACATCGAGCTTATCACCATGCCTCCCGGTGACGAGACCGCCCCTGCAACCGCTTCGGCTTGTCTAACTGCTCCAATCGTCACAGTTGCCCAACATCGCGACCCTGGTGTGTTCTCTGGTCTGGAGGGACAGGACGTTGACACTGGATCAAGCTCTATGAACACGCCAGTGCTAATAACAGGAGGGACCTAACGATTATACTCGCCAATGTCATCTTTTATCTCGGCAGCATCCCACGCGTGTGGCACCAGACGCATGACGACGAGATAACCAGTTGGGACAGTTTCAAAGAGAAGCTACGGGAACTGTTCGGCGACCCCATTGGCCGCAAGGTTGCCGCATGAAAGGCTCTTGCGTCTCGTGTTCAGACATCTACAGAGCCGTACGTTTCATACTTCCTCGATGTCCTGGCTCTATGCCGCAAAGCTGCCGATGCTGTCTGAAGCAGATGAAGTGTCACATGTTCTAAAAAGCATCGCAGACGACGCTTTCAATTTGGTTGTTTTCCGCAACGTCTCGACAATCGACGCCATCATTAAACAATGCCGTCGCCTTGAAAGCTAAGAGCCACCGTATCACACACCACATCACGCGGCTACCCAACACTGCTGCTACTCGACATGCGACCGTCGACCGCGTCAGGCCACCGCCTGTGACGACGTCACCCGTATTGTTCGCCGCGAGCTCGAGGCCACCTGTTCGCCAGTTTTCTCTGCGACGCCTCCCGATCCGCCAGCAACCACGATTGCGATGATTCAGGCCGTAGTCAGACAGGAATTTCAGAACATGGGTGTGAACTCCATGTGTTCAATGTCTCAACCCAGCGCTCCCCAGTTCTCTACCGGCCCTCCTCGTCCCCGCCAGTCCTTTTCTGCCATATTTCACCGCAACCCGTCCGAATGGCGTACCTCTAATGACAGGCCGATCGGCTTCCACTGCTGTCGCATCGGCCACGTCACTCGTTACTGCCGCAACCGATGGTCACCACCTCTTCGAACATACGCCGCCACTTTATTCCCGAACCTATGGACCGTCTGTTCCCTATGCCACCCGCCATGAACCCACTGCCGCTGATTCCCCTGCTCCGAACCTTCGCTACAGCCACTCGCCCTCACCTCGACACAATCAGTCTCGTTCGCCCCAAGCCCACCGATTCTCATCGCCGCCTATCGCCTCCCGGTCCCAGCTGGAAAGCTAGGCACTGCAGCTTCTGGAGGTGAAGCTGCGCTGTCGACCCTGCCCTCAAGTCCTCTGCTCACGTTACCTACGAACCAAAATGTTCTTGACGTTGATGTTGACGCCTATCCTGTCACGGCACTCATCGATACAGGAGCACATCATTCTATTATGAGTGCTGCCTTCCGACAACGACTGAACAAGCTCCTCACCCCAGCGTCGGCACGCGTCGTCCGCGTTGCGGATGGCGGTACTGTGCCTATCATCGGCTTGTGTACGGCACGTATTAGCATCGCCGGCCGCCACACTCCTGTCCTCTTCACCGTGATTGCTCATTGCCCCCATGACCTAATTCTCGGCCTCGACTTTCTCTCAGCGCATTCTGCCCTTATTGACTGCTCTGCCAGTACCCTTCACTTTGAGCTGCCGATTCTCGCAGAACCTTCTGACGCACCCCAGTGCCGCTTACGCCCCACCGGCTTTCTTCGCCTGCCGCCAAAGTCAATAGCCTTTATTGAACTGTTGTCTTCCCCACCAGTTCCTGATGGCCAGTACCTCGCCACTCCTCTGCCCCACATTCCACTACATTATGACGTTACCACGCCTCACACTATACTTAATATACTGCGAACCGCACTCACTTACCTATCTTTAACTTTGGATTGGCAAAGCAAATTCTACCGCAAGGTATTTGTCTTGCCAACGTTGATTGTCTCGGCGACCATCATGTGGCAGCGGTATCAACCGATGGTTCTTTGCGAGCTTCGCAGGCCCCTCGCGCCAGCCTCGGTCGCCGATCCCAACATAAAGAAAATGGTTGCGACAGACCTCTCCTCGGCGCAGGCTGAAGAGCTTTGCCAAGTATTATCGTCCTACCGAGATATTTTCGACATCGACGATAGCCCGTTAGGCCGGACGCTCGCGGTCAAGCATCGGATTCTTAATGGCGATGCTACGCCTATTCACCGACGACCGTATCGAGCTTCTGCGTCGGAACGCCGAGTAATTCAAAGTGAATTGAACAAAATGCTCGATAAAAACATCATTGAGCCTTCTTCGAGTCCCTGGGCGTCACCTGTGGTGTTAGTTAAGAAGAAGGACGGCACATGGCGCTTCTGTACAGACTACCGTCATCTGAACAATATTACTAAGAAGGATGTCTACTCGCTCCCACGTATAGACGATTCCCTTGACTGCCTCCATGGTTCCAGCTATTTCTCTTCTATTTATCTTTGTTCTGGATACTGGCAGATTGCTGTTGACGATATGGATAGTGAAAAAACCGCCTTCATCACACCTGATGGCCTATACCAGTATAAAGTAATGCCGTTTGAATAATGCAACGCCCCTGCCATCTTTGAGCGTATGACTCCTTGCTCCAAGGTTTGAAATAGTGCACATGTCTCTGCTACCTCGACAACGTCATCGTCTTCTCGCTAACGTTCGACACTCACCTTGAGCGTCTAACAACTATACTTGATGTATTTCGAAAGGCGAAGGTGCAACTTAAATCGTCCAAATGTCGTTTCAGCCACCGTCAAATTACTCTTCTCGTCCATTTCGTGGACGCTTCCCGAGTACAGATCGCGACAAAACTCGCGCTGTCCGAGACTTTCCTGTTCCGAAGACAGCCGCAGACGTTCGAAGTTTTGTCGGGCTATGCTCGTACTTTCGTCGTCTTGTTCAAGATTTTGCGGCAATTGCTAGACCCCTCACTATTCTTTTGAAGAAAGGCGTACAATTCTCGTGGGGTACTGCAGAAGCCGCCGCCTTCTCTCGTCTCGTAACTCTTCTCTCCTCACCACCCATTCTCGCCCACTTCGACCCTGAGGCCCCTACAGAATTGCGTACAGCTGCCAGCGGTCATGGCGTAGGTGCCGCCTTAGCCCAGCGTCAGCGTGGCCAGGATCGCGTTATTGCTTATGGGAGCCGCCTCCTCACACCATCGGAGCGCAACTATTCCATTACGGAACGAGAATGCCTTGCTGTAGTCTGGGCGGTTGCGAAGTTCCGTCCTTACCTCTACGGTCGCCCTTTTTCCGTATTCACTGACCATCATGCTCTCTGCCGGCTCTCATCCCTAAGCGATCCTACAGGCCGGCTTGGTCTATGGGCCTTGAGACTACAAGAATTTTCGTATTCCGTGGTCTACAAGTCTGGCCGCCTGCACCAAGACGCTGACAGCTTGTCGCATTACCCTGTTGACGACCTTGACTCCTCCAATATTACCAGTGCTGCTTGTGTATTCTCTGTGTCGCAGCTGCTTCATTTCGCCGACGAGCAACGTCGTGACGCCTACATCAGAGCACTCATCGACCGTTTTGAACACTCTCCGGCCGACGCCACTCTACGCCTCTTTGTCCTCCGCGACGGTTCTCTGTACCGTCGTAACCTTCATCCGGACGGCCCTGAGTTCCTAGTTGTCATACTAAACACCTCCGCTCAACCGTTCTAGAAGGGCTTCCCGACACAGCAACGGCAGGACACCTCGGCGTAACTCGAACCTATGACCGTGTACGTCGCCATTTTTTTCTGGCCGGGCCTTGCCCGTTCCGTACGACGTTACGTCGCCGCTTGTGAACTTTGCCAACGACGCAAGAAGGCTTCCCAGCTTCCCTATGGTTACCTGCAGCTGCTCGACATCCCTGCCGAGCCCTTCCATCGTGTTGGCTTAGACTTTCTCGGCCCATTTCCGGAATCTACATCAGGAAACAAGTGGGTTGCAGTCGCGGCTGACTGCGCGACCCGCTACGCCGTAACCTGCGCTCTTCCGACCAGTTGCGCAACTGATGTTGCGGAACACCATGATATAATTTTGATGCATGGTGCTCCGCGTCAATTGCTAACAAACCGTGGCCGTAGGTTTTTGGCCAAAGCCATTGACGACATCATGCGGGCCTGCTCCATACAGCATAAATTTACCACCTCCTACCAGCCTCAAACGAACGGCCTCACTGAGCGTTTGAACCGCACCCTTACAGACATGCTATCGAAATACGTTTCAGACGACCACCATGGCTCTACCTTACAGTACCTTTGCGTACAACTCTTCCCGTCTCGAAACTGCTGGCTTTTCTACGTTTTACCTCTTGCATGGCCGAGAACCGACGCTACTAGTAGACACTGTGCTTCCGTCCACCGCAGCTTCAACTAGCGTTTATGCCCGTGATGCAATCGCCCGTGCTGACCATGCTCGTCAACTTGCGTGCGTTCGTCTACAAGAGTCTCAAGACAAACAGAAGCAATGCTACAACCTCCGTCACCGTGATGTCCATTTTGTGCCCGGTACTCTCGTGTTGCTTTGGTCACCATCGCGTAAAGTTGGCCTTCGTGAGAAACTGCTTTCCTGTTATACAGGCTCATATGGCGTGCTCCGCCAAGTGACCGATGTCACCTATGAAATTGCTCTACCCACGCCCATTACGTCCTCCGCTGTGACAATCAATTACATTGTCCACGTCGCCCGACTCAAGCCCTACAACTCTCCACGCGCCTTGGATATTTAACAGCACCGTGACGGCGCTTCTGCCGCCGGGGGGTAGTATTACGATATTATCGGGACATACTCAATAGACGAGCCGCTGCGAGAACGACGATGAAGTTGGTCTGTGCCTTGGCAAGGGCGAGTGTCGGCCTGGCTGTCTGATTGCAGTGTAAATAGCCTGTAAATAGCTTCTTTCGTCTTTGTCTTTCTGCACGTAACAATATAAAGAATTATCCTTGTCTGCATTATTGCTTTCAATGTCTAAATGCAGTGGTAACATAACTATTGGTGCAAGGCCCCCACATCTATGTGGCAAGTGCCATAGCTCGAAATTGAATTTTTCCTTTAGTGTTTCACAAGGCGGCTGATATGTCCACATAAGATATGATCCGTTTCTTTTCATTTATTCCAGTGTGGAGAGAGCATCATTAAATTGTTTTTCTAATTATCGCGTGGCTTGTTTTTGGATTGTTTCTGAATTTATCAAGCAGCAGTCTCATCTTGCTAAAGTGACTCATGTAATGAAGATCATCACCCTTTTTTTTGCAGAAAAAACAGCGCATTTCCTGACCCATTGTTTGCTATCCCATTACTCGTATAATTTTGCAGAGTATTCTACCTATATTGACTTGCTTGACCTCCACTAAAGAGTCTTGCATTTTCAAATACCATTCTTTCCTCAAAATCATTCGACACTTCTCATAATTTCTGTACCTTGGGCTTCCGATGCTATGCATTCACCATTTTTGCTTGTTCTTTCTGACTAGAAATGTCTTCTCTAATCTAGAGCTTAAATTTTACCTTTGGAACTCACAGAAGAGCTTGCCATTGCATATCTGCATAACAGGGAAACATGTGTCAATAAACATTTGCTAAATCCAATAGAAGATTTATGAATGCAGCTTGCAGTGTGATTCGACTGAACGAGCCATAAAAGTAACTCATCTCAGTTGGTAATTAATTAAAGCACATATTATTGTGAAGTACAACATATGTTACACTAATGTGGTAGGTTCTCTTGATTATACAGCAAGATAATTGGTGCGCGAGAAAAAGTTATTTTTGCATACCCCTTGTACACACAGATTTAAGGAAAATTAGCTTTCTATTTTTTTTATTTAAACAAATTCTGACGTCTTACGTCTGGCGTCTACGTCTGGCGATACCATTATGAGGCACCCTGTTCAGTTCTCACCACCTGGGTTCTCTAACGTGCACCTAAACAGAAGAAGTACACGAGTGTTTTTCCATTTGGTTCCCGTCGAATTCCCCCGTTCCCCTCGCGACCTCGTTTCAACCCGTGAGCTCGAGTTTAGCACCGCAACGCTATGTCCACTATATGGCCAGTACCGCGCCGCTTTCTTTTTTGTTTTTGTTTTAAGCATGAACTGAACAAAAAAATTCACGCGGCGTACAGGCAAAAGATTAGCACATATAATGGCTAATGGCTACTGAAAACTGTTTTCGACGCCCCAGCTATGACCGCAATAAAAGAACCCGACCAATTACACCGCATTATGTTACGCGAGGAAGAATGAAATATGAACAGAATGTTGCACTGCATGTTATATTGCTACGGAACAGCCGCCACAGTGAGGCTGCACTGAGAAGGAAGAAGACGACGTGGGCCCGCTTGACATAGCGTCGCCATTTTGGCCTTCCGGTAGCTTCCCTGTAAATAAATTGTATAAAGTATTGGGCTCCAGCTACACGTAACATTAATTTGGTGGAGGTGGACGTTCCCCGTACCCGTCTTGGAGCTTCCCAGCGGTCGCAACGGCGACAGTGCAACTTCGGCTCCGGCTGGCGGAACTTCATCTACGGAACCGTCTCCGCCTGCACCCCCGACCTACGTCGCCGTCTGCCCCCCTCGGTATCCTGGTGTTTTCGACGGAGTCGGCAGTCCTGATGTTGACGACTGGCTCCGCTTATACGAACGTGTCAGCAACAGTCACTGGTGGGATCCGACTATTATACTTACGAACGTTCTTTTCTACCTCGACGGAGCTCCACTTGCATGGTTCCAGACTCACGAAGAGGAGATCTCGAGCTGGGATCTCTTCAAAGAGAAGCTCCGCGACCTTTTTGGCAATCCGTTCGGTCGCCAAGTCAATGCCAAGAAAGCCCTTGCCACACGTGTACAGACGTCGACCGAGTCCTACGTGTCGTACATTCTCGACGTCTTGGCCCTTTGTGTCAAGGCTGATCCGACCATGTCTGAGGACGATAAGGTTAATCGCATCCTCAAATGCATTGCTGACGACGCCTTCAATTTACTGGTGTTTATGAACGTCACCAGCATCGATGCGATCCTCAAGTAGTGCCGCCGTCTCGAGCACGCTAAAAGCCGCTGAGTATCCAAGCACATCACGCGACTTCCCAACACAGCTGCTACGTCATGCTGTGACGACCTTTTCCACCAGCCGCCACGGTGTGACAACTTGACCCGCATCATTCGTCGTGAGGTCGAAGTGGCACGACCGGCGGCCCCTTCATTCCCGTCACCTGATCATTCTCCGGTGACAATCTCCTTGATCCAGGCCGTCGTCCGTCAAGAGTTGTCCAACGTCGGCCTGCAATCCATTCGTTCCATACGCTCGCAACCTCTTTCTCCACGCACGTCCCCACTGCGTTCTTCGTACTCCTCCTACGGACAACGCAACCCCTCCGATTGGCGAACCGTGGACGACAAGCCAATCTGTTTTAACTGCCGACGCATTGGACATGTCGCTCGCCACTGCCGCAGCCGCTGGACTTCTCTGATACGCTATTCTCCTGATTACCACCGTCGCCCCTCTAGCGCGTCTTTTTCCTTCGCCCCTTCTATGCCCGCTCCATCATCTGACCCTGCGACACCTTTGACACGACCCCGCTACTCCCGCTCGCCTTCTCCCTCCCGTCGTCAATCTCGTTCGCCCCTGTCACGTCGTTCTTCTTCTCCGAACTACTCGCCGCACCTCCGACCGGAAAACTAGACAGTGCAGCTTCTGGAGGTGAAGCTGCAATCACGACATTGGCACGAAGTCCTCGCTTCACATTATCCACGAACAAGAATCTTTTGGACGTTCTCGTCGACAATGTTCCTGTGTGCGCGTTGATTGACACCGGGGCGCATGTGTACATTATGAGTGCTGCTCTTCGCCGTCGGCTCAAGAAAGTTCTGTCGCCTGCCCCGAACCGATTTGTACAAGTCGCCGACGGAGGGACTTTCGCTATTGTTGGCATGTGCTCTGCCCGACTCACCATTGCTGAGAGACACACCGTCGTTCTCTTCACCGTCATCGAGCATGGCCCTCACGAACTCCTTCCCGGTCTGGATTTCCTTGCCAATCATTCGGCCCTCATTGACTGTTCGGCCGGCTCACTTCGCCTTGACTTGCCTCTTCTTGCCGACCCTGTAGATCCGCCTCCAAGCCGTTTGAGCTGCATGGATTTTATTCGCCTACCGCCTCAATCTGTGACGCACGTCGACTTGTTGTCCTCACCAGCTGTACCTGACGGTAATTACGCGGTCGCACCAATTCCGGCAGTTATACTTACACATGGTGTTACCGTGCCGCACACTGTGCTGCCAATTACTGGCAACCGCACCTGTCTTCCCCTTGTCAATTTCGCACTAACAGCACAAGTTCTGCCTCAGGGGATTTCATTGGCTATAATTAGCGCTTTGCAGGATGATGAGATCGAGCCATTCACAGTGGAAGATCGTCACAGCTCAGCCCATTTCATGACGTCATCGCACAGTACTGACGTCGACATTGAGAAGATGGTTTCCTCTGACCTTACGCCTGCTCAAGCTGAAGCCCTTTGCCACGTTCTTGACGGCTATCGCGACATTTTTCACTTTGATAATCGACCCTTAGGGCAAACGTCCGTCGTGACCCATCGCATAAATACTGGCGATGCGAACCCTATTCACCGACGTCCATATCGTGTTTCTGCGTCCGAACGAGCTGTTGTCCAACAGGAAGTCAAAAAGATGCTTGCAAAGGACATTATCGAGCTTTCCTGTAGTCCCTGGGCTTCTCCCGTCGTACTTGTCAAAAAGAAGGATGGAACGTGGCGTTCTTGTGTAGATTATCGCCACCTGAACAAAATCACAAAAAAGGACGTCTACCTTTTGCCACGTATTGATGACGCTCTAGACTGCTTGTACGGTACTACCTATTTTTCTTCTGTCGACTTACGGTCCGGCTACTGGCAGGTATCCATCGACGACATGGACCGAGAGAAGACTGCATTTATTACCCCGGACGCCTTTATCAGTTCAAGGTGATGCCTTCCGGTCTCTGTAACGCGCCCGCCACCTTCGAACTGTGGTGAAGAGGAAGACGAAGAAGGCGCTCTTGTGTCGGCTGTGCGCGCGATCAGCGTTCGCCTACTGCCAGTGCGACTAGACTATGCCTAGTGCCTTATAATAAATAATCTTATTACATTTGGTGGAAGGTGCTGCACTCCCCGACCTCACCCTGGAGCTTCGCAGCCGAACTTTAACGTCTGCTCCAACCGCTACTATGAACGACGCTCCCAACAATCCGCTTGGCGCATCTACCGCTCCTGTCATGTGCCGCACCGTGCAACGGCAGCGGGACCCTCCTGTTTTTAGCGGATCAGGTGAGACTGACGTAGAAGATTGGCTCTCTACCTACGAGCGCGTCAGTGAACACAACAAGTGGGATGACCCGACGAAGCTCCGTAGCGTCATCTTATATCTTGCTGACGTTGCGAACCTCTGGTTCCACAATCACGAACGGGAACTGAAAACCTGTTCCGCTTTCAAAACTGCATTCGCGGAAGTCTTCGGTCGCCCAGCCTTGCGAAAACTCCGTGCTGAACAGCGCCTCCGCCAGCGCGCTCAACAGCCCGGCGAGACTTATACTAGTTACATAGAGGATGTCGTTGATATTAGCGCCCGTGTCGATTCCACCATGACTGAAGAGTACAAGGTGAAGCACATCCTCAAGGGCATCGAGGACGACGCATTTCAAATGTTCCTGGCGCGGAACCCTACTTCTGTCGCAGCTGTCGTCACTCTTTGCCAGAGCTTCGATGAGCTGCGTCGACAAAGGGTCCTTGCGCGCAGCGCTCTCGCACCTGGCGACTCTCTCGCGGGCCTCACGCTTCGCTCAAACACCACGCCAGCAGCATCGCTCTCTGTTGAGATTAAGGATTTCATTCGTGAGGAGGTGGCACGCCAATTGTCTGTGCTGCCTCTCAACGATGGACCTCCCCAACCTGACACATCTCTGGCTGCTCCCATTAGGCGGGCTATTCAGGAACTTGCTGGGTCTTTACCTTTCGCCCAACCCTGCCCTCCCGTGGCTGCACCTCTGACCTATGCAGAAGTCGCCGCGCGACCTGCGCCGCCGACGTTCTCGTTTCCGGCGCCAGTGCGACTTCAAGCTGCACCTCCTCCCGCGTCGCCTCCCATTCCATCTCGACGCCCAGTTTAATCCCCTTGGCGCACACGCGACAACCGACCCATATGCTTCGCTTGCGGTGTCGCCGGCCACGTTGCGCGCTTCTGTCATCGTCGCATGCCACCTGCTAACGCTACTGTCGCACCGCCTGGATATGCCTATTGCCACGATACTACCGGGCATGCGATGCTTCGCGACCACGAGTTTTCGCCGCCTCCTCGACACCCTGTCGGCACCCATCGTTCGCCATCACCACGTCGTCGCTCACTTTCCCCCTTACGTCGCCGCCAGTCACCTAGCGAGGGAAACTAGTTGCTGCAGTTCCGCAGGCACGAACTGCAAGCTTCGCGACTTCTACAAGGCTTGCACAGTCGCCACGCAATTTAATGGACGTTTTGGTCGAAGGAACCGCCGCAATTGCGCTTATTGATACTGGGGCTGCAGTTTCTGTTATCGACGAAAAGCTTTGTCGCAGCCTCCATAAGGTCACAACGCCGTTAGCTGGTATGCTTCTAAGCACCGCGAATGCGCAGCATATAGCCCCGCTTGCTCAATGTACTGCAAGGTGGTCATCGACGGCATTGTCTATGTTGTTGAATTTCTCGTGTTGTCATCATGTTCACATGACATTATTCTCGGCTGGGACTTCTTGTCTCACCATCGTGCTATCATCGACTGTGCCCGGGCCGAAGTGGCGCTCTTCCCGCTTGCCGATGCCCCGCTGCCTGACCCCTCTGAACAAAAAGCCTCCAAGCTCACTATTGTGTCCGATACGGACATACCACCCGACATGTGTGCGCTTGTGCCCGTCTCTTGCTCTAACGCGCCAGACGCTACAGTACTTTTTACACCGTCGCCGATTTTTCTACGTCGCAAGGCCCTACCCCTCCCATTTGCCGTCCTCACCACTGCGTCTGGATTATCCTCAATGCTTGTGTGTAACCCGTCTCACTGCCATGTGACGTTACTGCGCGGCGAATCACTCGGTCGTGTTCCGCCCCTTGACCCGCTTCACATTCTCGATGTTTCCGACGACACGGCCTGTTATGAACTCGACGCCCTCACTTCTCCCGTGCCGTGCACATCATCATCATCATTGTCGTCGTCGTCGTCAGACGTTCTTGAATCTGTCGTAGACGCGGATCTGCCGCCTCCATATCGCCAGCAAGTCCTCGCGCTTCTTCAGAATTTTCGCTCGTCGTTTGGCTGTGACCAACTATCTCTGGGGCGTACGGCAACCGTCACTCACAGCGTACACTCTGGTTCCCATCCTCCTTTACGCCAGCGACCATACCGCGTGTCGGCAGCCGAGCGACAGATCATCAACGAGCAGGTCGACGACATGCTGCACCGTGGCGTCATTCGCCCTTCCCACAGTCCTTGGGCGTCTCCTGTAGTATTAGTACGCAAGAAGGACGGGTCGATACGCTTCTGTGTGGATTACCGTCGACTCAATAAGATCACTCGTAAAGATGTCTATCCGCTGCCTCGGATAGATGACGCCCTCGACTCCTTGCAAGGCGCGGAGTACTTCTCATCTTTGGATCTTCGCTCCGGCTATTGGCAAGTGCCGATGGCAGATGGTGACTGTGAGAAGACAGCTTTCATCACGCCCGATGGCTTGTACGAATTTACCGTAATGCCATTCGGGCTCTGCAACGCGCCCGCTACTTTCGAACGTATGATGGACACCATCCTTCGCAACTACAAGTGGAAAACATGTCTGTGCTACCTTGATGATATCGCGGTGTTTTCGCCATATTTCCCGACGCACCTCGTTCGCTTGCGTGAGATACTGACCTGCCTTACCTCTGCTGGCCTCCAACTTAACATCAAAAAGTGCCGTTTTGCTGCTCGCAAGTTAACAATATTGGGTCACGTTGTATCAAAGGACGGTGTGCTTCCTGACCCAGCCAAGCTTCTCGCGGTCGCAGAGTTTTCGACGCCCACTACTCTTAAGGCGCTCCGCAGCTTTATAGGGCTCTGTTCTTACTTTCGGCGTTTTGTGCGCAATTTTGCGACTATCATCGCACCACTGACCAATTTGCTTACCGCTACCAACGGCATCTCCGCGTGGTCAACTTCCTGTGACGAAGCCTTCCAGCAACTACGTCGCCTACTTACTTCGACACCGATTCTTCGACACTACGATCCCACAGCGCCTACAGAGGTACATACGGACACCAGCCGTATCGGAGTTGGTGCAGTCCTCGCACAACGGAAAGACGGCTATGACGAGTACGTCGTCGCATATGCGAGCCGCACTTTAAAGAATGCAGAAGCCAACTACTCAGTAACAGAAAAGGAGTGCTTGGCCATTATTTGGGCGCTCGTCAAATTTCGTCCATACCTATATGGTCGCCCTTTTGACATTGTCACCGACCACCGTTGACTTTGCTGGCTGTCCTCGTCGAAGGATCCGTCAGGTCGCCTAGGCCGATGGGCACTCCGCTTACAAGAATATGATATCCGCGTTGTCTACCGATCGGGCAGAAAGCAATCTGACGCCGATGCGCTGTCCCGATCGCCGCTACCTTGTGATGTGGATTCAGTGTCTCCGCTCTTCGCATCCATGTCAGCCTTCAACGTCGCTGATATGCCGGACGAGCAGCGTAAGGATCCCCTGCTTTCAACTATGCTGAATTTCCTCCACGACCCATCCGCCACACCCTCTTCTCGAATACTTCGTCGCCAAGCCGCTCACTTTACTCTCCGCGACGACGTTCTTTACCGCAGAAATTATTTGCCTGATGGTCGCAAATGGCTCCTGGTGATACCACGACACATGCGTTCTGACATATGTGCTTATTTTCATGCTGCTCCTCATAATGGTCACGCCGGTGTTCTGAAAACGTATACTCGGCTAAGGCAGCGTTTCTACTGGCACGGCATGTATCACTTCGTGCGCCAGTACGTGCGCGCTTGCACGGCGTGCCAACGGCGTAAAATCCCACAGCGCCCTCCTGGTGAGCTACAGCCGCTGCCCTGCCCGGCTCGGCCCTTTGATTGCGTCGGCATAGACCTATATGGGCCACTTCCCTGCAGCTCCTCGGGTAACCGATGGATAATTGTAGGTGTCGACCACTTGACGCGCTACGCCGAGACTGCCGCACTCCCGGCGGCCTCTGCGTGCGAAGTTGCGTTCTTCATCTTGCTGAACTTCGTTCTTCGACATGGCGCACCACGCGAACTGCTCAGTGACAGGGGACGTGTCTTCTTGTCCGAAGTCATCCAAGCCCTTCTCGCTGCATGCAGCATCGTTCACCGCAAATCTACAGCCTACCACCCGCAAACGAACGGCTTGACAGAGAGGTTCAACCGCACACTCGGTGACATGTTGACTATGTACGTCGCCTCGGATCACAGTAAGTGGGACACTGTTTTGCCGTTCGTCACGTATGCCTATAATACGGCCACACAAGCTACCACTGGCTTTTCGCCCTTTTTTCTGCTGTATGGACGAGAGCCCTCGTGTACTATGGACACAATGCTCCCATACCGACCCGACGCTTCCGAATGCACGCCTGTGTCTGAAGCCGCCAAATACGCCGAGGACTGTAGGCAGCTCGCGCGAACCCTTACGACCGCTGCTCAAGGTCGTCAAAAGCTTCGGCGTGACAGTGGCGCGCTTACACCAGTTTTCCCGACTGGTTCCCTTGTTTGGTTGTGGGTCCCGCCTCACAGCCCTGGCCTTTCGACCAAACTCCTTGCACGCTGTGATGGCCCCTACCGCGTCATAGACCGTACTTCTGCTGTCACCTATGTTGTAGAACCTGTGACACCTTCACCCGACCATAGGCATCGCGGGCGTGACACGGTTCATGTCAACCGACTTAAGCCGTACTATGACCCCCTCATCCTACCTACGCCGTAAGTCGCCAGGATGACTCCTCTTCTCTCCCGGGGGCCATTGTGGTGAAGAGGAAGACGAAGAAGGCGCTCTTGTGTCGGCTGTGCGCGCGATCAGCGTTCGGCTACTGCCAGTGCGACTAGACTGTGCCCAGTGCCTTATAATAAATAATCTTATTACAGAACGAATGATGGACTCTTTGCTTCAGGGGTTCAAGTGGTCCACCTGTTTGTGCTATCTGGACGACCGTCGTCGTTTATTAGCCCACATTTGACACGCATCTAGACCGTCTTTCAGCGATTCTTGACGTGTTCCGCCGCGCCGGTCTCCAGTTGAAGTCGTCAAAATGTCACTTCGCTCGCCGCCAAATCGCCGTCCTTGGACACCTCTTGGACGCCAGAGGCGTGCGACCTGATCCGGAAAAAATTCGCGCCGTTACGAACTTTCCTGTTTCGAAGTCTACCAAGGACATTCGTAGTTTCGTAGGGCTGTGCTCTTATTTCCGACGCTTGGTGAAGGATTTTGCGACCATCGCACATCTTATTACCGACCTCTTGAAGAAAGACGCCTCATTTTCTTGGGGACCTGACCATGCCGCATCTTTTTCGCAGCTCACTACACTCCTTACCAAACCTCCAATTCTGGTCCACTTTGACCCGTCTGCCTCAATGGAAGTTCGAACTGATGCCAGTGGTCACGGCATGGGAGCAGTGTTAGCACAACGCCAGCGTGGACATGATCGCGTTATAGCCTATGCCAGCCGACTTCTATCACCCGCTGAGCGTAATTATACAATCACAGAGCGCGAGTGCATCGCTTTTGTGTGGGCTGTTGCGAAGTTTCATCCATACTTGTACGGACGCCCCTTCTGTGTCATCACTGATCACCACGCGCTGTGCTGGCTATCTTCGCTCAAGGACCCCATGGGACGACTCGCTCGATGGGCGTTACGCCTGCAAGAATATACGTTCTCCGTGGTATATAAGACGGGACGCTTGCACCAGGATGCCGATTGTTTGTCCCGCTGCCCCGTCGATGAACCGGCTGATGCGTACGCCATTGCTTGCGTTTTCTCTGTGTCCCAGTTGCTTGAAATCGGCAACGAGCAACGCCGCTATCCTTATACCGCCGCAATCTCGATCCACACGGCCTTGACCGTCTGCTTGTAATTCCATCACACATGCGTTCCACTGTCCTCCAACAACTTCACGACGCTCCCTTGGCTGGACACTTGGGCGTCTCGCGCACATACGACCGTGTTTGCCATCGATTCTTATGGCCGGGTCTCGCCCGCTCCGTGCGGCGCTACGTTGCCGCTTGTGAGCCCTGCCAGCGCCGGAAGAAGCCCTCCACACGTCCAGCTGGATGTCTCCAGCCGATCGACATCCCACCGGAACCCTTTTTCCGTGTTGGTCTAGACCTTCTTGGACCGTTTCCTCTCTCGGGCTCCGGAAATAAATGCGTCGCCGTCGCTACTGATTACGCTACGCAGTACGCAATCACCAGAGCCCTTCCGACAAGTTGTGCTACTGACGTTGCTGACTTTTGCTCTATGACATCATTTTACTGCGCGGTGCTCCGCGCCAATTACTCACTGACCGTGGCCGCAGCTTTCTGTCGGCAGTCGTCGAGGACATCCTCCGCTCCTGCTCGCCAAAGCACAAGTTCAGCACGTCCTACCACCCACAGACAAAGGGCCTCACGGAGCGCCTCAACCGGACCATCACCGACATGCTTTCAAAGTACGTTGCGACCGACCACCACGACTGGGATATTCACTTACCATATGTGACGTTCGCGTATAATTTATCGCGTCACGACACCGCTGGCTATTCACCATTCTACCTCCTATATGGCTGAGAAACCGCGTTGCCCTTGGGCACTTTGTTGCCCTCGGCCACACGTTCAACCACTGAATACGCACGCGACGCGATCGCACACGCCGACCACGCGCGCCAGCTCGCCCGCACCCGTCTCGAGGCCTCACAGGAGCATCAGAGACGCCTCTATGATTGCCACCATCGTGACGTGCACTTTACTCCGGGTTCTCTGGTGCTTCTCTGGTCACCCATTCGACGTGTGGGCCTTTCCGAAAAGCTGCTGTCGCTCTACACTGGCCCACACCGTGTGGTGCGACAAGTGACCGATGTCACATATGAAGTCATCCCCGCCGACCTGTCAGCGTCATCGTCGGCTGCAAGTGACATCGTTCACGTGGCGAGACTAAAGCCATACCAGACACCTTTCACTGCGGATGTGTAGATTAAGCACCGGGACGGTGCTTCTACTGCCGGGGGTGATGCTACGGAACAGCCGCCACAGTGAGGCCGCACTGAGGAGGAAGAAGACGACGTGGGCCCGCTTGACATAGCGTCGCCATTTTCGCCGGCTCCATCTACACGTAAGAATATATATATATATATATATATATATATATATATATATATATATATATATATATATATATATATATATATATATATATATATATATATATATATATATATATATATATATAAGAATGCATCTCGTCAATGTGAGTACAGGGCGCCGGATAGGGCAGATATGTTTTATTTGTTTGAAGCGGCAAGCAGCAAGGATACATATGTTTTTCCGTCTGTGTTTTGTATGGCCCACTGATGCAAAACTATGCGCAAAAACACACACGAGAGGTACATGCTGCTTGAAGAACAAGAAAAATATTTGTTCTCCAAAGGGAACCGTACAATAACATAGATGAAAACCGACAGTGCGGTCGCTGTGCATGCGCAATCACCGATCGGCATTAATAAATTAAATATAGAAGAGAAAGAAAGGCATCCATTCGTAAGGCATATATACATGTGCGGTCTTAACATGTGCATATGCGGTCTTTTGAGCGGTCTTAACGCATACACTAGCGCTCCAAGTAGTACGAATGCCGCCACAGTATTTTTCGTCGCTGTTGCGCCTCCCTTCAAGGCATGCGCCCCCCAGCCGCTCGCCCTCGCTCAACCTTGTTCTAGTATGCTCTACCTTCTTACTCGTTGGCTAGCCGTCGGCACAGCGCGCGCACGGGTCTCTCGCCCGTCGCATCGCTTCGCGGGGCTTTCCCGCCAAGGGCTTAGGGACGGGGCGCCGGTGTGGACGAACGCAGTCGTTGCAATGCGCAATCGTTCGCGAGACTGTACACGTGAGCGATTAGGCATTGGTGTCCCGCATGGGGCAAGCAGATTCGCTCGATATCCTGTTGTGGTGAGTCGGACTTCCTCGATTCGTAAGCGCCTGTCCGCATGTTAAATTAGGTCTATTTGTGGTAGGTGACGCTGATATATAGATGTAGCTATAAATGCCTTTTCGATTGTTTGCCATACTGTGTTATCGTTGCTTTGTCCCAAGAGCACGTTTGAGACTCCGTAAGGGAGAAGCTGCAGAAGTATTTAGTCTCCGCTGTTGACGCTCTTCATCCCGCCAGCGTTGTGACAGGGAGTCCTCGTGGTCATCGAGGGAGGCCTGTTCATGCTTTCCTGCAGCTGCGTGACTGACACCATGCTAGCTAATTTAATTTGTAGGCGAATGTTCCCTACAATGTATACTGTCGATAAGACTATGGAGCTTACTCGATGTAGATGTGTAATACTTTGCTATCGCTATCAGTCAGGGGCGTAGCCAGGGGCGCGGGGGGAGGGGGGGGGAGCTTATAGAGCTTAAGCCCACCCCCCCGAAATTTGTTCGTGCTGTCCATGAACCGCCGACAAAAACAGCCCCCGGTGCCGGAAATCATTCTGGATTTTGTTTAGAATGTCTTTTTCACGCTCGAAAAGACATCTCAGGGCTTACATTGCGAACTCGGGCTGGATTTCGCGGCAACGCCCATGTACCTGGAGTCACATAACGCAAGGAGCCCCATCCGAGCATGAAGTTTCAAGGGCGTTTTGATGGCGATCGGGCTCGTCGCGGCATCTCGCTGAAGCCGCGGAAATTACGGAACGCATGGATGTCAATTCCGAAACTTTATGGGAACATCCGAAAAGCTTATGTCGCGCTACGCTGGTCCCTACCGGGTCCTCCGCCAGGCGACAGATGTGACCTACGAAATCTCTCCGGTTACTACTCCCGCTTGCTACTTATGCCCAGCCTGCACGCGACGTCGTCCATGTTGGCCGCCTTAAATGCTACTAGCCTTCGCCCACATAAGACGCACCAGGATTGGGCTTTCACGCTGGAGGGACATATGTTGCAATGCTGAAAGCAAGGTGGAAGAAGGACTGCATAGGCTTGGGGCGGAAGACGATGACGTTAGGGACTTGCCTGCTCTGCCAGTATTATTAAACCCTGTAAATAGACTTACCTGTTTCTTTAATCCTTGTGCCACAATATGAATAAGTTTCATTGCAGCATACTTGATATAACAGTGGCACCATCTGCGGCAACGATTCGAATTAGCGAAAGAAAGCTTTTTTTTTGTTCTGCCGCTGCCGTAGACGACATGCATTTCTCGTTTGGCCGCGAAAGTATACACATGTGTAAGTAGGGCTACAAATCTGTCTTTCGAAACTATATGCAATAATCCATTATTGCGCATGCTCCTAAGAGCGCTAAGTTTGTGAACAAGCTCCTTAATAAAGCATGCTTTATAACTTAAAGATTATTGACAAAAGCTTTCTAATGCTTCCCTTGTATGCTCTCACAATAGGTGTGCCAATTTTGCTTGCTAAGTTGCTCCGCGTAATCTTGGGCGTGTAGGGTGAGAATGGCGATTCGTTTTTTTAAGTTTTCTATTGAGCTATTGTCGCTTCCGCCTCATGAGGAGGCTTCTTTTGGCCTCCCAGAGATGAAGGAGATGCGGATCGACTGCGGGGGTGTTGGTGCTTAGCTGGGTGCTCTTGGTGTGGTTTTCTGTGGTGATCGCACCGATCGCACCAGAACGCAACAGAGGCAAGATCTGCGCAGACTAATCTACAATACTGCTGGATCGGAGCATGATCTCCTTTGTGAGCTTCAGCAAAAACTTAGCAGCGACAAGTCCGCTTGATCAGCGAGCCGAAAGACGTACGATGGCGCACTGAACCCGCATCTCGATCGACCATTCATCCAGGCAGAGTTCCACGTAGCCTTAGCCAAACTCACCAGAACCACCAGTCCCGGCAAGGACATAATAACACATAAACTCTTACGCAACCTTTCGCAATCGGCCACTACAACACTGCTACAGTACTACGACGACTGCTGGGAAAAGGGGGACGTACCTGGAGCCCGGAAGCATTCGGAGGTCACCACGATCCCCAAACCCAACAAACCCCTTCGCATCGAAAACCTCCGTCCGATTTCCCTCACGTCTTGTGTGGGCAGACTCCTCGAGCACACGGTGCACGACCGGTTAACACCATACCTCGAGGACAACGAACACTGGCCGCACACCATGTTCGGATTCCCACAGCATCTGTCCAGGCAGGGCGTACACCTACTCCTCAAAGAAGACTTGCTTAACTACCTTGATCACAGCTCAAATCACCAATCCTAGCAATCGACGTAACGGGCGCATTTGACAACATGAGCCACGAAGCCATTCTCCGCAACCTCGAAAATACAGGCTGCGGAGCCTGGGTCTGTGCCTACATCAGTAGCTTTTCGACAAACTGAATAGCAACAGTAGGCGTCGGCAACCTCGGCAGCGATAAATTTTGGCTACCCAACAAAGGAACCCCACTATGATCAGTTATTTCACCCCTTCTTTTCGTTATCGCAATGATAAATTTGTTAAAACAACTCAACTTCATCCCAAACCTATGCCATGCCCTTTACGCCGACGACATCACGCTCCGGACCAAAGTACCTAGTACTGAAGCTGTCGGTACTATGGAATGATACCTCCAAGACTGCGGTCTTCAATGCGCACCCGAAAAGTCGGAGGTTGTCGTCCTGATAGCACAGACGCGAGGAAGACCACCCAACTAAATAACGCGATCCTAGCGTCAAGCTCCATGGAACTAAGATCCCCGCAATCGACTCTTTTCGCGTACTCTGACTTCATACCCACAAGGACGAATCAGGGGCGGCTACTCTCCGTCGTCTCCAACGCACACTGTCACAAGTTACGCACCTCGTCAAGAGGATCACAAACCAAAGAAGCGAACTCAAGGAGCAAGACACACTACGCATAATTCAAGCTCTCCTAACTAGCCGTGTCACCTACGGAACTCCCTACTTGACGCTCACGCCGGCTGATTTAATGTTGTAATTCGAGAGCCAATCAAAGTAGCCTTGACCCTCCCACCCATGACATCAACGGAGAAACTCCTCAAGCTTGACGACCACAATACGTGGGAAGAGCTTGTCGAGGCTCATAAAATCAGCCAGCTATAGAGGCTCAGGATCACACTCACCGGACGTGCACTTCTGCGCTACCTCAACTACAGTGAAAGCTACATTGCAGATACAGACCAGAAAGCAAGAATCCCACATGCAGTCCGGGACTATATCGGCGTTGCAAGCATACCGCGCAATATGCATCTAACTTACCATAAGCAGCGTCAGCAAGCAGAATCCGCGCACTCAGTAAGAAATACGCGAGAGACTTTGGTACGAGGTACATCGATGCTGCCCAGTACATTAAACGAAACGCCTTTCCCCTGAGCGTCACGGATCACCAAGGCAAAGAACTTGCATCGGTCACCATCCGAGCAAGAGCCGCCGAGACTGCAGAGGAAGGGGCAGTCGCTCTGGCAATAACAACTTGCCCTGAAGTAGTGGTAATCCTAACAGAGTACCAAGCAGCAGCTCGCAACTATCAAAAAAGGATGCATATCAGAAACCCCACTCAAAATACTTAGAACACCCACATCAACTGGGTTCCAAGTCGTCAGGGCATGATAGGAAATGAGGCGGCTCACGCCGCTGCCCGCGAGCCTACCAGCCGGGCTTTGCTGCCATCCCACACCAGGCCGACCACCAATGTTGATGACATCGCCCTAAATTACTCCGAGCTTGTGCAACACCACCGACTCAGCAGAAGAACGTACCCTTCACCACACAGGAATCTGAGCAAAGAGGAGGAAGTCATCCTCCGCCGCCTACATGCAAGCACCTTCGTGCACGGAATAATCGTGCACAGACTATATCTTACGCAGTACTCGTACACATGCACCCACTGCGACGTCCCAGACACCCTGTAACACATGGTCCAGGATTGCCCACTGCGTGACACATCCGCCGACCCCACCTCACAAGCTCCGCAAGGCGGCTATAAAGAAGGCCGCCTCATAGAAGTACAAGAAGAGCCCCCCAACTCACCACAGATTTATACCACACCTGAAGCGTGGGAGGCCAACTTTTCCTCTGATTACGTGGATGACCAACGCAGTCTCGTCGCCCGGGCCAAGGAGGCAGTCCCAGCCAAAGGGTTCTTGGAATAAGGAATCCTCCCTAGGGTGAACCGGGTCCTGACTCGGATTACCGTTTCACAAAATAAAAGTTCAGTTCTCTCTGTCTCTTTCTAATGCTTCCAATGCCAGGGAGGGAAAATGGTTCGATAACAATGTGAGGAAGCTGCACGATAATCGCAAACTTTTAGAAAAATATTCGATATTTGACTGTTTGCTTTTGGCGCAACACCACTGTGTCTCAAAAAGCATTCGCTAGCCCGTAATTGGTTTTGTAGTGAACTAAGACTTTCCCCTACTCCTTCTTGTAAATTTCCAGGGTATTTCTTCATTTTTATGCCGTTTCTGTTTACATGACAACTGCATATTTATCAGTTAACTATAAATTCGAGTATGTTGATGTTTGTTGTCATTGTTAATTAAATTGTGTTTTACGTTGTAAAACCACGATCTGTATATAAAGCACGCCGTAGTGAGGGACTCCGGAATAATTTCCACCACCTGGGGTTCTTTAACGGGCACCTAAATCTAAGTGCACGGGTGTTTTCGCATTTCGTCCCCATCGGAATGCGGCCGCCGTGGCCGGCATTCGATCCCGCGACTTCGTGCTTAACAACCCAACATTATAGCCACTAATCAACCGTGCCGGGTTTGTTGCCCTTGTTATATGTTCGACTGATAATTACTGTCAAGTGCAAACATCTGTTTCTTGGGAAATGTTTACTTTCTATATGCGTGGTATGGCCATATATATGTACTTACGATAGCGCATGTAGTTCGTACCAGTATTTGCCTCACTTTTAATTTCCCGTTGCACCCTCAGCAAGCCATCGGTTCCTGGTCCAACCCGTTCTGAAAACTTTTTTTTTTGCGTCAGTCGCGTAAAAGAGATCGATTTACGCGTTCTGATACAGCGGAGAGCCGTTCTGTGTAGAAACGGGCCGCCAGAGCTTGCTGCAGCACTGAATGCTGCGGACCCTTTGCGCGCAGGGAACGCAGCCGCTTTCGGTGGCTCGCGCATGGCCGCCACAGCGAGGTGTTCCTGGTGTCGTCGCTCCTCAAGCGCACCGTACTCAAGGTGATGCCCGTCGTGGGTCACTTCTCCCAGCAACGAGTAGAGGCCATCACCGCGGCCATCGAGTGCTACCTGTGAGCGGCCGCCTTGAATGCTATAGTCTCACTCGCGTTGTCCACTACAAGTGACCCCTGCGAGCGCATACGTGGTTAACTGATTCCTGTCTGAATTTTCTTTTCGAAGTGATAACTTATTATTTCGTCGAACCAAAACAAACGACAATACAAACAGCAAAATGCGGAAGAGAAAATTCCTTAGTGTACGTTTTCACAAATTAAGTTGTTCAGTAGTGAATTCCGCAGATGGTAGGGCGCTTGTGACACAACAAAAACATGTACATGTGGACTCACAAGTTTGTGAAGATAAGAAATACCACGAATTGAGAGAAGGGCACTTTCATGCAGCCCGGGACATGTGACATGCTCTTAATGGCAGGTTTGAAAAATTCGGCGCAGAGGTCTCATCTCGTCGCACTTCCGCGTGATAGAGGTTCAGCTTGTAGAGTACAGCGAAATTCCGGCGAGCACCGACGATGACCTGATAGCGGGCGTACATATAGTATGTAATTAGAGAACCCAGAACTGCGATTTCTCGGATGGGTATCTGTTTTACTTTTCTATGCGTGACATTTGTCTATTTCGAATGTTGCAGGAATCTTTCGACCAGAAAGCATCTAACACTTACGCATGCATTGGTGGGAAATGACGCTAGCTACGATTTTTAAGTTGACAACCATGCAGGCTATGCAGACTTAGAGAAACTGTATTTCCACAACCGTTACGAACTTTACGAACGAAGTCAGCCAAACGTCCTTAATTGGCTTAGACCGCGCAATGAAATAGCTTAGATTTCCAAAAAAACTGAACGCGCAGAACCGGCTTTTTCTGTCCCTCAGGGCTCAATAAAACATAACAAAAATATTACTCGAATAAATAACAAATTCCCCGACGAATACCATACTTCTTAATGTGAAATTTTAGCGCAGCTCCATACGTGTTTTCATTTCACGTGTCAATATTTTCTAAAATTATTATATAGGTACACAGTTTATATTAGGAAGAGCTAGAACGCTGTGAGTAGCGTAGCTAGCGTAGACAATGTCCCGTGCAGCATATTGCAAACGGAGCGAAGTGTGACGTGATTGCCTCAATAATCGGGAGATCACGAGAGGCAGCACGTGGGTGACGCTTTGGCACTATTCACAGCAGCCGCCGTAGATGGACCTCCGCTCATGCAGTGCTTTGTTTCCATACAGACGACTCGGGTTACTCTGGCGCCATATCGCAGCCATCATCTCCGCACAGCCCGTCTTGCGCGGCACCACGCCTCTCTTCGCGCGCTTTCGTTCTACCATTGACGAGAGCGGCCTTTCGTCACAGGGAAATAGTGCCACCAGTGTCAGCGCCGACAACACCCAAGGGAGCGTTACATCGAGCCTTGCTCGTAGCCGCTCACCATCACCCCTTGCAGGAGCAGTGATCCCCGTCACACAAGCTAGTACCGTGGACTGACCTCAGCAGCAGACGCCGCGGACGAGCGCAAGCCTCCCCACCTCGCGCCCTGTGCCCCCGCCCCTCGGTAGCGCTGATGAGATCGCCCACGGGGCTACAGATGCCGTAGTGGCAACTCAGCGCATGCGCAAGCCATCTTTCTTCCGCTCCTTCTCTACTTTCGTCCTCGCGCGCTCTTTCATCTGACGGTGCGCCCCCCGTCCGCTCGGTTACGAGGTATAACGCCACCGACGTCCAACGCACGTGCGGGTACCTAAGGGCTGCGCTCTAAAATCCCGTGCCATAACATAAGACAGTCTCTGTTTGTCGTCCATGCTTTAGGGGGTGCACGTCTAAAACGTGATTTTCGTCAAAAAAAAAAAACATTTTCTATTCTTGTTTGTTTTCAAATGCTAACATAAAAAGAATCTGCTCACTAAGTTTGGTTGTTTTTGCAACATAAAAGAAGAAAATTAGCCTTTTTTTTACCTAGCGGTGGCACGCGTTTCCTGTCGAAAGAGCTGACGAACGCCGTTTTCGAAATGTGCCTGCAGAGCGGGACAGGAAGCGAACCTGGAGTCAATTCACTCGTTAGGAAGTCTGCTTTTCGCGCCTCCTAAGGATAACGGGCACGTTCTGATGAGAGTGTGTAAAAATTCACAAAAAAATTAAAGAACGGCATTTTCGGCGACGGTGTGTCCAGATTGCCAGCGAAACCGAAACTGAAGCTTGGCTTGGTAGAATTGCAATTGTGACATTTAATTTCTCCCGTCTGTGAGGTTTTTGTGCCAACCGTTGTACTCGTCATCTTCGGCGTTGGTCATATTTCGATTGCTCTGGATTTTCCGGCTAGTCCATTGAGATTGGCTGATGGTCCGCGCTGTGGTGGACTACTCGCCAAGAAGTCCTTGCCACGACAAAGCTTTGAAACGCGAAAAGCACCGCGAAACAGAAGCACTTGCCACTGAGTAGCATCGAGTTGAAGGAGATGGCCTAACCCTAGGAGCAGGAGCATTCAGTTGAGCCCCGTTGACCGGTGAATGAAATGGCATATTCTGAATTCTCTGAATCAATTTTTCTGAGTTTGCACTTCATCACCAATTCGGACGCTTAAGAAAAATGCAGCTTGGAAACTGCAATGACGAAAACTCTGCAAGATAATTTTTAAGCAGGAAATTTGCGAAGAGTTTCAACGTCTTAAATTTCTGAAGTGCTTCTATCACGAAAAAATCCGAGGACACGTAAGCACTTCTTACGAGTTGTGAACGCGAAGGCGTTCATCTCCCATGGAATGCCGCTGTAGTTTTGCGCTGCGATCGACGTACCATAGCGGTACGTGCTGCTCGAGCCAGCAAGCAGCAGCTGCAGCATGCGGTGCCCACGCGGCATGTTACCCACGCGGCGTTATTCATTGTGTGACGCGTCGAGGCGACGCCTTCTCCCCTCACGCGAGACCTGGCGCGCTACTGCAGCACCCAGTGTGGCCTTCCGCCCGCTTTGCTCCGTAGAGGCGCGCTCGCGCCGCGGCGTTGCAGCCAATGGGAATTTAGGAGCCGTTTCGCGGCTACAGACGCCAGTAGCCGGCTTTCTCGCTCAGTGAGCCATTTGAAGCTTTCGCGTTAAAAAGGGCAGATTTCTAGATCACAGTAACCACAACATAACACTTAGTTTTCAAGTGATGCCGTTTCTTCAGAAAAGGCACGAAATTGCAAACGGCTGCCGCGATTCGGTATTATATGGCATCCAGATCATACGCGTATTTATTCAGCAAGGCTTATATTCTGGCTTTAAAATAGCAATTTTCCCTCTGGGCATGTATAACTATGTTTTTCTAGCTTTGCTAGAGCAGAGAAGTTTACTACATGTCCCAAGGCTAGCAAGACAGAGCATCCTACCTAGTTTTGTGAAAATTGACACGTGGGTTTGAACGTTGACGATTCAGCCCCGCATCGCCGTCTAAAGTGAGGGGTTGTTTAGCTGTCGAAGAAACGTAGTAGAAGCGTTATGGACGGCACCGTCATTGTAACCGTATTTATACTTCGCACGCCATCAAAGTGACACAGATGATCGCTGCACGTGACTAAGCTATTTAGCTACGTGACTAAGCGCCGCTATTTTCGTTATTTTTTCGAGGACAGTCCGGGAAATTTGGCTTGATGACACACCTTACTGAGACCCGGCCATGTCACGCGGCACGTGTAATGTCATTCGCGGCGAATGAGATTACATCTTAATGCCATTTTTGTTGCGTCTACACGGCCAACTGAATGGCATTTACAGCTAATGGCATTCACCGACTGAATGCGCTTCCCGAACTCATGCCGCGCTACTTGTGTAACCTCGATAACAGGGGCTTGGCCAAAAATTACAAAATCTATAAGTTTAAACAAAATGTCATCACAGCAGAGGGTGCCATAATTGCTATTATGAACTTGTTAATAATTTTGTGACGTACAGCACGATATAGTTAGCGCAACTGTCTTGTTCCCAGTCTCCACTGGACGCTATAGCACTCCTTGTCGGCCATGTTTACAAACGCTCGGCCGTTTTCTTTTTCTCTATTTCTGCATATTGTTTTCAAGGTGATCCCGCGCTAAAGCCTATCCGCCAACCACGGAATCTAACTCTGCAGCTTTGTCAGCGGAGAATGAGAAGAAATGTGAGAAGAATCAAGCAATGAGAAGAATCATTTGGCAGCGGTTGCAGCTCGTGAAAGCACCTGCTAATCGTTGAATCCTGCTTGTTACAGCTTCCATGCACTGCTGATGCAAGCCATCGCACGTGCCTTTTGACCTCGTACCGTACCTGCGCGAAGCGCTGCAAGGAGTGCCACGCCGGAAGCCCCGATGCACTGATCATCTTGCTTCGCCGTTTCCACGATCTTTGCCAAGCGCATGCGCACCCAGCAAGCTTCGGGAGCCGTTATAAGTGGGCGTTTTTGCTCCTTGGCGATCATTTGGCAGCGGTGGCAGCTCGTGGGAACACCTACTAATCGTTGAATCCTGCTTGTTACAGCTTGGTGCTCAAATTATTTCTTATTATTGTGTTAAAAATCAACCTACAACGTTGCTGCTACCGCTGCCACAGTGTTGCCCTGTAGTCCTGCTTGCTCTTGTTCTTAAGGTTTCCCTTGTTTTGTGCTCACATTGTGAAAGTTTCAACTATGTCCCATACTTGCTCTTCTTGTCAGTTGCCCGTTCGTAAAGACGAAGGGTCGGTGCAATGCTCCGAGTAATCTCTCGAATACCACTTCGGCAAGTGCGCTGGTGTAGCTGAGAAATCGTTTAAAACAAAATCGTAAAGTGTCAAAATCACCTGGAGATGCCCAGTATGCAGAAACCACGGCCTACTGTATAAAGGGGCGACCTGCGCGTGCGGCGCTGCGCCAGCGCCGCTGATTTACTTTTGCGGCTTTTTTTTTTAGTTTTCCAAACAGCCGCCGCGAACAGTGGCGCTAGTGCTCACCTCGACCTAAGGTCCCTCTATACTTTTCAACGTAGCGACATCCGCCGCGCGCGCCACCTAGGAAGTTCCTGTAGCAGACGGCGCCCATGCTAAACCGCGGCGCCGCGGCATTCGTGAGGGGAAAAAATATCTGCATACGCGCGGAAATAAAACCTACTGGTGCCTGACTGTGGCGAAAAACGAAAGAAGGACGCGAACTGCTAAATTTAGTCTTTAATTTCGAATGAGCGCTGCAAGAAAATAGCTCAAGAGAGCGTAATGAAGGCTTGATCGCCTCGATTCCGCATGTTTACATTTCGTTCGTTTGCGCTCAAGCACCGCGCGAGCCTTGGTGATTGCTTGCGCTTAATCCCGTATGCTCTGTGAAATATTTTGCATGTAAGTGTGCTGCGTACACATAGCGGTTGCATTGAACGAAGAAGTCGTGTAAAAATGAAGGCTGACAGTCGTTTGGACCGAAGAGCTTTCGACATAAGGTCGCTCAAACGTGCGACTCTCAAAGCGCGCGACCCTCACGGCAACTAAACAACATCCTGTGTGTGTGTGGAAACAAGTGCGCCAACAGTCTTCTTGCCGCTGAGTGTGTCTGTCGTGTAGCGATTACACGACGACCGCTGTGTCTTGTGGTTCAATGCTACGAGCCAGTGCAACTGTCGTGACATGATGAAGAGGCGGTATGGATCGTGTCAGCGTGTCTCCTCGATCGTGTTCGGGCTGCCAGCGCGATCTGATCTCGCGGCACACGAATATCAAGCGTAGTGTGTGTGCGTGTGTGAATGCGGTTGACTGTTCTCGTGAACCGTGCGACGTCGCCGCGTAAACTCGAATCATGGCGCGCATTGTTGTGTTTATCCCTTTTCGCCTCCGTGCACCGCTAAAGCCCCGTAAGAATTAGAGGGCCTTTATACGAAACGCACGCGGATTGGCCCAGCAATTACTGCACTGTGTTTTGCTGGCAATCCGTGTATCGCCTGTGGCGCTTTTCTTATGTTCATTTGCAGTTGTGTATTTTTCTTCAGTAAAATGGCATTGCCGATTACTGAAACATCTTTGAGCGTAAGGGAAACTTGGAAGGAACGAGCTCGCAGCTGTATGTAATGTACTTTGATATACTGTATTACGCTTTATTATTTGACGGCCAGTAGCTGTGGCTATGCAGTATTCGTTTTTAAAAGCTGAGTAATGAAGGCACTTATAAATATATTTATTCACATATGCAATGCACAAAATACTATTAGGATATTGGAAATTACTTTTTGGACACGTTGTAAAGCGCAGTTAACAACGCGCGCACAAACACAGGAAAGTGTAAAAGTAGAATTCGCTGCTGAATTTTATTTTTTATCGCACGTAACGCAATGCGGATACTTTTCAGCGAGTTAATGCGTTTCTGCCCAACTATTTACTTGCATGCTAGGCCATAGTGCACTTGCTAAGTCAAGGGGCTCGTAATGCACTAAAGTCAGTAATCTTCACAAACTTCGGCCGTCAACATTCATGCGCGCGAATGAAATAATACTGCAGCTCTGCACACACAGATGTATACTTTCTCTCGCACCTTCGTATCGCTCTACGTTACTTTCCTCGCATAGTCGTGCAGCTACCGACGGTTCAGTCTTTCCGTCCATTTCTATGCAACCACAATACCTTCTGGTTAGGTTTTGTTTGCTGCGCGTGATGCAAAATAACTTCTTGTCGTCCTCCATCTGATCTCGGCACCGATCCGCACAGCAACAAGGCATTTCGGTCCTTCGCATCCTAGGTCATACCGATCTATTCAGCGGGCTCACAGCGAACTAAAATAAATAATCTCCACAAACTTCGGCCCTCAACATTCATGCACGCGAGTGAAATACTATCACCGCTCGACACACGCACGTGAATACTTTCTATCGCACCTTTGTATCGTTGTATGTTACTTGCCTCACATAGTCGTGCTGTTACCGACGGTTCAAAGTTCGTCCGTCCAATTCTGTGTAACCATACTTTTCTTCTGGTTAGGTTCTGGTTGCCGCGCGCGATGCAAAATAACTTCTTACCATCCTTCGTCCGGTTTCGGCACCCAACCGCACAGCAACAAGGCATTTCGACCCTCCCGGAACGAAATTATCGCAGTGATGTGCATAGCACAACAGGCGAAACGCGCGCACTTCGCCCGGCGCGCAGGAACTTTCATGGCGGAAAAGGGGCGGAGCAAGGTCACATGTCACCGATCAGCCTATCGCAGGCGTTGTCGGCTGGATCAAAGCCTGTCGGTACTTTTAAATGATTGAGGGACTTTACCCCCACCTACCCCAACCCCGTGGCCGGCCGCACGCACGGGCAGCAAACATTTTCAGCGAGAGCACGGAAGGACGCAAACGCACGCGCGCGAAACAATCGATTAGCTGAGTGCTTCGTGATCTATTGGGGTCGCTAGATCTTGATTACCAGATTCTATTTCAGTGACACTGTGATTCTCAGCCCCGTGGGCGCCGGCTTTCGCGTTTGCGGCTTCTTCATGCACGATGGTTTACTTCTGCATACCGTTGTGAAAGTCAAGCGGCCGAGCATCAAGAGGAATTTCATTTCATGAGTTCCCCGTGACCGATATTAGAAACCAATGGTTGAAACCTGAACAAACAAAAAAATCGTCTGGGGCTTAGCTAAGATTAAGCCTGGATATCGCGAAGCGAAAAGGTTCGGTGATGTTTATGGTTTAGCTTATAGTTATGCTTTATGATTGAGCCTATGATTATTCTCATGGTTTAGCTTATGGTTATGGTTTATGATTTAGCCTATGGATATGTTTACGGTTTAACTTATGGATATGCTTATGGTTTAAGTTATGGATATGCTTACGGTTTAGCTTATGCTTCATGATTTAGCCTATGGTTATATATACTTACGGTTTCACTTATGGATACGCTTTCGTAAGCTTATGGTTATGCTATACGTGTGCCTTGTGTAGTGATGCAAATTGCTTATGAATTATATATATACCATAAGTTATGCAGGAGTTTTAATCTTCTTTATTCATCGTTGTTGGAAACATTGTCTTGTGATTTCTGCACAGCCATAAACACAGCTCTCTGTATCGGTAGTATCCCTCTCTTCTCCTTCCATGTTTAATGCGCACGCCTGTTCTCTGGCAAGCGGTTATATAGTCGGCCTCCGCGATAAACAAGCGCTTGCGGCGAACGTCAAACGACGACGAATAGCGCGCGGCAGTGGCCACCCGCGCCGACTCCGAACAGGCTTACGGAGCCAATTCCGACATACGCCGGCTCGCGCGAAGCGTGGTGTCGACTAACGTAGCGAAGCTTTTCGTTTCAAAAGCCCAACTCCAGAAAAGTGCTTAAAGTGTAGTGACTATCTGTGTGATGGCACAATAAAGCGCCCTTGGAATTTTTCAAGCTAGACTTTCGTTATCATTCAGTAAAGTGGCGTAAATAAATACGTCAATAACAGCACATTTTTATGATTGTGGCATGCACTGCAATTAAAACCACTCACGTTCTGCCGCGCTCTCAACGGCACGTCACTTCAGTGAACGTGCCGAATGCAGCAAAGGAACGCGTGGGCCTTGCAAAGCGGTACAAAGTGCGTTCATTGCGTCCGGCTCGGGACTAGCGAAACCTACGGGAGAATGAAGTGCGGGCGCGCTCAGACCGGCTAGCGCGGAAAGTGCGCACCAGACTTTATTGGCACCACAGCACGAACCAACATTTTAGCAGACAATGAGGGGAGAAAAAAAGCTCTAAGGGATTACACTATTTCAATCCTAGCAGCCGCGCGGCCGCGCCTTCAAAGTAGTTTAACATTTCATTGCACTGCACAGCGAAGATACCAAATATCTGGGGCATGTATCGCATGTATCGACGCGCATTTTTCTAGCCGCACCCTGTCAATGATGTGAAATGCCGAGTTTACTGCAGCTCCTCTGCGAATTTTTACCGTCATCGCAGTACTCCTGAAGGCAGGGCCGGAGCGTTTCGGGCGTTGCTGTGAGGGTGAGCACTGGCGGCCTCTACCGGCACGCTTGGTCCCTACTCAATGATCACGTGGTATTTCTTCGGCCGCGCGCTGCCGTAGGCGACCACGGGATGCGCAGGTCGCCCTTTATACAGTAGGTCTTGGCAGAAATACCGCAGCACGCGCTACTCACAGCGAACCTGAAACGGAGGTTATCACGGCCATAAATCAAAAGCTCGAAAGCCTGCCTGCCCTAGTTACAAAAATCAATGATATGGAAAAATCACTCCAGTTTATGTCGGGAAAGTTTGACGAGTTTGAACAAAAGATAATCCGACAGGACAGTGAAATAAAGGCTCTCAGAACGCGAGTGCCAGAACAAGAGGAAAAGGACATGGTCGACACCGCAGTACAACATGAGCTTCGGCAACAGGTAAATGACTTGGAATTTCGCAGCAGGTGGCTTAATCTGGAAATACATGGTATCCCTGTTGTTCCTGGCGAGAACCTATTATAGTCACTAGATCAGGTTGCTGACAGGCTTCGTGTTCCTTGGTTGACTGATGCTGACGTTGTATCAGCTTACCGCCTGCCAGCGAGGCAGGATTATCTTCCCGGAATTATTATCAGGTTTGCCAGACAACAGATAAGGAACACATGGCTGCAGAAAAAGAGCGCGCTCAAGAACAGTGAATCGAAAGTTTTCATTCGGGAAAATTTAACTCGCTTCCGCAGCGAACTTCTTCGAGCTGCGAAAGAGAGGGCAAAAGCAAAAGGCTATGATTTCGTCTGGTATGTAAATGGAAAAATTCTTGCTCGAAAGTCCAATGGAGCAGCTACCACTGTTATTAGGAGTAAAGACGACCTTGGCAAACTATAACTGATGACAAGTTTATTCTTTTGTGTTCAAAGAAAGCAAGATGAATGAGACTCGCTATTATTTGTCTAATGATATTAACCAGGCAGTGTCAAAGTTCTCGACGGCTATTCACAAATGTGTTCACCTCAATACTAGGTCATTGAAAAACAAAATATTGTGCTTAGAATAATTCTTTGCCGGTTTCTCTTTTCAATTTTCTGCAATAATGTTAACAGAGACGTGGAGCACTTGTAAATATGATGTTTTCAGATTGGAAGACTATACCACATACTACGTAAATAGGCAAAATATCCGCTGTGGTGTTGTTGCGCTATTGCTCAGCAACGATCTAGAAGGTAAATTACTTGAATCGTACACTGTAATAACCCGAGATTATGAAATTCTGTCGGTTTGTACGCAAAGCACTGTGTTTTCTGTGTGTTACCGGCCTCCGGACGGTAATGTTTCGTCATCTCTGGAGTTCTATGACCTGTTTATGGCTTCTGTTGTTGAGCGTCATAATCAGAAAACGTTAATAGCTTGCGGCGATTTTACTATTGACATGAATATTCCCAGCACGTCTGCTAGATATTTTAATACATCCATTGTGTCTAATGGTTTTGCTAACCTGATTGATATGCCAACGAGAGTCACAAGTGAAAGCCATTCTGTGCTTGATTTAATTATCACTAACTCTATGCAGACGAAAGTTATATCGGGCGTTTTATCGTGTTCCATTAGTGATCACCTTCCCGTGTTTGTTTACATAGAGAAGCCTGGTGAAATGGGAAGCAAATCTACATCAGTCACATACCAAGCAGTTACAGACACATCACTGACATCCTTTGGGGACCAGCTTGTGAAAGTAGATTGGAGCAAGATAGCTGAACTAGATCACTGATTTGCCCTATAATACGTTTATTGATACATTTAAACAAATTTGTCATGACGGCTTTCCTCCTGTGACCCGTATAAAAAGTCGCAAAACCCGCAAGCCCTGGATAACGTTAGAGCTCCGCAGAGAAATACAAACCAAACAAAAGTTATACAGAAATTTTCTGTGCACTCGTCAGGCTGAAGACCTTGCTGTCTTTAAGAAATACAGGAATAAATTGACTAAAAAACTGCGATCTGCAAGAACTTCCTATCACCTATCACTACTAGACGTCAAGAATGCTCGACATAGTGCACTATGGGCAAGATTAAATGCTCTCTTACAGCGTAATGGTGCACACACTGCATTAACCAAAGTAAATATTGATGGAAAGGAAGTTTGTGGTTTGGAAATGGCTAATGTATTCAATACGTTTTTAACAAACCTGACTACTAGCGCTGCTCAATCAGATGCTAGCAAATACATGCACATTCGAAATGATTAATCAGTCTTCCTGCATCCTGTTACGGAAGGTGAAGTAGTGTCAGTAATAAGAAATCTTAACAGCAGTAGCTGTGATATTGATGACATTCAAATTCGGCCAATCAAGCATGTAGCTGAAGTTATCGCTCCCATACTAGCTCACATCTGTAACATCTGTTTAGTAACTGCAGTTTTTCCCAAAAAAATGCAATTAGCGAAAGTCGTCCTTTTTAAAAAGGGTGATCGAAATGTTCTTGCTAATTACAGACCAATTTCAATTCTGCCTATGTTCTCAAAAGCCTTTGAAAGAATGCTTCATCTAAGGCTGTCTAACTCCATTCATAAATTTAACCTGCTAACACCATTTCAGTTTGGTTTCTGCAAAGGCAAATCAACTGAGTCTGCACTGCTCGAACAAAAAGAATATGTAATAACACAACTAGAAAACAAAGCTGTTGTCATTGATGTGTTTGTGGATTTTCCAAGGACTTTTGACCTCGTGGACCATGAAATACTGTTTAATAAATTACAGCACTATGGTGTCCGAGGGAAAGCACTATCATTATGGAACTCTTATCTATAATTTAGGCAACAAGTGGTATTAATTAATGGTATGCAGTCTGAACCGACACCTTTCATGTGCGGTGTCCCTCAAGGAAGTACGCTAGGACCTTTACTCTTCAACATTTATATAAATGATATAATAAATATTAACCATGATGCAAAGTTTGTCATCTATGCGGATCATACAAGTCTGTTTTTTTGCCGGTAATAATATTTCCGAACTTATTGATCAATGCAACGTTGCAATGAAAGCCCTCGAGGATTGGTCCATTGCTAATTCAATGAAGATAAACGAGGGTAAGACTAAGGCAGTAATTTTCAAACCAAAAAAAAAAATGAACTTATCCCACCGCATGAAGATATTATTTTGAATTCACTTCCTGTAGAAATAATAGAGCAGTTCAAATGCCTAGGGATTGTATTTTCCTACAATATGTCAAGGGATCATCGCGTTAATTACGTCTCAAACAAAATAGCTCAAATAACTGGCGCTATAGGTCGTTTCGAAAACATCCTACCTACACAAACTAAGATGCTGATTTACAACTCAATCTTCAACTCGCATTTGAATTATTTCCACTTCGTTTGGGGTACCACAACCTTCACTAACCTTGAACGCATTCACCTAATCCAAAAAAGGTATCTCCGACATGTGTATGATACGTGATACCGACATCCAAGTGCAACTTTATTTAGTCATTCTAGAGTAATTAAAGTACATAATCTCTCTAAATATCGTCTCAGTGTCATATTTAAATCGGAAATTAGGAATTATTTAACCAATCTCAGGAAATTAGCCGAACTAAAGAAAGAAACGTTAAGCTATCCAACAAGACATGGCGAGGAATGGATAGTACCGACACCTCGACTTAAACTTGGACAAGAACGCCTTCACCATATTCTTCCATCTCTTCTTAATGGTTATAGTCTCATTAATTTCGATTTGTTTTCTTGTTCGCGCGAGGAGCTTCATACTATGTGTTTAAATAACATGGCTTGAGTTTACTTGTGTGCACGTATTGCTGTTTCGTGTATACTTTAGTGATTACGTGATATACTTATCTCTTTGTTTGTTTTTTGTACAAGTTCCAGCAGTGCCTCCCTGCTGAACTTTAGGTTTGTAGATTTGTCAAGCTGCCCTGGCGTAGCTTTTTTCTGCAACCCCTCCATCTGTATTGTAAGATAGGAAAATAAAATTGAAAATTGAAAGAAGCGCACTGGACCGATGACGAGAGGCGCGCGCTGCTGAAAGATTGGGAAGAACACCTCAGAGATTTGCGCAGGGCGAAGCGCAGCCATGAAAGTATACGCGTAGATTGCCGAGTGCCTGCCTGCTCAAGGTGCCGGTAAACATCGCCATCAATTGCGAATGCCATGTGTATACCCGCGTAGACAGGGAACGCAAGAGCGCAATGGCATTCGGCATGAATGTAATTTACTGTGAATGACATTACACGTGCCGTGTGACAAAGATATTAGCCTTTTGTCTTAAAAAGCGATTTCGTGGTCCTCGAACAATTTTTATCATCTTTAAAGCTTCTCATGTTGTTGCAACCTACAAGTTCATCTAAAGTTCATTGCATATTGTATTCATTGTAGTCCTTTTTGGCATACTCTAATTTATTGCTGTAATTGCTTTTTTATACTTTGTAATCACTCCTCTCTTTACGCTGTATGGCGTTGAGAGTACCGTAAATTAATTAATTAATTAATTAATTAATTAATTAATTAATTAATTAAATGTGGCCGATACATTCAGTACTGGCCATGAATGTGGTGCACCACAATATTTCTTGGCAGAGACGCCAACGTCATTCGGCAGCACGGGATAAGGAGATGAAAAGTACGAAATGTTCGCCGTAATGCTGATCTGTTAAAAGGGCTTGTCTAGCGGGAAATATTTGACTTTTTGCGTGGTGTCTCTCTTTCAGCAAGCTCAACATTCTGAGGAACGGAGCGCGTTACAGGGCACCCAACTTCATCGAAGTTCAAAGGTAGGAAAACCACGTTCTTCGCGAAGCATCAAAATAAAACTACATTGTTAACCTTCTAAGACACCTTGAGTTTACCCTTGCACAAATTGGCTTTTAAGTTTTTTAAGGTTAAGCCATACGCGATAACACACGCACAAAAAAGAAAATAAGACGGCAACCTCTCTATCCTTTGGAGATGATGGCAACGTTAATCCGATTAACAATTTACGTTATGTTCGGTGTGTAAGTGGTGATATGATTATATCGTATGGTGATTGTCACGAAGAGCGGCACACGCCCGGTGGCCAATGTGTAGGGACCCCAAGTCAGCGTCAAAGCATCGTCGGCCGCACGCTTTCATTGGAGGGCGGTGCACGATCAGCGCCACGCACCCACCGCTAGGAAGCGTGCCGTGAAACCAGCTCAACCGCGTGCAATGAAAACTTGCACGCGTCCTATTTCAAGTGAGCCCGTGCCACTTATTCAGTGGCAGGCACCCAGCGACCCAGTGGCACGCGTTGACGTGATAATAAAACGGTTAAATTCATAGACAGAGCGGCGGAACAATCTCGCGATGAATGGTGACGGTAATGCGCTTAGCATTGAAGAACTGCAGCGACGTATGGTATTGACACCGACGAAACCCGCCGTGTATAGGATGCGTGCACGCAGCCAAGCTCGCGCCTCCCTCTCACTTCCCTGTGGACACGCTGCGTGATCTGGCAGCGCCGCCTCGAAGTCTATGTGGGGTGCCTGTGTGAACCCCTATATCCATACAAGATTACGTATATCGATAGAAGACTGCCACAATATTGTGTGATTAACAAACAGCAGGAACTGTGAAAGCAGGACAGGTCAGTTTATTTAGGTAAACTGAAACGATTAGGCATGGACCTCTCGTCTTCTAAAAATCGCGAGATCTTCGTCTTTTTCTACATGCCGCATATTGGATGTGGCATTTGCCTCCTTCTAGAGAGAGCATCGTCCCGATGCTCACCTAACAGCAGGGAGCTGTCGTGGTAGCCCAGGTTTCGGCACTGCATGTCATTCCGAACAATAGGGCTTCATGCGCAAATGTGCACGACTTCTGGTGGCGACTGCCGCACCCTGGAGGAAGGAGGGCTATCAGAGGTAACCTCATAGAGCACGTCGCTGCGACGTCGTACAACCTAGTAGTAGTTTGCTTTTCTCGAAATACTTGCCCTACAGATGGGGCTCCAAACCCCCACTTTCTCGCCTGGCTGGTAGGTGACGTACCGGTGTCCTAGCTTGTAGCGTCTAGCGTCGAAGTCGTGTTGTCGAGTAATGCTGGCGCAGCGAGCTATTTCGCTTCTTCAGCCCATTGAGCAAATGTTTCAGCATCCGTGCCTGTATCATCGCAGTTATGTGGCAATATCGCATCGAGCATCCTCGTAGTTCACGAACATGAAAAACGCTAAATGGCGTCCTTCACTTTGTATCCTGCGGCACCACGCTATCAGCGAATGTGATGCACGGTAGAATGACATCCCAATTTCTGTTCCGCGTCAGCGTACATACTCAGCATGTTCGCGATAGTATTGTTCAAGCGTTCTGTTAGGCTGGTTGTTTTCGGGTGATAGGCTATGCTCTTTCGGTGAGCCGTGCCGCTGAGGCTAAGGTCGGTCTTAAGAAGTGTAGCCGTAAAGGAACTCCCTCTGCCCTTTAACAGCGTTGGCGAAGGGCGCATCGGAACCATGTTTTCAATAAAGCATCTGCGTGCTTAAACTGAGTTCCCACTTGGAAGAGCCTTGCTTTCTAAATAAAGTGTCAGGTAACCGGCGTCAACTATTACCCCCTTATTTCCAATGTTGGAAGTTAAAAAATATTAAGGGATTTTACGTGCCAAACCACGATCTGACTATGAGGCACACCATAATGGGGGACTCCGGAAATATAGACCATCTGGGGTTCTTTAATGTGCACCTAAATTTAAGTACACGGGTGTGTTCGCAATTTCGCCCCCATCGAAATGCGGCCGCCATGGCCGGGATTCGGTCCCGCTACCTCGTGCATAGCAGCCCAACACCATAGCCACTAAGCAACTGCGGCGCTTAGTGTTGGTAGTCGGGAACGTTCCGAGAAAATTTATGTCGATTTCAGCAAATGGCGTCGTGGGCACTTCGACTGGTTGTTATATCCTAGCTGGTTTTAACGGTGGCGGTTTGCGTCGTTTAAAATAGAGGCACCTGCGCACGTGATTCACAACGTTTGCAAGACCTTGACCAGTAACATTTCTCTTTGACTCCGGTCAGTTTTCGCCTGTAGCCGAAGTGGCCAGACGTCGGCTCATCGCGGCAGGCTTGTAAAACCTCATGGCGGATAGGCGTCAGGACGACAAGTGCTGCTTACGCTTGCAGAAAAGTTATTTTTTTATCGCATAGCAATTACATTGTTACGGGGACGTTGGGAGTATACAAAGAGTATGTGCAATATATATTCAAAGTTAGAGTAGCTAAGATGGCTAACCACCAACAACACGCAGCAGCCGGCGTTCAGCAATCTTCACCCGCCGTGGTTGCTCAGTGGCTATGGTGTTGGGTTGCTGAGCACGAGGTCGCGGGATTGAATCCCGGCCACGGCGGCCGCATTTCGATGGGGGCAAAATGCGAAAACACCCGTGTGCTTAGATTTAGGTGCACGTTAAAGAACCCCAGGTGGTCCAAATTTCCGGAGTCCTCCACTACGGCGTGCCTCATAATCAGAAAATGGTTTTGGCATGTAAAACCCCAAATATTATTATTATTCAGCAATCTTCTTCCTCTCTCTGTCATCCTTCCGTAACAGGACCCCCGGCTGGTGAAGCGCCATCTCGGCGCATGGTAGGCGAAGAATTGCGAGCGAAGTATGGCTTCAGCCGTGAAACGTGCATGACGTCAACAGGCGTCGGACTCGAGGATGCATCAAAATTTAGCGGCGAAATCTCGTAATTTACGCCGTTAACTTGACGTAGGACACCATAAGGCTCTGTGTAGCGAGAGAGAAACATCTGGGAGAGGCCAATCCGAGGACACGGTGACCAAAGGAGCACCCAAGTACCAGTCGCGAACTTAACATCTCGATGGCACTAGTCATAACGCTCCTTTTGTATATTCTGCGAGGCGAATAAACGATATCGGGCGACTTGACGTACCATGCGAGCGCGATTGATGACTTCACTAGCGTACTCACTTGCCACGCGCGTCGCAGAAGGGAGGATGGTGCCAATCGGCAATGTGGGGTCGCGACCATACAAAATATAAAATGGTGAATATCCTGCGGTGTCATGTCGGAACGAGTTGTATGCTAACGTCACGTAGGCCAGCGTGGCGTCCCAGTCGCGGTGATCGTTGGAGACGTACATCGACAGCATCTCTGTGACTGTTCGGTTGAGACGTTCGGTAAGACCGTTTGTTTGTGGGTGGCAGGCGGTGGACAGCTTGTGCTCAGGGGCACACAAGCGGAGGAGGTCCTCGACAACGCGAGACAAGAACGTACCGCCGCGGTCTTTAAATAACTGTCGAAGTGCACCGTGGTGGAGAATGACGTCGTGGAGAACAAAATCGGCGACGTCTGTTGCGCAACTAGTCGGCAACACCTTTGTTATCGCGTAGCGTGTCGCGTAATCAGTTGCGACAGCGATCCACTTATCCCCTCTATTCGTCAGAAAGGGCCAAGTAGGTCAAGGCCTATAGGAAAAAACGGTTCAGAGGTAACTTCAACTGGATGGAGTCGTCCGACAGGTGGCAGGGGAGGTTTCTTCAGCACTGACACAATTCGCAAGTTGCGACATAAAGACGCACAGAGTAGTAGAGGCCCGGCCAGAAGAACCGGCGTCGTACGCGGGCGTATGTACGCAAAACTCCGAGGTGTCCCGCCGTCGATGCACCGTGAAGTTCTTCGAGAGCGGCGGATCGCAGATGATGAGGAATGAAAAGGATCAACTCAGGGCCGTCAGGGTTAGTATTGCGGCGGTAGAGGATGCCGTCTTGCAGCACGAACATGTGTCACGTACCGTCAGTAGTGCCAGATTGCACTCCGGCGATTTTGGACTGTAAGGATTCGTCGCGTTGTTCTTCAACGCGCATGTCGGTCATGTCAATAAAAGCCATCACGCAGGTCACCGGATTTTGCGCAGCAGGCTCGGGGAGATCCACGGCGTGACGCGAGAGGCAGTCAGCGTCATTGTTGAGGCATCCAGTCTCGTAATTGACAACAAACGAAAGGCCCTGGAGATGCAAAGCCGAGCAACCAAGCCGTCCTGTCGGGTCCCGGACGGAAGACAACCAGCAGAGTGCATGGTGGTCTGTGATGACCAAAAACATGCGGCCGTACAAATATGACCGGAACTTGGCGACAGCTCAAACTAAAGCCAAGCACTCCCGCTTGGTGATGGAGTAATTTCTCTCGGCAGATGACAGCAGGCGGCTGGCGTAAGCTATCACGCACACGGTACCATTCTGTTGTTGGGCGAGAACAGCGCCGATGCCATGGCCGTTTGCGTCACTGTGGACTTCGGCCGGTGCAGATGGATCAAAGTGGGCAAGTATGGGAGGAGTGGTCAGAAATCCGATGAGAGCGGCGAACGCGTGAGCTTGCTCGGGCCCCATGAGAACGGCGTGTTCTTTAGAAGATCTGTCAAAGGCCGAGATACGTCGACGAAGTTTTTGACGAAACGGTGAAAGTAAGAACACAGGCCCACGAAGCAGCGCACGTCAGAAGCAGAACGTGGCACAGGGAAACTGCGTATGGCACGAACTTTTTCCAGAACTGGTTGGACACCGGATGAGTCAACAAGATGTCCCAACAATATGATCTGACGGCGCCCGAATTGACACTTCGTGGAGTTCAGTTGGAGGCCGGCTTTTCAGAAGACCGCAAGAATGGCAGCGAGTCGGGTACGGCGGCTTTCGAACGTGGGAGAAAAAACAGTAACGTCGTCAAGGTAACAGATACAGGTGGTCCATTTGTAGCCTCACAGAAGAGAGTCCATCATACGTTCAAATGTCGCAGGAGCACTTCATAGGCCAAAAGGCATGACTATGAACTGATATAAGCCATCCGGCATGATATAGACTGTCTTCTCGCAGTCCATTTCATCAACTGAAATCTACCAGTAGCCGGATCGAAGATCGATGGACGAGAAGTGTTTAGCTCCGTGCAAGCAGTCCAAGGCGTCATCGACGCGCAGTCGTGGGTAGACGTCTTTTCGGGTGATCTTGTTTAAACGGCGATAATCGACGCAACAACGCCAGGTACCATCTTCTTTTTTCACATGAACGACAGGCGAAGCCCAAGGGCTGGCTGACGGTTCGATGACCCCTTTGCGGAGCATTTTGTCCACTTCTGATTGGATGACTCTACGTTCAGCATGCGATACACGATAGGGACGCCGACGAATAGGATTCGTGTCTCCAGTGTCGGTACGGTGGTGAACAACAGATGTTTTTCCAAAAGACCTGTCGCCGAACTCACAGATGTCACGGTACGATTTAATCAGGAGACGTATGTCTGTGTCCTGTGCAGAGGTGAGGTCAGGTGCAATGATTTTCGCGAAATCATCCGTTAGGGTACCGGAGCTGTGAGCTGCAATTGTTGCTAAGAAACCACTCTGGGCATTGAGATTTCAATTTCAAACTCGGAAGTATTAGAAACACTGACCAAGAACATGCCGGCTGGAAGCACTTGAGGGCACAGGATGAAATTCAGAAGCGGCAGAACGGCGCCGTTATTTTTAATCGTCACCAGCGTATGCGGAAGACCAATGTTCCGTTTCAAAAGCGCATCGATGACGGGGCGAAGGACATATTCGCCGTCAGGAGTCTGTGGCTGTGCCGTCAAAGCGACGTAAGTGACTGCCTCAGGTGACAGACGCACATCGTGAAGCGAACACAAGTGCTGTGGAGCGATGCTCGGAGCATCGGAGACTTGAGGTAGTTCCAACTGAAGAACACCGTTTGCACAGTCGATGAGAGCGGAATGATGGGATAAAAAGTCCAATTGAAGGATAACGTCGTGAGGGCAGTAGTCGATCACAGCAAAGAGAATAGAAGTAGGGTGGCCGGCTATACTGTAACGCACAGCACACATTCCAAGTACAGCCAGCACGCCGCCGTCAGCCACACGAAGCACTCGGGCAGCTGCTTGGGTGAGGACCTTCTTTAAACGTCTACGTAGGCTAGCACTCATCACAGACATGTGGGCTCCAGTGCCGACGAGTGCTTGGACAAGTACGGCGTCTATTTTAACGTCAATTACACTTCTCTTTGTGGGTACAGACAGGGGATTTGCTGCAGTAGTCGGCACTGCCGTACCACCTCCGAGGGCTGCGTTTCTTAGTTTTCCGAAAAGGTGCGGCCAAAAGCCACAGGGGACAAAAGGCGACGTGGCTGCGGCGAATAGGAAGATGGGCGACCGGTTTGCGGTGAACGAGAGCGGTGTCCAGGCGGCGATGGTGAGCGACTGTACCACGGGTTCCTAGCAGAGTTGTCGGCACTGTTAGATTCAGTGGTGGGAGAAACATTGCGGGTATTTCCATTAAAACGGCTCAGGTTGGCCGGCGTGTGATGTGTTGAGGGACACTAGTTGCGACAGTATCGGGCGACATGACCAATGTGGCGACAGGTAAGCATATTAAATTAAACTCGCGAAGTATTGAAATAGTCGAGAATTTCAAATATCTGGGTGTCATCTTTTCCACGAACATGTCTTGAGATAATCATGTCAAAAATGTTTTAATCAAATTCAGCCAAATAACAGGTGTAATAGGCCGCTTAAGGTATATTCTTTCTACGCGCATCAAACCCTTGCTATATAATTCCCTTTTTTATTCACACTTGAACTATTGTCAGTTAGTGTGGGGAAACACGACATCCGACAATCTAGAGCATATTCACTTAGTGCAGAAAAAATATCTCCGACATACATATAATGCTCCCTACACTTCATCGACAATAAGTTTCTTCATGAACACCGGTGTAATTCGAGCGTATAATCTCTACAAATATCGATTAAGTCGTGTCTATAAGGCAGAAGTCTATAAGAATATTTTTAATCTGCATAAACTCGCCCAATTGCAAACTAGAGCACCAAATTATAGCACAAGACACTTCGAAGACTGGGCAGTAACGACAACACGGTCAAACTATGGGAAACAGTGTCTGATATATACATTACGCGTATAGGCGTAATACGCTTGAGGCGCCGGTCCTGTCGTTCCTGTTCTTCTTCCTGAGTCCTGGTCTTCTGCGCCTTACCTTTACTACTTCAAGCATGAACCAACTAGCCCAAGCAAGAGTTTTACTTGATACATTACCCACACTCCTAAACTATTACAATTCGGTTGGTTTCAATCTCTTCTCTTCGCCTCTCAATGAGCTCCAGCTGATGTATGTGATTGATTTGTAATACTTCTGTGACCATTACATGTGTATTTTTCCTTGATGAACTTAGTGACTTTTTGAGTAATTTATATGATGTGCAATATTATGTATGTACTGTATACATGTGTATATTTGAATGAATGAAAGAATGTGATGCTGCCTCTGCCCAAATGAGGGATGGTGGACTTGTCAAGCTGTCCAATGGACAGTTTTTTTTCCTCCACCCCACCCCCCGAATCTATATCTTACAAGATCTGCCACCTTACAAGATGGAAAAAATAAACTTTCATTTCATATCGGCTGGTCGTCCGCAGTTCTCCACTCAGTCGGGTTGCGATAACGCGGGCAGAAGTGTCAGGGTGGAGCGAAAATAGTAGAAGGGCGTTCGTTAGTTCTGGGATTGGCGACAGCACAGACAGGATGTAAACCAATTTTTTCAAGTTCCTGGCGAACGACGGATTGTACTAGGGAATCTGAAAAAGCGGTAGCATCAGGGCTACGCGAGCAGAAAGCTGCGGGCGCCATCGCGTCCTGTTCACGTCGAACTATTCGCACCACATCTGATGGCGACGCGTGCTGCTGAGCGGGTTGGTCTTCACACGTCGACGTTGCGGCAGTATTGGGCAGACTGGCGAATTGTTGCAAGACGCGTCGGCTTTTGGCCTTCTCGAATTGTCGGCACTCTCTAATGATTTCATCAGCTGTAGATTAGCTTTTGCAGATCAGCAGATTAAACGCGTCTTCAGCAATGCCCTTAAGCACGTGCCCGACCTTCTCAGCTTCTGTCATGTCGTGATCGGCTTTAAGACAATGTGCCAGCACGTCCTGGATGTACGAGACATGGGACTCCGTGGGGGAGTAGGCACGGGAGGCTAGTTCCTGCTTTGCGGCAATTTTACGGCCGGCTGGTTTCCCAAACAGCTCTGTCAATTTCTCTTTACATTGGTCCCAGCTTGTTAGCTCCTCTTCGTTGTTTTCGTACCACAACTTTGCCGCGCCTCTTAGGTAGAACAACAGGTTAGCTAGCATAAGCGTAGGGTCCCATCTGTTGATTACACTTTCGCGTTCCTACATGTCGGCGCCATCGGTCCGGCAGAAAGTTCCAGGATCCTTGGATTGCACAACGACAACCGAAGGTGACAGCGACGTAGCTGGCGATGGTAACGTAGGAGGCGGCAACGACGTTGATCCCGCATGTTCACCGTCATTCATGGTGCGGACAGTGATTCGATGTCCAATGCGGAGCTTCCTTTCCAGCCGTGGTACCCCGCACCTCTCACCAATATGTTACGGGGATGTTGGGAGTATAGAAAGAGTATGTACAATATATATAAAGAATGAGTCAGAGTAGTTAAGGTCGCTGACCACCAACAGCACGCAGCAGCCAGCGTCCCGCGATCTTCTTCTTCCTCTCTCTGCTTTCATCCTTCCGTGACAATATGGACACTATAGGCGCATTTTTCCCGTCACCGTGATGTACCGTATAAAGTCCAAGGGCGACAACACCGCCTTCGCGCGTAGTATGCTGACTATGCGAGTTAAAGCAAACAAGAGAAGTCCTATTGCGGCTCAGTCTGGCGCGCAAAAGAGAAACAGGAGAGAAAACGCGCCGTCTTCCTTCGCGCGAAGAGTAGGGGGGGGGGGGGGGTATGGGAGGGATGGGGGCGGCGTTGTGCTCTGACAGCAACTGCGTATTGGAGGCGAGGTCTTACGGAGTCGCCATCTGTCGAAAGCGCCTTTCTTGCGTAGTATGAGGGATCACGTGGCGCGCTCCTCATAGGTTTCGCTTACGGCACTCAATGAAAACACCAGGCGACAGGCCTCCTGGACATTTATGTAGCTATTCTCAAAACAAGGGAAGTTTTTGACTGTCGATATAATAATCTTGGGAAAACTGAAAGCACAGAATCGTTTACAGACGCTATCTCTTTACCGAATACGTACAGTAAGCGCCACTACGCGCGATTGCCGCGATGGAGTCTCCCGAACCGGCTTCTTGCGTGAAAGGTAGGCAAACGCTGAGAGTAAACTATGTGAAGAAATATGTTCTCATAGTGGGTTGTATGTATAACCAAATGGAGCATAACAGAATGAAGCCTCAATGCAGCGATCGCACGAGTTCGCAGCGACCGACTGCGCGTCTGCATGCATGTCCGCACACAATGTTTAGCTTTCGCTGTGAGCACGTTTTCACACCGTGCCGTGAGCTTTAGGCCGCAGCATATGAGCATTTGGCAGTACAGAAGCAACCATTGCTGCATGGACGTTATCAGAACTGTTCAAAAATAATTTCTTTATATAGACTTCCACGCCTAGCTACGGCGACTGTGTTGTGCCGTCGTGACGATTTAATCTTATTTGTCTTCTAAATTCTCGGACATTCCAATATTATTTCTCAAGTTGCGTCGCACTGTATATTTATCGGTCTTCTCAGCGTGCGATTTCCCTCTGCTTCTTTTTCGTAATCCAGTGCATTAATTCATAACACAAACATGACCATATGCCATACCTTCTTTTAATGTGCGTCTTACCGCTCCCTTTCCGTTCCAGTGAACTTGCCAGTATCTAGCATCAACAAGTTCATAAACCAAATCGTCACGACATTAGCCGGGCAGCGGGCGCGGGCGAGCGTCTCAGTGCGCGTTTTCTGCTACTCACCGAACATCGCAGTCCAGGCGCCGTAGCAGAAATATTCCTCGCGTCTGCGCTTGCTGCATACCCGAGTTGTAGCCGATGGCTGTCTGCCGGTTCTAAGTTTCGCCAGCCAAGCTTCACGCATCTCCTTGCCCTGCGGCTACGTGTGAATAAGGCTGACACCGGGCTCCGTTGCGTACGTCAGGCACTGCGGCACCGAGCAGTAGCCTACCATGCTGCACGCCTCCAATGGCAGCCACCTACCTATTATAGTACTTTCAAATGTTGTCAAGCAGACACCCAAGGCGGTAAAGCTTCACCACTTAGTCAGAACCGCAGCGCAGCTGGGACTTTTAAGTTTTCGTTTTCAGCTTGCTTCAACGCTTCAGGAGCAGCCGACGCGGCCGCTGTGTCCACGTGATTCCTCATGCACGTCACGCCGACGGTGGCGCCAGGTTCTCCAATGGTGGAGCTCGCCCCCAATTTCTCAACCGGGCGCAAGGGGAACTCACGATCGGGGCTCAATCTCGCGCGCCATGTATTGGCCTCGAGCTCCACCACTGGAAAATCTGGCGCCACCGTCGGCGTGACGTGCTAGGAGGGATCACGTGGGCATAGCGGCCGCGTCGGCTGCTTCGGGCGCGCCGAAGCGAGCTGAAAACGAGTTTAAATTCCCTCGTACGCTGCGGTCCTCATTTAGTGGCGAGATTTTCCCGCTTCGAGTGTCCTTTACAACGCTTGAAAGCACTACAATAGGTAGTGGCTGCCTTTGAAGGCGCACAACATGGTAGGCTACTGCTCGGTGCCGCAATGCCGGACGCACGCGACGGAGCACGGTGTCAGCCTTATTCACACGTAGCCGCAGGACAAGAAGCTGTATGAAGCTTGGCTCGCGAAACATAAAACCGGCAAACAGTCATCGGCTACAACTCGGGTATGCAGCAAGCACAGACGCGAGGAAGATTTCGGCTACGGCGCCCGGTCTGCGATGTTCTGAAAACGCGCACTGAGACGCTCGCCCGAGTCCGCTGCCCGACTAATGTCATGACGGTTTGGTCTATGAATTTGTCGATGCTATAGATACTGGCAAGTTCAGTGGAGTGGAAAGGCAGCGGTAAGAAGCACACTTAAAGAAAGCATGGCATATGGTCATGTTTGTGTTATGAATTAATGCACTGGATTACAAAAAAGGAGCAGCGGGGAATTGCACGCTGAGAACACCGATAAACATACAGTGCGACGCAACTCGAGAAATAGTATTGAAAGGTCAAAGAATTTAGTAGAAAAAAAAGATTGAATCGTCGCGACGGCACATCACAGTCCCCGTAGGCGTCGAAGTCTCTACAATGAAATTATTTTTGAACAGCTCTGATAGCGCCTACGCAACAATGGTTGCTTGTATACTGTCAAATGCTCATATTCTGCGGCCTAAAGCTCATGGCACGGTGCGAAAACGTGCGCGCGGAGAAAGCGAAACAGTGCGCGGACAAGCATGCAGACGCGCAGTCGGTCGCTGCGAATCTGCGCGATCGCTGCATTGAGGCTTCATTCTATTACGCTCCATTTAGTTATACAAACACTATAAGAACATATTTCAGATAGTTTGCTCTCAGCATTTACCTACCTTTCACGTAAGAAGCCGGTTCGGGAGACTCCATCGCGGCGACTGCGCGCAGTGGCGTTCACTGTACGTATTCGGTAAAGAGATAGCGTCTGTAAACGATTGTGTGCTTTCAGTTTGGCCAACGTTATTATTTAGACAGTAAGAAACTTCTCTCGTTTCGAAAGTACTTACAGAAATGTCCGGGAGAGCTCGCGCGTGATGTTTTCAGTGAGCGCTGACAGCAAAACCCATGAGGAGCGCGCCACGTGATCCCTCATACTACGCCAGCGAGGCGCTTCCGATAGATGGCGACTCCGTAACTCCTCGCCGCCAATAGCGGAAGCGGGGGAGCAGCGCGGGAGCCTTTGACTCCACCAACAAGCGCGTACTTTGCGCGGCCGCCGCAGTCGCACACGCAGTGTCTCGAAAAGGGATCTGTAGACGGTTCAGACCTTTGTGCGCGATATTCTCGCCGCTCTTGCGTTGAAGCGATAGGCCACACAAAGGTCACTTCGCTCGCTGCTGCTGCCGCACTTGCTCACACCAGCGTCCAGCGTTTTGCAGCGAGTGCCCGCGCTCATCGAGTGTGATGTGTTCATGTTTGCTAGTGTGCACTGACACCTTGCTTGTTAATTGTCTTAGTAAGCAAATGTTTTCAAGTTTATACGGCTGATAAAGCTACTAATAGTTCGTATAGCTGTCTACTAATTTGCTGTCGCAATCGATGCTTCGCCTTTCAGGCGAAATTGCGGGTTTTTTGTAGAGAACATCCTTACGGAAACAGAATAATGACAAGCTTCTCGCAAATGTTTCCGGTGCGCTTGTAATCCGACCTTCTAAAAAAACAATAAGCCAATCATCCAGCTGTCTTGACGCTGCTAACGAACAATGGTGGCTGTTTCCAGGTGCTCTCTAAAAGCCATGTCTTATCTTCTGTGACTTCCTGCTAAATTGATCCCGAAAGGCAGTCGGCGTCGTAATGTTGTAGTCCAGACATATAGACCACTGTCCTTTCGAATTCTTGAAGCCTTAGGCTTCAGCGTGCTAGTCGACCAGATGGATGCTTCAAGTTCGTCAGCGAGCAAAGTGAGTAATGATTGCTAACCGCACAGAAAAAGTGCATGAAGATATGGACGAAACTTCATAACTGCCCATATCATCGCAAGACATTCTCTTTCTTTGGTTCAGTAATTAGATTCGGCACGTGAGAGCGTCCTGCTTGCGTATGCAATGCCTTTCTCGGCTGAGTGTTGCCAATGAACGAGCACAGCGCCTGGACCTACGTTCATGGGAAGAGCGTCCTCGGCAAAGTGAGCCAGTACAGGAGACGTCTGCAGATGCTGTCTTAGATAATTAATTGCTGCTTATTCTTCTTCACTCCATATGAAGGCAGCGTCTTCTGTTGTAAGGCGTATTAACGGCGAAGCAATGTGTGAAAGATTCGCAATAAATCTTCGATAATACGCGCAGAAATCTAAGAAACGCCTCACTGCCTTCCTGTCCGTTGGCGCTTGAAATTTAGTGACAGCCGTGATTTTGTCACGGTCAGGACGGACACCTTAAGGATTCACAACATAACCTATGAGCTGGAGCTCCTCGAAGCTTAAAGGCTCCTATTGTGGTTTCAGTGTCAGACCGGTGGACCATATCGTTAGTAAGCCGATAGAAGACGTATTAGGTGCTCTTCGAAAGTTTCCGAAAAAACTATGACGTCGTCGAGGTATCTCTGCCATGTCTGTCACTTCACGCCTGGCAGAACCGTATCCATCAGTCTCTGAAACGTTGCTTGAGCTGAGCATAAACCGAAAGGCAGGACCCTGAATGCGTAAAGCCTGTCAGGCGTTACGAAAGCAGTCTTTTCTCCGTCTCTCTCGTCGACCTCGATTAGCGAATAGCCACTTTTTAGGCCCACCGACGAAAAGTAGCGGGCATGCCCGGCCTGTCGAGAGAATCGTCGATACCCGGTAAAGGGTGTACGTCTTTCTTTGTCAGCCGATTCAGCTTACGGTAGTCGACACAAAAATGTACACTGCCGTCTTTCTTTTTGACCATGACTAACGACAATGTCCCCGGGCTTTTTTAGGGCTGGATAACGTCGTTGAGCATTCTCTTCACTTGTTCTTGAATCGCTTCGCGTCTCTCGGAGCTACACGGTACGTGTTATGTCCGATTATTTTCGCTGTCTCCTTCGTCATAATGCGATGCTTCACGAGTGGCGTGTGACTCTCTATGGATGTCGATAACGAATAATCGTGAAACCGGTGCAGCGGGTCCACAAGGCGCTGCCTTCCCGCTGCTGATAAGCTTGCACTCTCATCAAGGACACTAGCGTTGCCGAAGTGTCCTGTTCTCCCTGTTTTATTGCAAAACATTCGCGGAATCCTGCAGTAGCGTCGACGTAAGCAACTGCATTGCCTTTTGCAATGTGTCGTCATTCGTTGCTTAAGTTTGTCACCAGTATTTCGGCTTGCCCGTGCATTTCTTTGACGAGGCTTCTTGGTATGGCAAAAGCTTGAGTGGGCAAAAGCGTGATTATCTGCTCGGCAAGACCTTCTCCCTTGTACTCCGTGTAGCACCTCACGGAAACAAAACCCGCCGTGGTTGCTCAGTGGCTATATTGTTGGGCTGCTGAGCACGAGGTCGCGGGATCGAATCCCGGCCACGGCGGCCGCATTTCGATGGGGGCGAAATGGGAAAACACCCGTGTGCTTAGATTTAGGTGCACGTTAAAGAACTCCAGGTGGTCAAAATTTCGGAGTCCTCCACTACGGCGTGCCTCATAATCAGAAAGTGGTTTTGGCACGTAAAACCCCAAATATTATTATTATCACGGAAACAAGACGGCAAGATAACGGTTATGCGGTCACGTCGCCATTGATCGCAAGAACATGCGCTGCAGCCTTTTACTTTGGTCCACAGAAATGGTTAGTATACCGTCTGGGCTGCTGATGAAAGTCCCTACCTAAAATTTCATCCTTGCAACAGTCGGGAAGGATAACAAAATTCACGACGAATGATAAATCGCCTATGTTGATTCTTGCAGTACACTTACCAGTCGGTGTCAGTAGCTGGCCTCCAGCGCCACTAATGTGCTGCCCCGTCCACTCCTTTTTCGCTTTACGAAGTCTCTCCGCCAGTTTTCTCACTTATTATTGAAAAGTACGCGCCAGTCTCCACCAGCGCCGTCACGTCGTGGTCGTTGATTGATACAGTAAAGTTGGCGCTAGCAGTTTTATGTGTCTCAAATTATTCTGCTTTATCCGCTGATCGCTCGATGGTAATGATAATTCTTTTTTTGTTTAGTGCTCTGTCTTTAATTTCAAATTCAAATTCAAAAATCAGTTTATTCAAACGACTAATAAGAAATACACGTGAATCAAATGGGTCCTTAGCCTTCTCGGCTAGACTTGGGCCCATGCAGGAAGTGCGAAAAAATAATTATAGCGAGACAACTCAGTATTTTACACAGGATTCATGTAACAGCAGTTATACTACAGTTATACACAAAGGCAGGCGAAATGCTCAAGAAACTATACAATAGTTCGGAGGACAACATAAAAAAAAATATAAAAAATTTAAATAAATTAACAAAAAAAAAGAATGCATCAAAGAAAAAACAGACTTATAGTGGAGTCGAATATTGCTGGCTTCGGAAAAATTTTTTATATCGGCGGTTGAGAATTGACCTACTTTTAAGTTAGCAGGCAGTTGGTTCCAAATTTTAGCAGTGGCATAGGCGATAGTTCTTTTACCGTACACATTATTAACAGCTGGAAGGTTAAAACGACAACTGAAAAAATTTCTAGTTGGACGAGATGGATATACAAAAACAGATGATGATAGTGGGATGTTATGGTTTAGTATATGTATAACCACGCAAGCTAGTTTGAAATCCCGCATAGCAAGGAAAGGTGTAATATCTAAGTGACGAAAGAGCGGAGCGGATCTATCTGTGTGTTTGCTATGTGTTATTATTCGAAGTGCTCTTTTTTGTAAAATTACTATTTGATTTAAGTACGTGTTATGCGTAAGTCCCCAGGACTCCACGCAGTAAGTCATATTGTTTTGAAAAAGGCAATAATACAAAATTTTTAATGTGCGAAGCGAGAAGAACTTTCTAGCTTTTATTAGGACAAAGCAAACCCGTCTCAATTTGCTGCTTACTCGAATTATGTGAGGTTTAAAATTGAAAGCTGAATCTAGAGTTATACCAAGATATACCTGTTGATCGACTCGTTCGAGGAGGTTTGCGCCTATTCGTAACTCATTTAAGCTGTACGCATTTTTATATGGACTAGAGGACACAATGTATTTAGTCTTTGAGGTGTGTATCGTTAATTTATTTTGTAAAACCACTGGAACATCTGAGAAAGATCACTATTAGCGTGCGTTTCGAACATATTAGGGTCATGACTAGAGAAGAGAAGGGCTGCGTCATCACCATACATAATAGTTTGGGCATAATTCAAAGCATCTGGCAGATCATTTATGTACAAGGAAAAGAGTAATGGTCCCAATACTGAGCCCTGAGGCACGCCACAAAGGATGGAATGAACGCTTGATACGGATTTGTCGATTTTAACACATTGCTTGCGACCATAAAGATAGCTTTCGAAAAACTTCTTCGCTTGACCTCCGAATCCATACCGATGTAGTTTTGCTTCCGTGAATTCCGTTCGCTTACATTATATGCCACTGATTTATAAAATATTCTCCCAATGTTATGCGCTCGGCCTAACACTAGCATTTTCTCTCAATTCTCAGGGTTGCGTGCGTGTTCGACCACTTTCCAGAGTGTCTCTTGCGCAACGACCAGGACCACGGGTCGACCGAGTCGCTGGCTGACAGCCTGGCCTCCGAGATAGCGGGTGAGGGAACATCTTACTCGGAAATATAGGTGGTGTCTAAAACATGACGTCTAAGATGTGTTTCCGGCTCCTAATTTGCTTCCGGCGCGCGCAGCCAGCAAAAGCATGGCCTTAGAGATATTGTTATCCAAAGAGGGCCGTTGCCGGCGCGCGGATGTGGACACCACCGATTATTCGTTGTCTGTAGCAAAGAGGACGCGCATGTTGTGCCAGCTAAATTTCTGCATGATCTCGAAACTAGTGGGTAATGCTCTAACCGACGAATAACCCAAGATAAGCTCTGCTTGTATATATCGGCATGTGACAGCCACTAGTGTTTCTTTCCATGTCGCGTATTAATAATTAACACTATAGTTAACAATAGTAGCCACGTGATAAGGACCATTGTAGAAAATCTAATTACCCACGGGAATTTATTTGACACTCTGATGGCGGTATAACCAAATTTTTACTCCTATTTTTACGATATCTTGCATTGCTAAAGCAGATGCGGCAACTCTCTGTTTAGCTCAATCTGAGGCCTGGATGGTGACAACAGCACGTCGCCTTGAAATTTGAACACTGATATCGGGACACACGAATGGATGCCGCTGTACGTACTGATACTCATTCTGTGGCAGCGCAGGTTCCTGGAGAAAGCTTACTTTCACTGTTCCAGACCTTTAAGATAACAAAGAGAGAAAGAAACCAAAGTTGTCCTTTTATGCTCTGTAGTTTGTAGTTTTTCCTATAAAAAAAAGACAGCATAGTTACGGAAACTTTCATATTCACAGCCAAATTTCAAGCAAAACTGTTTCATTCGAGTAGTTTCCGGAAAACCTTTAGTTCACTTATATAAACCCGACGCTTAAGCACGTTGCTAACATGTGACTCACCCGTTTCCAACGTTGCACGTATATAACACTTTCGAACGTACTTAACCCATACACTTTTATTTTCGCATGTACGTCAGCCATGACGTGCCCCCCCCCCCTCCCTTCTAATGTTTACCAAATTTGATTTCATTGGCTATTCAATTCTTTCGGGAAAGCACGCTCAATTCTGTGTAGTACTTAAAGCACAGGCGTTGAATTTTGCCTACACATCACCCGCAACGAGTTGGTGGTCCCGGTAAAGTATCACATAGTGTGCTGCAGGAAGAACTCCACGCTGAATAACAGCAAGAGCACTCCGTTCTCGTCTGTCCTCTTCATTAAGGTGTCAGTTCTGCTCACTTCGTGCTTATTTCTGGACGTCACCAATATTTTGCCTCTTATTTTAACAAAATATAAACAAGGTGACTCGTTTAGTTCACCGAGGACACCGCTTGCAGGCGTCTGGTATGACCCCATGATGTCAGAAAAAGAACGGAGGCTCAACAATTATTTTAAAAAAAATAGTAGTCATTACATTAACGTAAAATTTTCCCCCGAAATCGTCCCTGACGTCGGTCTCATATAGGAAGAATAGGTGCTCGGTGAAACGTACAATTCTCCTGGGACAAAGGTTAACATTAGGAATAACGGCAGTATAACGTTTTAGAACATTTGCGGAAAATTTTTTTTGACAAAGATTGTAATTTATGCACACGCATTAAACTTCGCATGCACACTGCCAATGAAGCTTCTCTCTATATATTCAATAAATTTCATTTGTGACATGTAGTTTTGCCAGGACAGTGGGCTAAATTTTTCGCCATTCGCGAAACACACTTAGAACGTTGTGGGGCGCTTGCATGCGTAACTGACTGTAAGAACCCGGCACTTTCACCTTTCCCTACACATCACCGATAACGTTATCCCATTGGACGAAAGATGAATAGGCTGACTGGTTTAGTTCACCAAGGGCACCATCTATAAGACAGGAAAATAGGGGGAAGCGAGTGTCCAGTAATTATTTACAAAGCGCCTAAGTCACAGAGAAAGTACTGCCACAAATTAGGGATGTCATCTCCCAAATTCTCCCAAGCTCGGTCGGACTCGGTATTCCTTCGGGACACTGGAAAATAGGGCGCATATAGCCCATATTGCCACATCCTATATGGTCGCCGCGGGTATGTGCCAAGCCATGAAAAGGACACTGAAGTAGCACGCGGGTGGGAAAACAGAGACGACAAGGGCGTCGCGTTGACTGCTCTTCCAAAGTGCTTCTATACGTCCTCTACACCGGCTTTCCCGTCTCCTACTAGGCCGTCACACTGGTGGAGGTGCTGTATGATTTTCTCATGCTCAGCACCCCGTAGCGGGGCCATACATCGAACACGGAATTACCTTCTTTCGTCGAATTTCCTGTCTACCGGTACGTCGCTGCCTACTAGGCCTGACGCTGGAATTCAACCCTTTGCAGGACCCTCCAGGAATGCGTCTACCTAGTTCCGTAGGTAGACCCGTACAAACATACATACAAACAGGCGGGTACAGTAGTAGAGCAGCAGCTTCTAGGTATATTTTATGCGGACGACATTGTGTTGATAGCTAACATGCAAAGTGATTTGCAACGTTTGGCTAATATCTGTGGACAGGAAGGCAACAATTTAGGTTTGAAATTTAGTGTTAGGAAATCAGGTGTTATGGTATTCAATGAAAACAGTGAACAGACAGTGGCAATACAGTGCCAGGAAATACCTCGTGTAAGAGAATATAAATAAAATACCTTGGTATATGTACAAACGAAGGCAGTAGATATATGGAAACGCAGGGAAAAGCAATAACAGTGAAGGGGAAGAAAAATGCAGCCATAATGAAGCACAGAGGGTTATGGGGATAAAATAGGTACGAAGTGCTCCGGGGCAGTTGTAAAGGTGTAGTGGTTCGAAGACTTACTTTTGGAAATGCGGTTGTTTGCTTTAAATCATGGGCACACTCAGGACTCGATGGGAACCAAAGGTCAGAAGGACGCCTCGCATTGGCCGCTCACGGGAAGACTACGAATGACGCTGTGTAGGGTGATATGGGCTGGACTAGTGCTGAAGTGAGGGAATCTCGCAGTAAAACTGATTATGAAGAAGGTCTGAGGAATATGGAAGAAAGTAATGGGCTGGGAGAGTGTTGATGTATCTGTACAGGAAAAACATTGATTCACGATGGAGGAAATGAACTAGGAAACTTACCAACAAGTATGCGGCCTGTAGGGCGGGCAACGCAGCAACAAAGAACGTCAAGCGGAAAGTCAGAGAGGCTGAAATAATCTTATGGGTGGTGGCAATGGAAAAGAAACCTGCCATGAGTAACTACTTAAGAGGAAAAAACGACATCAGGAAAGAAACAATTTATGATAACTCCAAGGGAAGCTCACTACTTTTCGAAGCGAGATCGGGATGCCTTAGAACACGCACCTATAAAGCAAGATATAAGAAGGAAGAACAAGCATGTGCTTGGCTGCGGTAAAGCTAGTGTTGGAACCTCAGCGCTGACGCCCGTTGTTGCACCTGGGTCGCAAGCCCCAAGGGTAGCGTTGGCCTGGCGGCCTGGGGCACAACTGGAAGCATCCGAAGGTCCCGGCAAAGCATGAGTCGACAGGTAACAGAACAACTTGTTTATTCTAACATCGCAAAGAGTGGGCGGTCAGGTCGACCGAAGTAGAGAGACGGGAGAGCACGTTACTCAACAGAAGAAATCGGAGCCTTCTTTCGGCGTCCGGGGGCAGCTGCTTTTATACTCTCGCAGTTGAGGGCAAGAAGGAACGCCTCTATAGACGCGCACGTGACTGTGCCGCTCGGGCACGTTGGGAAGCGTAGATGGCGCATCCGCCGGTCCGTGTGCCGCTCGGGCACGTTGGGAAGAGTAGGTGGCGCATCCGCCGGGCCGTGTGCCGCTCGGGCACGTTGGGATGAGTAGGTGGCGCATCCGCGGGGCCGGCGCCGCTCGGGCACGTTGGGACGCGTAGGTGACGCATCCGCCGGGCCGGCGCCGGTCAGACCTCCTCGCTTCACAGTTGGGGAGCTCCTCTCCCCGGCTGCCGCGCTTTGACAAGCGTGGGCACCAACATGCACACACACATACACACGCACACACGAAGACACGTGGCATTGGAACATGCCTGGACGCGCTTGGCGGGGAGGCGTAGCGGCGGCGCCGAACGGGCCAAAATGTCTGCCGCTTTGAACGAAGCCCCAGCGTCCGTTGCATCCGCGCCGGCTATACCGCGCGTCGTAGGCGAAACGTAACAGACCGCCCCGCCGGGGGAAGGAGATCCCGATGGTCAGGGGACTGCATCCGCTGTCCGGAGGGATGTCGCTCGATGATGCTCATAACCGAAGTCGGGCGTCCCTCGACGTTTCTTGAGCGCAGCGCACAGAGAAGGCCTCGTTCTCTCGTTCAGGTTCACACAGGACACTGCAAAGTGACTTCGGGAGAGTTCACATTTTTGTTCTCGTTCCCGGCAAGCGTTAGAACTACGCCGAAACTGAACCGCTCAGTCAGCAAGCACGGCACAACCCTCACTAAGCCCTGCCAGGCTCTTTCCCCTTTTATACCACTGCCTAGTTCCTTACAGTAGTCTAGCAGCACTCAGAACTCGTCCACAAATTGGAAAATTGCACTAGAAAGCACATCATCACTTTGAAACACTACACAAAAGCAATATGTTAAAAATCCTGCCTCAGGAAGAAAAACATCAGTAACAAACAATTTTGAGGCTGATTCCTACGTTAGGGGCTTCGACTTAAGCCATCGGCGTTACCGTTGAGACTCCCCTTTTTGTAACGCACCTCAAAGGAATATTGTTGCAAAGCGAGGCTCCAGCGCAGGAGGCGGCCATTTTTGGGAGAGATGGTCTGCAGCCATTGGAGAGGGCAGTGATCCGTCTCAATGATAAACCTCGAGCCGGCTAGATAGCATGACAATTTCTGAACGGCCCACACGAGACACGCACACTCTTTCTCGGTGGCGCTGTACGCCTGCTCACGACTGGTCAGCTTACGACTAGCATACAGGACGGGGTGTTCCACTTCTCCATTTTCCCGTTGGCACAGTACAACGCCCATGCCTCGCTCACTAGCATCGCACTGAACAACGAACCCTTTTGTATAGTCTGGCGATCGTAGCACAGGCTGGCTTGTTAGGGCGCTCTTTAGGGCGCTAAAAGCTCTTTCCTTTGTCTCGTCCCAGACGACTGTTTGCGGCTCTGTCTTTCCTGTTCGTCACTGAGCCTAGTCCCGGAAGCTCGACCGGAAGCTCTTCAGGAACGTTTACCATCATGCACACCACTGCTTCCCGTTGTTTATAGGGTTTGAGCAGATTACAGTGGTAAACTTGCTGTGCTTTCCGCTTTCCTGGCAGACTCACCACGTAGTTGACGTCCGACAGTTTTTGAACAATTCGTGCTGGGCCCTCCCACTGCACGTCGAGTTTGTTTTTTAGCGATGTGCGCAATATCATGACCTCATCGCCCACCTCGAAACGACGGGCCCTGGCTGTCCGATCATAATAAACCTTGGCCCTCTGCTGGGCCTTTGCCATTGCTTCACCTGACAACTCCTGTGCCCTTCTTAAGCGTTCGAGGAGCCTAAGCACGTACTCCACCACGACTGGGTCGTCGCCCCTGCCTTCCCACGATTCTCGAAGCATGCGAAGCGGAGACCGAAGCGAGCGACCGTACACCAGCTCAGCTGGCGAAAACCCCGTAGCCGCATGCGGCGCGGTCCGTAATGCAAACATCACCCCAGGCAGACACAGCTCCCAGTCAGTTTCATGTTCAAAACACAATGCTCTCAACACGCGCTTCATGACGGAGTGGAGCTTCTCAACGGAATTCGACTGGGGGTGGTACACTGAGCTGTGTAACAGCTTTACCCCACACCTTTCGAGAAAAGTTGTTGTCAAAGCGCTAGTAAACACTGTGCCCTGATCTGATTGGATTTCCGCAGGAAAACCAACTCGCGCAAATATGGACAGTAGTGCATTGACTATTTCAACTGAGCTGAGTTCTTTAAGCGGCACTGCTTCAGGGAACTTTGTCGCTGGGCAGATCACAGTCAAAATGTGTCTGTACCCCGTGGCTGTTACCGGCAGAGGTCCCACTGTATCAATAACGAGCCGTCTAAAATGCTCCGTAATGATAGGTACCAATCTCAACGGCACCCTTCATTTGTCCCCTGGTTTGCCCACCCGCTGACAGGTGTCACATGTCCTCACGAAATGGTCTGCGTCCCGAAAACACCCTGGCCAATAGTACTCTTGCAAGAGACGGTCCTTAGTTTTCTTAACTCCTAGGTGTCCGGACCACGAACCCCCATGCGACAAGCGCAACAGATCCTGACGATAGCATTGAGGCACGATCAGCTGATCGAACTCCACTCCCCTGCGGTCTAGATACTTCCGGTACAGGACCCCACCTCTTTCCACAAAGCGAGCATTTTTCTTGGCGATACCTTCCTTGACAATGCAGCGTATGTTTTCTAGGCTGCCATCCTTCTTTTGCTCGGCTACCAAAGCCGACCGGCTGACTTTTAGCAACCTATTAAGTCCGTCTGACGTAGGCGCGATGAGCAAATCTGCAGATAGCTCTTCTAACTTTCCCGCATCGGTAATTTCCTCTCCAGTATCTGGTGCCTTTAACGTTACAGGCTCAATTTTATTCAGTTCAGGCGTGCTCTGAATATCAGCTTGCTGCGCCTCTGACCCTTTCTCATTGTTCGACAACGTCGGCCCCGCAACTACCGCCTTTGCAGCGAGCTCCCGAACCTTCGATCTGGTTAAGGCCTGAACGCTAGCCTCACCAAACAAAAGCCCCTTCTCGCGCAGGAGGTGATCGGACCTGTTCGAAAATAGGTACGGGTACTGGGGGGGCAGCATAGATGACACTGCGGCCTCCGTCTCAAGCGCTCCGAAGGGTCCTTCAATAAGCACTTTTGCTACGGGCAGACACACGCTATGAGCTTCCACGGCTTGCTTGATCCAGGCGCACTCGCCCGTGAACATATCGGGTTCTACGTAGGAGGGGTGAACTACATCTATCGTAGCTGCGGAATCGCGAAGCACTCGGCACTCTTTCCCGTTCACGAGGAGGTCTCGCATGTAAGGCTCGAGAAGCTTCATGTTCTCGTCAGTGCTGCATATTGACAAAAACACAACTTTTGTTTTTGTTTCCGGACACTGCGCCGAAAAGTGACCCGGCTTCTGGCACGTATAACACACGCGCGCTTGCCTCGTCTCGAACCGCTTTCTGCGTTCGGCTTCGGCTGCCGCCGTCTCCTTACGTTCGGTCGGACTGCTTTCACTCGCATCCGCACTACGTGTGTCGCCCCTTGCTCTCATGGGTGTGAACTTTGGCCTCTCAAACTTGGAGCCAAATTCACCCTTTTGCCCGTCCTTAGCTCCGCGAGCCCGACGCGTCACAAACTCCTCGGCTAGCTCAGCGGCTCTAGCCACCGTACTAACGTCTGGCCTATCCAAGACCCAGTACCGCACGTTCTCAGGTAACCGACTATAAAACTGTTCCAGCCCGAAACACTGCAGAACTTTCTCGTGGTCACCAAACGCTTTCTCTTCTTTGAGCCACTCCTGCATGTTTGACATAAGCCTGTACGCAAACTCTGTATATGACTCACTTCTGCCTTTCTCATTTTCCCGAAACTTCCGACGGAACGCCTCCGCTGACAGCCTGTACTTTTTTAGCAGACTCGATTTCACTTTGTCGAAATCCTCTGCCTCCTCTCTATTCAAGCGAGCGACTATGTCGGCCGCCTCGCCGGGTAACAAAGTGAGCAAGCGCTGTGGCCACGTTTCCCGAGAGAACCCCTGCTTCTCGCACGTTCGCTCAAAGTTAACCAGGAACAAACCAATGTCCTCTCCAAGCTTAAACGGCCGCATCAGATCAGTCATTTTGAACAATACTCGTTCTCCTGCACCGTGTGCCTGACTTCCATTACGAGCGCGTTCCATCTCAATCTCGAGACGCTTCATTTCCAACGCGTGTTGACGGTCGCGCTCTTCTTTTTTCTCTTGTTGCTCTCGCTCTTTTTGTTCTTTAAGTTCGCTCTCCTGTCTTTTTGCCGTCTCCCTCTCCTCAATGGTCTCAAGGCATTCCGACAGCTCGTCATCCTCAGCTTCTAACTCAAGAATAGCCCTTAGCAGTTCTGGTTTTGTGAGTTTGTCTGAGACATCCAGACCCAACTCTCTTGCAAGCTCCAGCAATTTCGGTTTGCGCAACGACTTCAAATCCATGGCTGCTCTGAATGCTGCTTTCTCTACTGCCTATTATTGTCTTGCCGCAAACTAACCCGGCAGCAACGACAACCACAATTACCAGCTCTGTTTCTGACACTAACAAAAGCCAGGCAAAAACTCAGAAGAAGAAAGTCCCGCACTCACCAAACCTCGCAGCCAAGAATTCAGCGCAGTCGTTCCGCTGCAGGCAACCAGTCATCACACAGGGCTCGTTGCACTGCTCCCGGATGGTCGTTGAGCTGCTCAGCATACAGTCAACTGCAAATCTTCGCTGCTGGCCTCCGTTGTCGCGATCCCACCGCTGGCAGACAGTTGTTGGAACCTCAGCGCTGACGCCCGTTGTTGCACCTGGGTCGCAAGCCCCAAGGGTAGCGTTGGCCTGGCGACCTGGGGCACAACTGGAAGCATCCGAAGGTCCCGGCAAAGCATGAGTCGACAGGTAACAGAACAACTTGTTTATTCTAACATCGCAAAGAGTGGGCGGTCAGGTCGACCGAAGTAGAGAGACGGGAGAGCACGTTACTCAACAGAAGAAATCGGAGCCTTCTTTCGGCGTCCGGGGGCAGCTGCTTTTATACTCTCGCAGTTGAGGGCAAGAAGGAACGCCTCTATAGACGCGCACGTGACTGTGCCGCTCGGGCACGTTGGGAAGAGTAGGTGGCGCATCCGCCGGGCCGTGTGCCGCTCGGGCACGTTGGGACGCGTAGATGACGCATCCGCCGGGCCGGCGCCGGTCAGACCTCCTCGCTTCACAGTTGGGGGAGCTCCTCTCCCCGGCTGCCGCGCTTTGACAAGCGTGGGCACCAACATGCACACACACACACACACACGCACACACGAAGACACGTGGCATTGGAACATGCCTGGACGCGCTTGGCGGGGAGGCGTAGCGGCGGCGCCGAACGGGCCAAAATGTCTGCCGCTTTGAACGAAGCCCCAGCGTCCGTTGCATCCGCGCCGGCTATACCGCGCGTCGTAGGCGAAACGTAACACTAGGGAAACGATGGAGCATTTTTTATTAGAATGTGAAGTCGTCTGCCCAGCGGTCGATTTAGGCACCACTGGCCTCCTTGAATCCCTTGGGTTCAGCGAGAGCAGTGGAAAAGTAAACATGTCAGCAGTAGAGATTAGTGAGAGGCGATTAGAAGATTGATGGACGAAAAGTAGGGAAACGACAAAAAACGGAGACGTACAAAAGCAAAGTTCGCAATACGGGGTCAGAAAATTTGGTTATGGGAGTTCATAGGTTTTTTTTTCTTTTTTAACCTATGTAGGACATTAGGCAGTATAATAGCAAGAGCTTGGCGGCGCAACCCACTGCCCCGTTTCAAAGGGGACGCTCATAACATCCATCGATCCATCCATCGCGGCCCATCCAAGAGGCCGCGTTTCCACCATAAAGCGCCGCCTTCTTGCATAGCGTTCGCGGCCAGCATTACCCGGTAAACATTATGGTTACATACGCTCCAGTTGCCGGGAAGCGTGAGAAGAAGTTAGAGTTTTTTTAATGCTATCGCGTTTCACTCTTAAAGGCGCAGATCAAGCGTCCTCCATCTTTTTATTCTTACATTTTCAGAGAGCTTGAACTTGGTGGCAGTTACAGTTCTCTTGTGACAGTGAACTAAATTCGCCACGTTATAATGCTTCGGAGAAGTCGAATACGTAATTTGCTGCAAAATCTTCACTTAATGAATCCGTACACTTCGTAAATCACCTACATATTACCCATTACACTCCGCTATTGTACCAAATATAATAATACCGGCACTGGCAAAGCTCACCCGAAACACAACCCCAGGCAAAGACCGCATAATCAACAAGACCCTCCGTAACCTAATCAATAACGCGGCAGAATATCTCGTCAACGCAATCCACGAAAGCTGGGCAAGTGGAACATCCCAGCCATCTGTAAACACGCTGAGGTCATCATGATCCCGAAGCCAGACAAACCACTTGGAATACGAACATGCGACCCATATTCCTGACATCATCCGCCGGCCTAACAGCTTAACTCCATACATAGAAGAAAACGGGTACATGACCGACACCATGTATGGATTCTGCCCCCACTTAACGACTCGAGACATCTTGCCACAGCTGAAAAAGCACGTCATGGATCATCTCGAAAAACACATCACGAGCACAATCCTGGTCGTGGGCGTTAAATGATCCTTTGACAACGTCTCTCATAAGGTAGTATTGAAGAACGTCCGGGACACGCACTTTGGCAAAAGAGCATATCGCTACGTACAAAACTACCTCACCATCAGAACAGCGACAGTGGCCCTTGGCAGCCTCGAGTCGCACAAGTTTGAGATGGTAAACAAAGGAACTGCGCAGGGCTCTGACATCTCGCCTCACCTTTTTAACATAGCCATGCTGAAACAGCCAAATGTATTAAAAGAAATGGAGTGAATAAGACACGCCCTCTGTGCAGATGACATTTCCATCTGGACAACAGGCAGGTCCCCAGGAACACAAAAGAATGCACTTCAAGAAGTGGTGGACCGTACAGAAAACTACCTCAGGGCCTGCGGGCGCGCGTGCGAGCCATAAAAATCGAAGCTTCTCATACTAGAAGCGAGAACCAGGGGAAGACTGCCATAAGGTGAAATCCGAGAACCATAACTCTGTCTGAATGTTGCGCGAATCCCTGAAGTACAGTTGCTCAGAATCCTCGGCCTGCCTGTACACACGGACGGTTCATGCGCTGCCAGCCTACGCAAACTGCAAGAAACCATCACGCAAGTAGCATCGTTAGTACGGCGGGTAGCAAACAGAAGACACAGCTTGAAAGAACAAAATGGTCAGATAAATCGAAGCCCTCATCATCAGCAGAATCGCCTACAGCACCCCTTACATAGACAAGAATGAAGAAATCGAAAAACTGAATATCCTCTTCTGGAAGACCATCCAGATTGCCATTGCGATCTCCAAACGCGCCTCAACACAACTATACTCCACTTAGGTCTCCGCAACACCTGGGAGGAGCCAGTCGCAACAGGCAGAGTTAACCAACTCTAATGTCTCGAATTTCCTGAAACAGGTAGGGCAAAACTCAGAGGATTAAGATATACTGAAGCAATGAAACTTCGCGGCGAGAACAATACAATCCCAGACACAATCCCAGAGTACATCTCTTTAGCCCCTATTTCAAGAAATATGCATGCAGCCCACCATGAAGGAAGAAGAAAAGCCAGAATAGATTCTCTCCGATAAACCTACGGCCAAAATATGGACCCACGGTACATCGATGGAGGAAAATATTCGGGAACTTCAGCCAAAGCTATCAGCGTCATCGACAGCAAGGACAAAGAGAAAACGGCAACTAGCTTCTTAACAAGAGAAGTAGATACAGCAGAAGAAACAGCAATAGCCCTGGCCATCTCAGCCTGCGAGCAATAATACTCACTCATTCACAAGCTCCTTGGAGGAATTTTCAGAAAGGGAGAACTCAAGACAAGTGCTACAAATTCTCACCGAAACGGCAAAGAAGCACCTACCAGATACATACATCGTTTGGTCTCTGGGGCACGAGTCCCTTCTGTCGAATGAGGCAGCCGACGCCTTCGCCCGAATTCCCCTTCAGCGCCGTTTCACAAAGGTCGCGCCAAGAACGACAGATTAAGTCCCCAAAAAGCACACCGATGTTCTGCAACACTACAGGCTAGACAGAAGATCTTAACCACCACCTCATCACAGCTTGACTAGAGAAGAAGCAGTAACCCTCAGGAAATTGCAAACCAACAGCTACGTTCACAGTATCATATTGCATCGAATCTCACCTACTGAGCATTTATACATCTGCACGTGGTGTGATGTCCCAGGTACCCTATGCCATATGGTACGGGGATCTGTAGGAAAAGATGGCACCGTGGACTCCAAAACACTAACTGCAAATAAGTGGGAGGCTAAGCTATCAGGCCCGGACCTGAAGACACAGAGCAGCCTCATTGGTCGGGCACGGGAGAAAATCATCTGCAAGGCTGCCTGGAAGGAGGCCGCCTACCTAGGGCCCAGACTGCGCATGCTCAGAATTAAAGTTCATTATCTCTCTTCTCTCTCTCTCTCTCTCTCTCTCTCTCTCTTGTTCAGTTCGCCGATCGCACTGAGAAAACCTACTCTGAACCTCGTATAACGTATGGAAATAGGGAGACAATAGGTGAACCTTCAATAATTAATTGCTAATCTCATAAGCAAGGCATAAACACCAATGTTCGGCCACGCTTTACATTTGGCGTGCAGTACGTTGTTCCCAAATAAAGTTGGTGTGACGAGTATTCTCTGAGGCACTGGGATACACAGCTGATAAAGGCTGTTTTATGTTTTCTAGCACTTCATTAAGGAATGTTTTGCAAAAGCTACAATTACCTGACGTTATTGAAAGTTCAGCTATGTGTCACACACAGGATTTCCCTTATTACCTCAAAGTATCGCGTTTGTGGCACGTAGAGCTCAATACATAGGGCAAACGTTTGCGATATTTGTAATATGCTCTTGTATAGCTCTGGAGCGCTTATATAAGTAGTCATTTTCTACGACTATTGTAAGCGACCTACACAATTTAATCTTCCAGTACGCATTGTCCTTAACATACTCCATATTCTGTACGAAAATATAATTCTTCTACCACTTTTGATTAAATCAAAGCAGTGAGAAAACATTGTAAGCATTCAATCTAACGCTTCTAAACCAGCAAAAGCACGACAGGTTAGAAATATTAATTTAAACTCTAATTAAGCAACAAGTTAATAAGCTTCCTTGAAGTCACCACCAACATGTCTCACATTCCCTTTAAATATAAACTTCGCGAATTATCCAAGTCTGTCAGGAGACGGCAAAAACACGCATACAACGTTTTCGAGCGCTTCTAAAATAGTAACGCTAACAGGTTCGCCGTGAAAGAGCTGAACCATGTTAATGAACGAACTAAGAAATTTTCGCCGTTTCATTTTGTCTATTTGTGCCAAGGTTGTTTCTTACTGGAAAATTTGCTGCCGAGCTACACGAGCCAGCGTCTGAGTAAATGCTCAGTATAATTTCGCATCAGGAACATACGTGCGCACAACGGCTGTAATTTTGAAAGTTAATACTCAAGAGGTGTGCAACGAAGATGTACTACTTGGCATGGCGTTATTCTTTCCAGGTTCCGGTGCCGCCTAGAAGTGGAGTTTATAAATCTGCAATAAAGGGCATAACGAGAAAAACTGCGTTTGTAAACATCAAACAAGGGGGCTCACAGTAAATGTGACAAAATGTTTGTCCCTACCGTGACTGCTTAATTCAAAGTTGTGTATGAACTTCTTTATCACTAAGGAGGACTTTTGTGTCATTTTAAATATTAAATTGCCTACCTTTCTGTGACCGTATTTTACAGATGTCTACAGCACAACGCAGGTGCGTTCATCGCATGGAAATGCAGGCGTACATAATAATTACACAGGAGAAACGAAATAAGAACAGGAACGCCGACTTTTGTGTTTCAGTTACAATTTTCATGAATATTTGTTTGAATTACTACGAATTGACAACACAAACGCCAGGTGCCTGCGTTTCCACAGTAGAAGGCTACGTATGTAGTTAATGTGCAAATCTTATTCTCGTTTGGTCTAGAACTGAAATATTATTTATGTTTACCAGTGTATATGTCTAAACATGAAGACAAGGATGAAGCAAGGACGAAACGCTGACTTCTGATAAATATTTCATTGCGATGCGAAATATATAGGCGACATGTGTGCAAAAAGCACGTTCATGTTTCACACTAGCAGTTCGTCATATTCAAAACGAATGCGAAAATAGACATCAAGTTATGTGTTCGTAACTAACAAATAACTGAGAGCTTTGGCTGAAGGGCGAATTATTTACAGCGATACCAAGCTTTAGCTTTGCACTTAAGCTCTACTTAGGGCATCTACTCACATCTACTTAGGGCAGGTAGTGACGGCAGATCCGGATCATGAGACGGAAATAATCAGAAGAATAAGAATGGCCTGGGGTGCGTTTGGCAGGCATCCCACGTCATGAACAGCAGGTTGCCATTATGCCTCAAGAGAAAAGTGTATAATAGCTGTGTCTTACCACCACTCACCTACGGAGCAGAAACATGGAGACTTACGAAAGGGGTTCTACTTAAATTGAGGGCGACTCAACGAGCTATGGAAAGAAGAATGATGGGTGTAACGTTAAGGGATAAGAAATGAGCAGATTGGGTGAGGGAAACAAACGCGAGTTAATGACATCTTAGTTGAAATCAAGAAAAAGAAATGGGGGGGGGGGCATGGGCAGGACATGTAATGGGGAGGGAAGATAACCGATGTTCAGTAAGGGTTATGGACTGGATGTCAAGGGAAGGGAAGCTGGGGGCGGCAGAAAGTTAGGTGGGCGGATGAGATTAAGAAGTTTGCAGGGACGACATGGCCACAATTAGTACACGACCGGGGTTGTTGGAGAAGTATGGGAGAGGCCTTTGCCCTGCAGTGGGCGAAACCAGGCTGATGATGATGATCATGTTGAGTGCGTGCATTTCCTGTGTGCGTGTATTGCTTGCAAGCGCTGGCAGTCGCCCAATTCGAGCGGTTTGTACTTGTGTAGATGGTCACTGACTATGCTAAACCAAGGACGGCGAAGCACACCGCAGCAAGGCGATCATCTCTATATACGAGCAGGTGCGGTCACTTAATTTCTTTTTTCAATTCATTGCACCTAGTTACGCTAGCGAAAAAATATGCATGTACTGTAATTTTGCGTGGACCGTGTGCAATTGGCTTAATTTAGAGTCGTAAGCAATAATTACGTGAGGTTTGCTTAAAAATAGTCAGTTTAATTAGCTTATCATGCCTAGGAACGTCCGAGCCCAACGAGGAAGTGACCAACCATGAAACGGCATTAAGAATTATACCTGAATATATACACAGCTGAATTTAATGTTTTGCTTGAATGAAAAAGAGACAGAATAACAATACAGCACAGTAGAGTTTTTGTAAATCACATTATTTTTTATTGTGATAAAAAAGCTGTAGCAGTGCAGTGGCAGCTCCTAATACAGACATTGCTAGCAAGTGGTAGCAGATATATCTCGCGTATCTTTGTTGCGAATATTCCAGCTCTCTAGAGGGATGATTATGTATGTGTTAAATCACTGTATGTTGGTCTTGCTGTGAAAGTGCCAAACCTGCTGAAAAATGTTTCTTTCCAAATATGAATAAAAAGAGCATGATCTAATAAATGGAAAAAAATCGCGTTCTAGAACTCAAAAATCTTAAAGAAAGTTAATTAGTACGAAAAGGAAATTAAAGAAAACGAATAATGTACCTAAGCTTCTTTTCATGGGCCTTAACATTACTGTATGTTTACCACCAACCCCTTGTTTTACGGAGGAACCAGGCTGCCAACACAAGCACGCAGAGCATCTGCCTTTCCAAAAGAGTTGTGTGTGTTGCGCTTGCATTGGTGTGGACTTGGAGAAAAGCTCCATTTCATCTGTATTGTTGCAATACAATAGCTGTCGCACTATTCCGGCTAAGTCGTCTATGCTACCGTATCTGACATCCTACCAGCTCAAATATCACCACTAAAAGCAGTTTGACTGCATGCATTTGTCTTCATAGACACATTGTAGCTGAACTCGTATTCTTTATCCATGTTTCTTTTTCTTTCATATTTATTAAAACGGTACGTACTCCTTAATTTCTGGTCATCTAAGTGCCAATTTTTTTCCTAAAACAATAAATTAACATTATGGTCATCTTTTATTCTTTGATAATATGCAAATACAGCGTGAACTCTGATCTTAACAACAGAAGCAATAGGACTGCTTACAAATATATTCTAGAATAAAACACCGTCTGTGTTCTAGGCAGTAGCCTGTCGGGTGTAGTCATCCGACGGCATGCAGTCGTAAATCCTTGTAGAATATATGCTGTTCCTGCTCTGGTTCTAGCTTCAGCTTAACATTAATTATGAGGGCCGGAACAATGAATTTCCTCCATTGGATAAGGATGACAGCTGGCTTCCATGGGGCTTGCAGATGTTCAGCAATTGACCGAGGAACAAAACCCAGGGTAGCAGCGTGTCTTGTGGGATGCCAACTTTGATCAAATGGTGATGCAGACTGTCAGAATGACGATGCTTGAAAATACAGCAAAGAGTGCATCACTACCGTTACTTAGACAAGCTGAGATCAAACATAGAATTATGGCATATTTCTTAATGTACACTTGCTCATGCTAAAGTAGCTTGTGCATACCAGTAAATACTAAAGTGCTGGCTACAAATGCTGAGATACTGCTGCATCATAAATTGTGGGCAGTTGCAATCGCGACACATCATGGGCAATTGATGACTTCGCACATTATAATCATGAATATATGCTCTCCAAAACGAGTTTATATGACACATGGAGAGGAATAGACTAGGAATGTAATTTCCCTATGGTATAGCTGTTTCATATTTGTGGTTCGAAATAACCCGGTGTCCATTTCGCCATTTTGTCAATGTGGGGAGACGTAGCATCCATCTTACTACAACGTTTCTGAAAATAAGCACAGACTAATTACCGGGTAGGTTAGTCAAGTACTTCATGAGCACACAGGTTCTTTCAGGGAAGCGAGCTGCTGCGATTCCAACAGGCAGGCACCGTATCAATCGATGCCTTCAGGTCTGCAACAAGCCTTGCTGTGCAGCACAGACGTTGATTTTTGTATCAACGGGTCCTTCTAAGGCCCACATCCTGCACCAGAATGCCAAAAATTTTATGTACACAGGGCATTCGCACGCGAAGTAAATTTAGTGTACCTAAGCAACGGAAATGAAAAGACGTAGCACAAACAAAAAATGTGGTCATTGCGTGAACTTAAAGCACAGTTTATGGAACGTGCATCAGTTGTTACCACATAGCACACTGAAAAGGGTAAGGCGAGAAAACACTAATGCTGGTGATGAACTACTGACAAGTGAATTTTTTTAAGATTAAAACATTGTGTAGCATATGTGTGATGTGGATGAAGCACTGGAAATGCAGGCACTAGTGCTGGTTCATTGACCATGTGTGCTACAATTTGAACCAATGGACTAACCACCATGACTTCTAAAACAAAGTACAGGACTCAAAAATGCTTTTCTTCAAACTGCCGGTGCTACGCACTCAACCATATGCATTCTGCCACAAGTATACTATAACGGCTTCTCCTCTACTGAAAGATCTCATACGTGATACTGGAATGATCGTTGGACACAGGCGGCGATTGGTACATTCTACATTTTTGTTTAAAAAAGCGGAACTAATAAGAGATTCTCGTGCCGAAACTCCCACAAGATCCCACTAGCAAAAAAAAATGTTTTGCGCAAGCTTATGCTGCCTTGAATATGCTTCGGGTACTAATTTCGGCAGCATCGACAACTGGAGTCAGTCATGCTTGAGCACCGGAAACACTTTATCGTCAGCGCCACAGCAACCTCACAAAAACCGCATCAGCATAATGCGCTTCCGTGCAAAGATGGCTCGCTCACCTATATTTTCTGTCCTGTTGTTGCTTTCAGCAAACTTCCAGCACCACTGGGTCTTAAAGGTAAACAAAGCTGCCCATCGGCTGTTCCATCTGTGGCCTCCTACGAAGTCAATCCAGCTCGGTTACCATACACACACGGACAAAATCACCCATAATAATCGCGATTAACAACCGCAACCTGAACAACCAATGAAGCCCTAGGAAACAAAGAGCAGCGGACAAATGCTGGCGCGAATTTTCTTGGTTTTCAGCCATGCGTCGGGCTCTCAGCTGTTGGGATGCAATCGTTGCCAAACCTCACAGTCGCTTGATCTATTAGTCGAATGCTCACAGTGGCAGCGTTGCGGAGCCAAAGGCGTGCCTTACGCCATGTAGTCGTTTCATTAGGAAGACAAATTAACGGAAACACATATTTGTCTTAAATAATTGTAGTTTTTATAAGCACGTTTAAGAATAGTCTCGATATCAGACGCTTTTCTCCGTCGTTGCACTTCGCTCGAGTCGAGGGCGCATTTTCAAACGGCGGAGGAAAGGGAGAGTAGTGTCCATGAAACGCAACGGCACTTGAGTGAAGGAAGCCCCGTCGCCTCGACTTGGCTGAATCGCGGAGAAGCGTTGAGTGAAGGCGTGTTTAAGAATACGGGGGTGTGACGCTCTAGCCACTTCTGCCGTCACATTGCCTCCCGCCTGTCCGCTGCGTGCGTTTCGCACCACCGCCATCCGCGCTTCGCCATTCGTCCAGCTCGCGGCTTCCTCGCTGGAAGGGGGGTTCCTGTAGCGCGCTACTACGTGCCACAATGGTCCGGTCGCAAAAGATGACGACGACCCGCCCAGCATACTGACGGTGCGCGAGCAGTGGAATCGGCGGAATCCAGAATCTGCCTGATTGAGCTAAAGATAGAATTTGTGGACACCAGGCACCAGCGTCTGTCTGGTTTTTCTGCACCCACAGACCTAAGGCGACTGTATCTGCGGTGATAGCGCTGGCCTCAGGCCAACGCGTGAACCGGTCAATGCACGTTAAGATATAGCAATTGTCCTTGCATGGCGGCAAAGGACCGACCAGGTCGATGTGCGCGTCGACCTGGTCACATCAGGAGGCTGCAAGGTTTCCAGCGGTCTGACGGTGTGGCGCTGCTTTCATTTGCTGGCACAGCAGACAAGCCCGTGTACAGCGTCGGACGTCCATATGCATGCATGGACACAGGTATCGTGTAGTGACGAGGTGCTGAGTCGCACGAATACCAGGCTGGCACAAGGAATGCATGGCATCAAAGACGATACGGCGAAATTGCGACGGAAATTAGGGGCCGGGACAACCTGTGCAGACGTCACAAACCAAGGGAATATCGCAACTTGAATATTGCACGTCTTGAAGTTGGAGGGAATTATTCTTCAGTTATAAGGCCTGAAGTTCACTGCCATCTCGCTGTGCTGTAGCCATAGCTGCAAAATCCACAGGTGGACACTCCTGGACAGTTATGTTGGCTTGTGTACGGGATAGTGCGCCAGCGACTGGGTTGTCTGTGCCGCTGATGTGCCAAATGTCGCTCGTGGATTCGGATATGTAGGCAAGTTGGCGAATCTCACGGGGAGTGTGGGCAGGGTTGGTAGCGGTAAAACCGTGAGTGGTTTGTGGTCAGTGAGCATGTAAAATTGCCGACCTTCGAAGAAGGAGCGGAAATGTCTCACGGCCAAGTAGACCGCCAGTATTTCACTACCGAAAGTGCTGTAGCAACAATCGGCCTGCGAGAATTTTCGCTAGAAAAATGCGACCGGCTGCCACCCGCCATGGACCAACTTCTGCAGCACTCCACTGACGGCGATGTCCGAGGCGTCCACCGTGAGTGACTTCAGGGATGTGCAAGGAGAGTCGCGTTCGTGAGCGCTTCCTTCATGAAAATGAAAGCCGTCTTGGCATCGTCTGACTGGACAGGAGTGTGTTAAGCGGTTGCAAGATGACAGTGCAGTAAGGAATGAACTGCCGATAATAATTGTCAAGCCCAAGGAATTGTCTTAGTAGCGTTGTGGTCGCAGTTCGTGGAAATTGCACTATAGCTTCCACATGAGCAGCAGGTGGAGATATCCCGGCGAACATCGACGCGATCACCAAGAAAATCCAGTGCACCGACCCAAACTCGCTCTTTGGTCCGTTCACGACTAGCCCGTACTTCCGGAGTCGTTCAAACACATGGCGCAGGCGAAGTGCGTGGTCGTCTGCTGAAGCGTTGAAGACGAGGATGTCGTCGATGTATGTGAAACAGCAGCGCAAACCACGGAGAACCTGATCGGAAAATTATTGAAACATTTGTGTGGTGTTGCGCTGACCGAGTGACATCCTAAGGTACTCAAACATGCCCAAGATGTCATTATGGCTGCCTTTGATACGTCGGCAGGTTCCATAGGTATTTGGTGGCATGCCTTCACTAGGTTTATCTTGCTGTATATTGTGCACCCGTGCAGCAACGCAGCAAAGTCCTGAATGTGTGGTATGTGATACTGATCCAGTACTGTCACTTTGCTGTGGGCGCAGTTGTCACCGCACGGTCTACAGTCAATGGAGGGCTTGGGGACCATGTGTAGTGGTGATGACCATATACCAGATGATCGGCGTCCGTATCCGAGATCGAGCATACGCTCTAATTCTTGCCGCGCGAACTTGTAACAGTCAGGAGCAATACGACGAGGGCGTACAAAAACTGGTGCACGCTCAATAACAATGTGATGGGTGACGTTGTGTCGCACCGGGTATTCGAGAGAAGGCACACGGAAGAGATCTCAAAACTCTTCGAGAAAGGAAGACCACAGTGGGAACACTTGGCATGTGTTTGTACAAGACGCAAGGGTAGTAAACTAGATGTGGCGCATTGAACCGGTAGGTTGGTTTCGGAATCCAGGAGAAGCCTATGGCGGAGGTCGAGCACAAGCGAAATATGCCAGAAGAAACCCGCACCAATAATTTGCACATGGAATTCGGCGATCAAGAAGATCCTTCTGAACGTCCTTCGCAAGCTGATGTCAAGGGTGACAGACTTCTGTCCGTAGGTCCGTATGTTCTAACAATTAACGGCTGTGACAGGTGGGGTTTTGAGGCGGCGGCGGTGGTCCTCCAGCGTAGGAGGGATTACGCACACCTCCGGACCGGTGTCGACGAGATTACGCACCTTATTGACGCTGTCGGTGAAGTGAAATAGGCGGCTGGTTGTTACGTCGAAAGCACTTGCCGCCTACAGTGCGCGCCGCCGCGTTTCCCACAAATGTGCAAGGTTCGCGGCACTGACGTGCGTGGGCTCCGTACTGGTGGTGGTACCAACACATGCCGTGGTGGATACTCGGCAAACGGACGTGACTGCGGCAGTGGCGGTGGTCGTGTAACACGCTACGCTGATGGTTGGCCTTGAGCAAGTTCATTTGGGCGGTCAGTTGGCCGACCTTGCGATTGAGCATCTCGTTTTGGGGAAGGAGATGGTCTAAGTGGTCATCACGGACCGGTGCGTCGAGTGATTGAGCGGGCGGTCTCTTGATGGCAACGAGTACGGGTGCACCGACATCCATGATCTGATCAGCCATCTGTACGAGTGAGTCAAATGATTCGGATGACGATAGGCTCAAGATCATCCACACCTGCTGAGGTAGTCGCTGCAATAGCAGCTCGCGCAGGATGGAGGCGTCCAGTGCAGCACAGCGGTCTCCGAAGAGGTGCTGCATGCGACGCAGAAGCTTCGTGAGTCTTCTGTCACCAAGCTCCTCTGTGGCGAGCAGTTTCTGCAGTCTACGCTGTTCCGACTGGGATGTCCGGCGTATGAGTTTCGTCTTCAGGACATCGTACGGGTTTTGAGGAGGCGGGGAGTGGAGAATATGCCGACGATGGCGATGACGGGAGGCGGTAGCGCACTGATGACGTCGTCGAACTTCGCTGTTTGTGACGTCACATGGTGCCATCTAACAATTCAGAGCCCTTCCACCCTGTGAAGAGAGAAGTCCAGCAAAGCTGGCGCTATGGTTGGTTTTGCTATGTTGGAGGTTTGCTATGCTGAATATGACTATTAGGAGTTTAGTATTGGGCGAATGAAGATATTTACTCAAAGATCCCGGTTGTCATCATTTATATCGTGACCATTGTAATCCTTGCCTTGTGACCACTGGGATAAAGGCAAGTGGTTGCATTTTCACTGTTTTGTTGTTCTTCACAAAAGTTACGTCGATGCACGATTGGTGGCGAGTGGTGGGTACGGTGGCATCGGTGAAGCACTTGAGGCCAAAGCGCTTCAACATGAAGCTAAGTATCCACGCCCCGTCGGGTCTGCTCTCATTGTCATTGAAATATCCCACGATGACGGTGAATGCATTGTCGGCGAGCTTAATAGTCCCAAAGACATGCAACATATACGTTTCGATCGCGACACGTCCCGCACCCAGTCTCTTGCTTCACGTCTTCGGAGGAGATGCACTGCCGCAACGCACCCGCGGCAACTTCGCGCTGTTGCGCATCACGCACGTAGCCGATCGCGGCCAAGGCTCCGGCGAACCAAAGACGGTCACACACGATTGGTGGATAGAGAAAATGACGCTTTATTATAGCGCGGCTACGCCGTTCACAGCGGGCGCTCTAGTGCGCCACACAGGTAGCTGTCGAAGACCGCGCGCCGCTGTATTGCGCAATGTCGGGAGTGAGATGGTGCTCGTGGAGAGGAGCATACACAACTTAGGAAAGAGGCGTTGGCGGTGGAGAGGTGTTTAAATTGTTGGCCTATGTCCACGTAGACGAGATCCGCCACAACCTAGCCATAAACAGCTTCGCCGTGAAAGTGACTCGATGCTCTGAAACCCGAGTTCTGAGTCGGTCTGCCAGAATTCGAGTAGCCTGTTGGCGACGACATGGATGGTTGTCATGGCGTTCGTCGAGGCATCGTCGCGGAGTGCGGTGTACATGATCTGTCGTGACGAGAGGTTTCTGGCGGCGTAGCCCAGGAAGTGATAATGGCCTTGCGAACTCCGATGGATGAACAAGTGGCGTGTTGTCGTCTGGCGTCCGTGGTCACCAGTTGTGGGACAAGGTGTGGTTTACAATCTCACGCATTCCTTATTACTCGTCGGTCGAACACCGACGAAATCACTGAACGCATCTGGTCTGACCATGTCTGTGGTCGAGCGCTGGCTCGAGCGCGCGGCCAGCAGAGCTGCATGCTGCTGCTGATGATGATATATATTAGCCTCATATTAGGCTCACACCCACACTGGGGGAGAATTGCGTTCTGAAGCGATTACCTATTCTTTTGAAGTGTTACTTATTTGACGAAAAAATATAAGAAAGAAAGATAAGGAAACATACTGAAACTAATAAATTACAGGAGAATAATCAAAAAGTTATTTCTTTTGTTTATTGTATGTAACCGCAAACGGCATCAAACACGTCCCTGTGGCTGACCCCTATAATTGATGCACCGAAAGATGGTATGATTTCTGATGATATCATTAACCCTTATTTAGCAAGCGGAAGTTCTAGATGTCTTTTTCTTAACAATTTGTATCGCCGACATACCAGAAAGTAGTGATCTAATGATTCTATTTCCTGGCAGTATGGACACAGAGGCGATAGCGTCAGACGAGTCCTGTGTAAATATGCGTTTAATTGAGGGACACGGCAGCGTAATATCGTGATCACTACATCTGATTGTCTTCATGGGTACCCCTGGATTTACCACGGAAATTTTAGGGGCTGATATTCTGTCCATGTTGTTATAATTCATTGACATCTCTATGACTTGAATATTTTCTATATCTAATTTATTTATTTATTTATTTATTTATTTATTTATTTATTTATTTATTTATTTATTTATTTATTTATTTATTTATTATACATACTTTCAAGGCCCTAAGGCACTGCAGAAAGGAGACTTGCTGTTATGTGCGCCACTACTGGAGTAACCGGCATTATAGGTCCACTCAGGGATGCTCGCGCTAATGAGTCTGTCATTTCATTTGAATGTAAGCCACAGTGGCCAGGTACCCATAATAGTTTTAGAGAATCAACTGTGGAGGAACTAATGTTAGAAACGTCTTTAGAGTTGCCGAATTGGATGAAGCTGTAAGCGAAGTACAGACCGAAAGGGAATCTGTTATAATAACCGCACTTATTGAGTTTGAAGGGAGTTTCCGAAGCACTAAAGTCACTGCTAAAAGTTCGGCTTCAAAAACGGATGCGAAATCTGGCAGTCTCAAGAAGAATGACCACCGAAGCGGAAGCGAGAAAATGCCTATGCCCGCCTTTTTGTTGTTTACTGAAGCGTCTGTAGCTATCATGTTATTTATTTGTATACGTGTGCTAGGTAATCTTGCAACAGGTTATTTAATGAAGCGGCTGATTGAAACTTAAGAGTTTGGGAAATGTCATCAAAATCTATCTTAATATTCTGATTTGATTCGGTTGATGGAATTACCTCTCGAATTTTCACATTCAGGCTATCTAATTGCTTTTGTACAAATATAATCGGTGGAGTGTGAAAGCGAGGCCAATGAGCAAGGAAAAAGGATTTTGGATAATTAATAAAGGCGTATTTGGATCGTCAAAGCAGCAAGCTGTAAAATTTCAGAAATGCTTGAATTGTTAAGATGCCAAATCTGCAGGGCTATGTTGGAAGGCGCGCTTCCTGGTAGATACCATTAATCGCCACAAACCTGGGGAGTCCCAGACACAGGCGTAGGGTCTCATGCTCCAAAAGAACCATAGGCTTTATTTTATAAGCAGGGTCACCTGAGAACAAGACACACCCAAATTCCAATATGAGAAGCATATCTATATTTTTAAATCATCAACAGTGAATCCCTGCGTAGTCCATATTGTCGGTTACTCATTCTGCGCAGAATACCTAAAGCACGTTGCGCCTTACCCGCTACACTTTCTATGTGTGGACTCCAGTTGAGTTTTCCATTATATGTGATTCCCAAATATTTTAGAGACTCAACCTGTGGATTGGGTTCTTGTTTATAAGCTATAGAAATTCAAACCGGATTCGTAACCGGGAACACTAAAATTGCGCTTTTGGTTACATTTAATGACATACAAATTGTCTGAAGCCGTACCTCTTGCATACTCATGTATCCTTGTAATTTTTGGTATAAAGCGTTAATGTCACTGCCAGCCGCAAAGAATGCAATGTCATCTGCATACACGTAAACATGCACGTCCTGACAAGTGGGAATGGAGCTCATTAATATATTAAATAATATTGGCGATAAAACTGCTCCTTGGGGAACACCCCGAGTGACTGAATTTAGACGAGGAATATCCGTCCTTGAAGCAATAAAATTCTCTTGATCGCAAAAATTCTGCCAACCACGCAGTAATATAATTTGGGATCTTATGACGCTGCAGAATATCCAGTAAAATTGAATGTTCACTGCTGTCATAAGCTTTAGCTGTATCTAATTTCACCAAAGCACAATATTCTCTCCTTTTCCGGGCAAGTTGGATGCGGCTCTCTAAATCAGCATGAGCACAACCTATTGAGCAATTAGCTCTGAAGCCTATTTGATTTGGACTTAATATTAAATTATCCGTCATCCAGGTAGTAATTCTGCAATGTAATACCCTCTCTATGAGCTTGACCATATTAGAAGTAAAAGAAATAGGTCTGATTTCTATGTTATAACCTACTCCTTGTTTTTTGGTTATCGGGATTACTTTAGCTACTTTCCAATCGTAAGGTATCCAGGCTTTGTATAAGGAACAGTTTATAACGTTTAGAAAGCCTCGAGGAGATAGATCGAATAAATGTTTTATGATGTGAACGGTAATTCCATCAGGACCAGGGGCTGACAAGGGTAAGTTTCGAATAACTTGAGCTAATGCAGGCAATGTAACTTCAGTAAACACTGATGACGGGGCTAAATTTTGCAAATTATAGGACATCGATGACGTGAATCTACTTTCCAAGCCTTTAGCAAGGAGTTCAAGAGAGTTTCTCATTTCATGGGGAGACAGATTGGCATAATCAATATTAATTGGCGATGGCAGAATTTCCGATATCTCATATATCTAAACAACGATTTTTTGTTTTTATATTTAGAAAGGAAATCATAGTGTTTCCTATCCTAATGTTCTTGAGCTTGAGCAACTGTGCATTTAAATACAACAGCGTGAAACTTGTAATCAGACCAATTTTGAGGGCACTGGTTGTAGAGGAGCTGCTTCCAAGCTCCCTGTCGGCGTCGGTGGTCTCGCGTGTAGTCTGTATTCCACCAACGGTTATAAGATGTTCTCTTTGCAGATGTAACACTAAATTCAGCCTTTTTGTATGTTCTTTTAATTACCGCACAAAGTTTCACAGCCTTGGTGTATTCATGCTCTTCAGAATAAGAAGCCAAATGTGCCTTAAGATCGGATTTCAATTTATTATAATCTACAAATACGCGTACCTGGGAGCATGATGGCATAATTGGGCAAACAATTTCAACCATTATTGGAAAGTGGTCAATGTTGGTGGCACAGTCCAAGGCTCTCCTGGATGAGCTAGTGAAGGACGAACTTACGAAACTTAAATCCAATGCGGAGCGGGACTGTTTGCAAATATATGTAGGAATTCTAGAGTTCAGACAAGACAGATTATTATCTACTGTCCGGTTCCACAAGCGTTTGCCACATTGGTCTGTTCGAAAGCCCCAGCACGTGTGATGGGAGTTGAAATCTCCAACAAGAATTTTGTCCTGACACCATGAAGTCACTGCTGAATCCAAACATCGAGTGTTCTGCACACCCGCTGGAAAGTATAAATTTACTAACGAAAGAGGTAAACACCCTGGTATGGTTATACCTAATGCAAAAATTTCCCTTTCGGGAGACATATATTTATGTGAAATCTTTGCCTTAAGGCTAATTCTGTTAGTGATAAAGAAAGCTGAACCTCCGGCCTTCGATGGACGGTCCAGTCGGAAAGATCGATAGTTACTCAATTAAAAAGATTGATGTCCAGAAAGCCATGTTTCTTGCAAAGCAATAATATCCGAGGAGAACTTCGATAATAAATACAATAAATTTGTTGCTGCAGAGTGAACTGAGTGGCGATTTCAATGAAGAATTTCGAGGAGACCTACGGTTGCGAAAGTATGGACTCAGTAACTGCCTTACTTAAAATGCTTCCATTTAAGAAATCTTCATTTGTAAGGCTGTCTTTCGGATATTTTTTCGTCTTTGACTGAGTTAGGGTTGTAGCTTTTTTAGACAAAGGGGAGCTACACTGTTTTAACTATCGAGGATCCACGTCCATATCATCTGCGCCCTGTGTGTTATCATTGAAGCCTGAGCATTGGCTCTGGTTGACATCGACGGATGGGCCTACAATTTAGACATCTTGGGACGTGCAATTGACAGTTACTTCTTCATTTGAACGACGTGCACAGTCAGTTGTTTGAGAAGTTATACCAACTGCTGTTGTTGTTCCGAAAATCTGCGCCATCTGGCTAGTTAGAATTTGTGTCAAGGACTCGCAAAGGTTTCGAGCTAGGCGCTCCATAGCTGTTTCCATTGCCCTTTCGATGGCATCAGGAATAGAACGTGAAAGAGACGCATCCGTTGCTGTCGCCTGGCGGCCTGTGACACCGGCGCATCCCTGTGTCCCAGCGTTAATTTCAGTTACGGCTTCTCTACGGGAACAACGTCTTCGTTCAACCAGAATTTGAATTTCCCGTGCCTTTGCTGAGCAATTAGAATAATCAGCAGAGTGCGCGTCATTGCAGAGGCAACCTCTTTCTTTCTTGCTTTTGCACTCGCTAGAATTGTGCTCTTCACCACAAATTTGGCACCTGAGAGCAGATCTACAACCCTTTAAGGTGTGTCCGTAGCGCCAGCATTTCACACATTGGAGAGGACGAGGGGACAGAGGTTTCACTCTGTAGATTTGAGGCCATGCCTTTATATCTCTGATGGTCGAATTGTCCCTTCAAATGTGGCTATGACCGACTCAGTAGGGATCCTGTTTTTCTCGACCACACATCTACACCGATAAACTGAAATTACACACGCCGGTGAAAACATCTCTAAACTTCCGCCGGTGTCATGTTCACGTCGACGCCGCGGACAAGCCCATGCACACATGCGAAGTGGGGAGGAATAAATGCGCTCACCGGATTGGCGGCAAACTGCGAACACTTTAAAAGGTCGTGTACACAGGACTGGTCTGCAGAAATGCAGAGGATACCACCCCTGCCAAACTGGCAGACCTCAGTGATATTCTGGAAACGGGCCGTCGCCGATCGCAATTCCGCTTGAATCGCTTTTGGATTCGTCATCCGTATGACTCCGTCATTGGCTGGGTCAAGAGCCACAGGAACTGATGTGACGCCATTGCGTAGAAACAGATCCACAGGTAACTCCTGCGGCGGAATAGAAGCGGACCAGGGGAAGGCCACTGGCCCAGGTGAAGAAAAGGGCATCTGCGTGGTCTGATTAGCTAAATGATAATGAGGCTAGCAAAGCAGTTGACAATCGATAAATGAAAAAGACAGCTATTCAATCCTTGGCCAAAACCCTGAAAGTCGAAGCCGAGGACTGCTTCATGCTTCTGCTTCATGCTTCGTGCTTAGGCGCTGCTTCGTTACTGTCGATTAAACGCCGATGCCTCACCATAATATACTACAGGCCACAACGCGCCGCAGAGATAATATTCCACAAAGCGCGTGCGTTCCCGCGCAAGAAACTAGTGCGTCGTATTATTTGTAACTTTGTTAAAACTTTCAATTTTTTTTTTACTTACGACACACACAAACTCTCAGCCAGTAAACAATAATAGATATAGTATTTCCTTTGCTGAAATTGTAGAAAATTGAATGGATCAGCTCAGCCACTCCAGGAGTGGGAATGATCCAACTTTTAGCATTACCAGGCGTTAAGTGCAATTATACGGGCATCTCCATTCTGCGAAACAAAATGGGAATGGAATGAATCTCGCCCACTCCGCAACTCTGATGTACGCTTAATAATTCGCTTATATGTCTTAATAGAATATGGGAAACCAGGCTTGTGGGACACTGGCATGATTTCTGTCCGCGACTCCATAACACGCGTCCTATCTCAGCAGAATGTTTTAAATCTTGATATAAACTTTTCCCCACTTGTATGTACTATTATTGTATGTATTATTATGTATTACAAATTTATTGCGTCTTGTTTTCAAGTTCTGCACAAAGTACTTTTAGAATGCTGCCTATATCAAATAAATCCTTACTAAGGCATGTGTGTTATTCACGAGCACTTAATTATTAACGGTTCAATGAATCTACATCATCGGCTCTATGAATCTTTTCTTTTTTTTCTGTTTCCAGGCACAAATGACTGCTGCCTGACTCGACATTTTGTCGTGTTTGAGCTGTGCTATGCTGGGAAGCCGCTTTCGCACGTTACAGTAAGTCATGTGCAAGGATTCATGTGAACAAATTGTGCGTGATTCCAAAGTTCGTCAGTGAAAGCCCCTCATAAAACGGGGAGTCCATTTCCACAATTAAACAAACTAATTAATCAACGCGGTATCCCGTTTTGAGTGATGGCTGTGCACGGTTGCAGGCGGTTCGAACAAGAAATGTGTGTACACAAAGATGTCATCTGAAAGATTGCCACACGTAGCTGTCTCGTTTACGCCAGCAGATAAACAAAACCCAGACTCGGCTACTGCATTGGATATTCTTGCGTGTCCTCATTGCACCACGCGATATCGCTATCGAGTCTGCTTTCCACTTTCGATGCTGTCAGAAAGATACTCTGCTTCCTATGTTGGCAGTCTATAAAACTTACCAGTATTTGCTGTTCTACCGTTGCCATCCAAAGGGACAAGTATTTGAGATAACCATACTACCATTATCAGCGTATTCACAGCAAATTTAAAGTACGCGAACACATCTGTATAACAGAATTGTTTCGTACATCCTTTTTTCAAAAAGATTCATGAGTAGAATCGGTTGCATCCTTCTATTGTAGGGATTTATTTTATGAATATATTTTTCCTTGGTTATAACTGATTTGATTATCTGTACTGTCATGTCTGGCATCCAAGAACTGGGCGGCGTAGACGTAGCGTCGAAAGAACGTTTATTCCTGCTACTTGGCAGGCAGCCAACAGGTTACATACTGCGCGCGGTGGGCCCGTGCGAGCGGTCTTTTAAAACCAGCACGGGCTACCCGATAAGAGATAGCCGGGCAGAGAGCATGCGCAGACAGCACGCGATAACACGCGTGCTTGGTTTCGCGCGCACACAACATCTCCTTCCTCCTAATGAGCACAAAGTCCTTTTGCCACATTATACAATGCAACTAATGCTATGGCTGATATCTGTCAGGAGGTCGCCGGTCCCTCTGTGGATAGCGTCGCTCCCCTGGAGGGTCGGTCGTTGCCGCAGGGGCCGCAGCTGGAAATGGCTCGTTGGCGCTCTCAGGATCCCTGAAATCTGGAATAAAATCTTCCGTGATGCTCTGCTTTGAGCTGTCGATGCTGAGCAGTAGCTGGTCTTGATGACGACGCCAAATGAGCACCCCATGATTCGTTCTAACGCGAACCTTGTATGAAACGGGGCCAGACTGCTGAATGATAGTGCCAGGGACCCATTTCTCAGGACCTCTGTAATTCCTCACGAGGACCTCATCATTGATGTTGAAAAGTCGCTCACGTGCCTTGCGTCGCACCATATCGGAGAGCTGTTGCTGAGCCACTCTTCCCCCGACAGAAGGCTTGACTGCGTCGAGTCTCGTGCGCAGTCGTCTACCTATGAAAAGGTTTGCTGGAGTTTCTCTTGTAGTCGCATGCGGCGTGTTGCGGTACGTCACCAGGAACGTCTGTAAGGTTGCCTGCAAGGAGTCTTGGGGTCGTCCTTTCCGCAACGCAGATTTCATTGTCTGTACAAATCTCTCCGCAAGGCCATTCGTGCTTGGATGGTACGCTGCACTCACGATATGACGACCACCGAAGCCTTTGACGAAGCTCTTGAATTCTTCGGAAACGAACTGTGGTCCGTTGTCGGTCACGATGGTCTCGGGTACGCCAAAACGCGAGAACAGGTCTTGGAGACACTGAATTGTGTGGTACGCCGTAGTCCTCTGCATGACATAAACTTCCGGCCATTTTGAGTGTGCGTCCACAGCAACAAGGAACATTTTGTCTTTCATGGGTCCAGCAAAATCCAAGTGAACTCTTTGCCACGGCGAAGTCGGCCATGACCATGGATGAAGCGGAGCCGGTGCTGGTTCGTTCCGTTGCTGTTGACACTCTTCACATTTCTTCACGTGTTGCTCTAGGTCCGCGTCGATACCAGGCCACCAGACGTAGCTCCTCGCGAGTTCTTTGCATCTTACGATACCGGGATGACCCTGATGAAGTTCCTCAAGCAAGAAGGCTCGGTGTTTTGAAGGCACAACTACTCTCATGCCGTACATTAAACACCCTTGATGAACTGTGAGCTCCAAACGCTTGTCGAAGAAATGTTTCAACTCCTTCTCAGCGACATGCGACGGCCAGCCAGCACTTGTGAAGTTCAGTACCTTGCTTAGTAATGGATCACGCCTCGTTTCACGAGCGATGTCTTGGCCTGTGACAGGCAGCGTTTCCAAACGAAGCGAATAAAAAATTTCGCTTTCTTCTTCTGATTGCTTTTCGCTGCTGTCGAGCGGCAAGCGCGATAAACAGTCTGCTTCCGCATTATCGGAAGATTTCTTGAATTCAAGAGCATAGTTGTAGGCTGACAGCGTCAGCGCCCAACGCTGCATGCGGGCAGCTGCCATCGCGGGAATGCCTGTTTTCGGGCCGAGAATTGTTTGCAGTGGTTTATGGTCAGTCACAAGCGTGAAGAACCTACCGTAGACGTAGAAGTGAAACTTCTTTACGCCGAATACGAGGGCAAGGGCTTCTTTCTCGATCTGACTGTAGTTCTTTTCGGCACTTGACAAGGTGCGGGATGCGTAGGCAACCGGTCGAACTGATCCATTTATCATTTTCTGCGAAAGAACTGCGCCTATACCGTACTGAGATGCGTCGCAGGCAAGTTGAAGCGGTCGCTTCGGATCATAATGGGCAAGAACTGGAGGGGAAGCCATAGCTGCTTTTATCTCCGTGAAAGCAAGCTGGCATGACGCATCCCACGTCCACTCCGTTGTTTGCTTTAGCAGCCTGTACAACGGCTGTGCCAAAGTCGAGAGTCGCTGAACAAACTTGCCGTAATAATTGACCATCCCAAGGAATGACTGCAGTTGCTGCTTGTCTTTTGGAGCAGGCGCATTTAGTAGTGCCAGTACCTTTTCAGGCGATGCGCAAACACCCTCGGCGTTGATGACGTGGCCCAGATAACGGAGCTCTCGTTGAAAGAACGAGCACTTATCGCGCCGGATGCGCACACCGCGTTCCTGCAATCTTGACAAGACGGCTTCCAAGTTACGGAAGTGCTCTCGCTTGGTCTTGCCTGTGACCAGGATGTCGTCAAGGTAGCAACTGACTCCTTCCAACCCTTTCAGCATGTTGTCCATAATTCTTTGAAATATGCTTGGGGCGGACGAAATGCCGAAAGCCAGACGGTTCATAGTATACAAGCCCTTATGCGTGTTTATCGTCAGTAGTTTCCGGGAGCCTTCCGCCATAACTACCTGCTGGTAGGCCCTACTCAGGTCAATCTTCGAAAATTCCTCCCCTCCTGCAAGCGCTGCGAGAAGGTCATCTATCCGAGGTAGCGGGTAGCGGTCTACTTCTAGACAGGGATTGACGGTGGTTTTATAATCGCCACACAGTCGGAGGCTTCCATCCCTCTTCACTACCGGTACCAAGGGCGTTGCGTATTCGCTTGTAGCAACAGGCGTTATGATGCCAAGCTTCTCCATTTTCACAAGTTCCGCTTCTACTGCACGTTGCAGAGCAAAGGGAACGCTTCTTGCCTTTACAAACTTCGGCTGTGACCCTTCGCGAAGGACAAGCTCGGCCTGCTCTTCCGTGATGGTACCTAGCTCATCCTTGAAAAGTTCGGAATGGCTTTCTAGCATGGCTTCCAGCTTTTCTTGCCAGTGCTTTGATATTTCTCGAGAGAGACCAAGGTGATTCAAAAAAACTAGGTTCTTCCAATCCAAACGAATATCTTGCAACCATTCTCTGCCGAGGAGTGCCGGTCCTGTAGAGTCCACGACGTACAGGGGAAGCTCCACGCACTGGTCGTTGTGGCGCACGACGACTTTCGCCAGACCCTTCGGTTTTACTATGGCCCCAGTATACGTGCGCAGCTTTAACGATGCTGGCTGAAGTCGCTTACGTGGAAACAACCTCTGGAATTCGCGCCATGATATGACGGATACGGCTGCGCCGGTGTCAAGCTCCATCGTCAGTAGGACACCGTCAACGTTCACGGGTACAGTAAATGGGTCTGCGTTGAATGATTTAAGTGAGACAGACGACTCGTTTCGGACGGACGTGAGCATCTTCACACGTTTCCGGAGCTTTGCCTCCCTAGCTTTCTTTCCTTTCCTGCAGGCGCGTTGAATATGCCCTTTTCGGTTACAATTGTAACATGTATCGCCGATATGAGGGCATGCTTCGCTAGAGTGATTGGGTGACCCGCAACGGAAGCAGCTTGCCGACATCACAGACTGCTTTTCGCCTCGAACCTTATTCACTTCGTACGCCGGGGATGCGCTGTTATGCGTGAACGCCGCGCTAATCGTTGCAGTTTCCATGGCAAGAGCTCTATCTACGGCCTTTTGGAAGGTTAGCTTTTTGTCTTCCGTGAACAACACACGCTGAATGTCCTCGCGGAGCAGGCCGCAAACGAAACAGTCCCGGAGCGCTTCATCCAAGAAACTTCCAAATTCGCAACTCTGCACCAGCCTTCGAAGTTCCGCGACAAATTCGGTAATGGACTCACCGCTTCGCTGTGACCGCTTGTAAAATTTAGCACGCTCTGCGATGACAGACGACTGCGGTGCCAGGTGATCGCTCAGGAGTTTCAGGAGACTGTCAAACTCTCGTGACGACGGTGCGTCCGGTGCCGTCAGCGACTTGAGCAGCGCGTAGGTCTTCGCGCCGATGAGACTCAGGAACGCAGGAACCTTCTTTGCTACTGGAACATCGTTGACCAAAAGATAGGCTTTCAACCTTTCCTCGTACGAGCGCCAGTCACTCGTGGTCTCGTCGAAAGGTTCAATGTGGCCGATGTGACTCATGACTCACTTGGAAGTTTCGGCTGCCGTGATGCCAGTTTCAGGAATTTCACCGCAGGGAAATCTTCGTGGCGGGAAGCTTTTACACAGAGGCCAGGTTCTTCACACTGCGAATTCCGTACGGCGGTCATCCCATCCTCGTCGCCAATATGTCATGTCTGGCATCCAAGAACTGGGCGGCGTAGACGTAGCGTCGAAAGAACGTTTATTCCTGCTACTTGGCAGGCAGCCAACAGGTTACATACTGCGCGCGGTGGGCCCGTGCGAGCGGTCTTTTAAAACCAGCACGGGCTACCCGATAAGAGATAGCCGGGCAGAGAGCATGCGCAGACAGCACGCGATAACACGCGTGCTTGGTTTCGCGCGCACACAACATGTACGTTCTCTTTGTTGTGATTAATTTTTGTACTTTAGAGTGGCACTATGCATTTGTTGTTCGTACATGTATAATTCTTTCGTAATAGGGTACACTGAACAATTCCGAGGGTAACGTGTCTTCGTAACCGAGAAGGCAGGTGACGCAGAGCAGGAACAGCGGTTGCCCGAACGGCTCGCACTCGTGCTAAGCACTGGCGATCCGGCTGGCTCACTGGTTGCACTGCAGGCATGGAACAGACGATCTGGCTGACCTTGTTCTTGTGCTTTTCTTCTTCATTACACTTTGATGGCGTTGACTTACATTTTATGTGTGTATCCGGGTACTTGCGTACGTGCGGGCGTTCGCGCAATTTTGTTATACAGCTTTGTCTACCAAAGTCATGTTCGCAGTGCCCTCGTGTCCCAAACTCGTTTGTTTAACGGACATTTCTCCGCACTGTAAGGCCTCTGGCGCTTTGTGCAGAGCACAAAAAAAAATAAAGGTTCCTCTTTGCAGCTTGCTAAGTCTTCTGAAAGAACTTTTAATCACCCTTCCTATCCCAGAAACAAGATGTGCCGATGCTTGTTGGCCAACTGGGGGCGTATTCTTGATCTAAAAATTTGGTGGAATGGCTGTAATGTCAAAAACCGCGCATTCTTGTGAAGCATGCGGAACGGGCCATGATTTCGTTAGCTATTTTGGGCACTATTGTTTGCATTCTTTTGTGATAGTCAATAGAGTTCTTTCTGCAGAATGTATACACGGGGTTTTTACGGAATTTTTAAAAACCGTCTGTTGCAGATAATATAATTCTGGTCCTTGAGCTGCATTAGAGAAGTGGGCATTACTTGCACGAGAGATCAACACATATTCAACTAAGCAGAAACATTTAGTGCTAAACTTCTTAATGAATTGCGTTACCGCGCATTTTGCAATTTACGAAGGGCGGCAGGTGAGTTTGCAAGGCGTATTCACTTGGAATGAATTTCCAGAATGATGCCACTCTTAATACATGCGCCGTCAAACTCACCATAAGAATTCGTTGCTGGTCCATTTACTTTTCTAACAAGACGCTCTTTATGCAATGAAGCAAAAGTCACTGGAACGCCCACGTATTTCGTTCCACACTTTGGAAAATAATGCCCCGCAACTGGTGTCATCCTAGAAATTCATTTCAAGTGGATACGTCTTGCAAACTCACCGGCTACAATTCGTAAATTGCTGTATGTGTCGCAAAGCAATTAATTAAAAAGTGAATTCGTGAATTTTTGGTAGTTAGTTGAATATGTGTTTTGGATTTTTCGCGTTAGTGACGCCCGCCTCTTCGTATAATTCAACTCAAGAACAGGAATTACGCTATCTCCCGCTGGCAACTTTCTTTTAAATCCGTAAAACTTGAAAATCATCACCTCGTATAGTTGTGAACGGAGAGAAGTGCCCGGCTTCAAGTAAGCGACGCTTACAGCTAGCAGAAGCCAGGAATGATGGCCTCGCCTATATGTCAGCGATTCACACGTCTGTGCATACGTTGTCTCAGCAGTTGTGACTTGTCGTTGCGCACTGGCTCGTGTGTCCTGCAGCTACGCAGCGCGCTGCAAGGTCGCAGCCTGGTACGACAGGCGTGTTGCTGCTTGGCGGTCGCCGAGCGCGCGCTGAGTTTCCGGCACCTGGGCGTGGACGCGGACAAGCTGCTCGTGGCCACCACCGACACGACCAGCTTCGAATATCGTTTCGTGGGACGGGACCCCTTGTCGGTGGACAGCGCCGGACTCAAGGCGCACCTAGCCGGGTGCTTGTCGTGTACCCTCGAACCAGGCATGGAAGCACCGTCTTTTACGCCGTCACTCTTTCCTTAGGGAGAGTGCCCCATCTGCGCTCTTGCAGCTGGTTTCATTAGTTCGTTCGCTAATTTATTGCTATATAAATCAGTAGTCGAAGCATCACTAAATGTTTACTTTTCTACGGATAATTTGTGAGGAGTGCGAATTGTTCTGATGATAATAATACTCACTACAACTCGATTATTTGTTATAGCCTCCACAGATCGACGCTTCAGCTTAACTTTTCTGTTGGTCTCCTGCCCACACAAAAATGCTTGTGAGGAAATGAGAAATTCACAGGTTCAAGGGGCACTAGCTATGCGAGCATTTATTTAAGGTGTCCATAGGAGAACGCATGGGTATCCCTTTAAACCATCTTTTTATGTATCTTTGTGCACAGCCCAGTCTCGTGGGTTTCTCTTTTCGTAAGCTTGGAAGCAACATACCCACGTATGCCAGGCTACCAACGATGTGAAGTCGTTCCATCGCGGTGCTTCCACGCTAATTTGTGCAGAGGACAAAGAGGATGACGACTCCGAGTGTCACGAAGACGCGTTCGGCAGCCCGTCCTCAGATTGTAGGTAAGCGACGAGGAAGTGAATGAAGACTAGCGTGAGGAGTGGCTCTGTCGCGCATTCCTCCTGAAACAAAAGAAAAGGAACTGAGGGGAAAAGATAAAGGGAACTATCGGTACTCAGATGTGCCATGCTTTCGTGTGTGGGGCGTGAGAGGCCTTGTAAAAAGACCGTCCAGCACGGATAATGCAGCTTCTCATACTTCACTCGAACTACTGTAATGCCAATACAAGAGAAAATGAACTCAATTTGATTAGTAGAACTATTGAATTACGAATGTGCTGACGATCGTACGTTGATTATATGCATGTATGAATGCCTAGGTTGTATATATTTGCCTGCCTTCTAGAATAAACAACTGGTTGCATGTAAGGGATCACTCGTTGGTTTTGTTTTCCTCGTTTTCGTAACATATTTCGTGCTGGCCTTTTCCTATTCGTGAACGTGTACCGACTGCCTCGGCAACTCGTTTAGCGCGCCGTATGCGCCTCACGCAGCGGCCGCATCCCGCCGCGCTTCTACGGCAACGTCATGTGGCTGGGCGCCGTGGTGGACAGCGTGGTGCAGAAGCTGCGCTCCGAGGTGCCCGAGCACAGGGCGCGGAGCGAGCGCCCCGTCTTCGAGGAGCTGCTCGCCTGGCAGTCCAGGCTGCAGCAGTGCAACTCGGCCACGGAGTTCCTCGCGCTGGCCTACCTCTGATAGGGGCGCGCACGGCCGCGCGATCGCACAATCGCGCATCTTTACCGACAGCATTAAACGCCTCGTCTTATGTAGTTTGCCAAAAAAAAAAAGCTCGAGCGGTTTGTGTGTCAGTGTATCGCACGCTAAGCAGCCGTGTTTGAATGAATTCTGTGGTTTTTACGTGCCGATACCACGATTTCATTATGAGGCACGCCGTAATTGGGGACTCCGGGCTAATTGTGACCTTTTACCATTGTCGCAATGTACGGAAGTTTTTTTTTTTTTTGCATTTCGCCTCCATTGCAATGAGTCTGCCACGGCCGGGATTTGATCCCGTGACCTCCAGCTTAGCAGCGCCACGCCATAGCCGCTAAACCACCGCGGCTTCTTTTTCCGTATTGCCTCGTAATTGAAGTGTCATGCGATACATATCGTTAAAAACGAAGTACACTTACCTTACGCTGACTCAGTGGCATTAAAATAGTTTCAATTTAACCAACACCTCGAACAGCGGCAGCCGATTCGGTGGTTCTTTCTGCGTTTTATACCCTTCACGCGGGCAGGCGACACTTTCAATAATGTTTTCTCAGACGGTACGGACACTCACATTATCATGACATACCGACATTCGTGTGCACCATATACTATGGAGGCTCAGTAGCATGATAAGGTTATATGGAACATTGTTGTTTTCTGTAAGTATCTGATATCACGTGGAATCAATGGTCATTCTTTATAATGGTTCGTTGTACAATGTGAAATGAAAAATTCGTAGTTTTGCCCGGAAGGCGAAGCATCGATTGCGATAGGGAATTAGTACACACCTATACGAAGTAACGATAGTAGATTTAGGAGCCGTATAAACTTGGAAACACTTGCTTACTAACTAAATTAGCAAGCATGCTGTCATCGCGCACAAGCAATCATGAACACATTGCACTCGATGAGCGCGGGCAGTCGCTACAAAACGCTGGACGCTGGTTTCAGCAAGCGCGGCAGCGGCAGCAGCAACGAGCGAAGTGACCTTCGCGCGGTCTATCGCTTAAACGCAAGAGCCGCGAGAACAGTGCGCGCACAAAGGTATGAGCCGGCCGTGCAAAGTGCGCACTTAGCGGAGTAGAAGCCGCCCCCTCCCTCCCGCGCTGCCTCCACGCTTTCCTCCATTTATGGCGCGCGAGGTTCAGCCACGATCGTCAGTTCCCCTTGTTCCCGGTCGCGAAATGCGCAGTTGCTGCCCCAGCGCGACGCCGCCCCCCTCCCTCCTTCCCTGCCATCCCCCCACGGCCTTTCCCGTGTCGAAAGACGGCGCGTTTGCTCTCCGCTTTATGCTTCGCCCGCGCCAGATTAAGCGGCGAAGATCGGCTTCCCTCGCGCGCCTTCATTCGCATATGCAGCGCACGACGCGCGGTGACGGTGCAACCGCCCTTGGACTTTGTCGCGGAACATCACGGCGACGCCGACGGCAAATTGCGCCTGGAGTGTTCATATGATTGCTATCGCAATAAAAGCGGTTCCAACAATCACTGAAGGCATAGTGAACAGTGTCTGGTTTTTTACACACCATACAATTAGTAGCCCATGGCATAACTGTTCCCTTGTGTGCCAGCCAAGTCTTTCAAGGCGGCATATATGTGTCCTGTTTAAAAAAGAATGGCTTTACCGATGGCGTTACAGGCATTTTTCTTACTCTTTTGAGGACATGATCTCCTGAAGTTCCAGAGTATGCTATCCTATACAATGGCACTGGTATTAATGACCCTAACGTATCGTGATACAATTTCTTTCTTTTAACCGAGCTCAGATATTAGAACGAGAAACGAACACTAAGCATACGGAAAAATGACACTACTTCCGGAAGGAAGCCTTTCACTGGACGTGATTTAACGTGCGAACAGGAAACGTGAAAGTCGGGTAAAATATTGCTTAATCGCACTTATATCATGGTACGCAAAAATGGATCACTCTGATTCCGCAAGAACATAAACCGCGATACAATCTGACGTACAATTAGATTTGACTTTAATGATAAGTTATGGGTTTTTACGTGCCAAAAGCACGATTTGATGATGAGGCACGCCGTAGTGTGGGACTCCCAAATAATTTGGACCAACTGGGGTTCTTTAACGGGCAGCTAAATCTAAGCACACGGGTATTTTTGCATTTCTCCCTTATCGAAATGTGGCCGCCGTGGGAAGGAACTGATTCCGCGACCACGTGGTTAGCAGCCCAACACTACAGCCACTAAGCAACCACGGCGGGTAATGTGACGGTCCAAGACCACCGCTGTAAACCAATCTGAACAGATTAAAGCGGCTACAGCGCTCCCAAATTGAGTTCCAAAGGAACACAGTGAACACTGCAGCTTCTGTACATACACTCGTGACATGAATAAAGCTTGTAATGTGTACCAAATTTTAGCAATCAGAAAATGTTGCACACGGTGGAGAGTGCGAACATTGACAGATTGACAGATTGCATTGCCACACTAGCGCTTTTATAGCGATAGCTCTACTACTACAGGTGCAAACCCAGAAAGCGCCTGGTTTCTTAAATCTGAGGCCCTATAACGTAAAACTATTCCAATATGCTTTTATTCCAATCTTCTGACGTCGAATTTGCGTAACCGCTGACGCAAGCATCAGGCGGTAACCCCCAGGGTTGCCTGAACAGCCCGATCAAACGCTCTCCTCGTTCATAGGAGGTCACTTTTGTTTGCTTGAAGAACGACTAACACTGCCTACACTGAGCGGCTTGTCTTATTTAATTGGCTCACAAGAGGCGAGGAGCAGGCTCAAGTGGAGAGGGAATCGATGAGGTCGAGCCACTGTACTGAAAATCGATAACAGGATGAAGAGGGTGGTGCCGGCGTCTGCGATTGGTCAGCTTTTCCTTACGTAGCTTGCAGTGGCTCGTCGACAATCGCGGCGGCATGCAACGGTCGCGAATGACGCTAAAACGGATTCAGAATGACGCTAAAACGGATTCTCAACAAAGAGTTGGCAGAACGAGGTCGTAAACGTGCCGAAAGTGCTCGAAAACGTTACACGGCTACGCAAAAAGTTTTATTATACTCAAATAAACCCATGCTTTCCGGCAGATGCGAGTAGCCAGTGCCTGAGCGATAGGCGGCAGCCTTCTTTTATTCCTTTCGGAACGGTGCAGCGTGCGGCTATTCAGAAGAAAATTCTGTTTTGTTCGGCATACTAATGCATCTTTATCGCGCACACGTCACTTTTGCACGGTGAGCTTTTGCGGTTTTGTGACGTCGCGTGACAGGCAGGTGAAGTGGGCGCAGCCCGAGAACTCTCGACCAATAGCCGAAGGCTAACGGCGAAAAGGCGTCGAATCAGAAATAATTATTTTTCTTTTGTTCGGTCAAATCATGCACAATCAGTGTGTACACGTCATATCAGATGGGGAGCTATCGCGGTTTTCGTGACGTCGCTTGACAGACAGGTGAAGTGGGGGTCGTCCAAAAAAGTTTTTGACCAATCGCAGAGGGCTGATTGCAGAATTGGAATAGAAAAGTTTCGAATAGTTTTATGTTATAGCGCCCCTGACCTTCAAGCTCAGCCAAGATCGAACTGGGACTCGACCTATCACTACCGGTGGCTACTGCGTACGCCGCTTGCGCGCCCATTTCTTGAAAGCTATCTGCGATGCGGACAAAATTCGCGGTCACACGGGCCTCATCTTCAAAGCAATCTGCGGTGTGTACAAAGTGCGCCTGGTGCTGGTAGCTTCGTATGTGCCATATCCTCTAGACCGCCGTCGCTGAGGTATTTCAGTCTCACGTTTAGCAAGAATGTTGCAGACAAGATAACTGACCAACGGGCTCTTCGTTAATGTTCATCACGAGTACGGTAGCCCAAAGATCAGGTGAAATGCCCGGCCTATTTACTTGCCCTGGCCTACAGCGCACTCGTAGAATATTGCGTGAACCACACCGTACTGTTATCGCTTGCGATTCAGCTTCCATTGTATTTTAGCCCCTTTTATCCCACGTGACTGGTCTTTCATGGTCTTAAGAGGAACTATGTGTCCAATATGAGACGGCCGAATTCGATTTTCTTCGGCGCCTCCGAATACTAGCAACACAATGTGGTGCTTCCAGCTTTGTTGTTGTTATAGTTTTTGTAGTTCGCGATCGGATACCGCATATACCCTGTGTAACTCACTAGTGAATACTGCACTCCTGAGTCGTGAATCCCTTTCGCGTAAAATACCTTGTTACTCCAGGTAGTCACTATATTTTGCTATTTCTGACTGCTGCCGGTCTCCGCGCTGAATGGCCTTCGCGGCACTTAGTCGGCCACCTGCCGCGTTCGTGTGCGTGCCATGCGTACGCACGGAGTTCGGAAGCGCTGGCACGGTTTTTTCGATTTGTGCGCTGTTCGTTCCGTTCGTACGACAGGGCATCCGCTGTTGTTAATCCTTGTACAGCAACTTTTCCAAGTGAACGGCAAACGGAGAAACTTATATTTAGGCATGACAGTTCATTAAATAAGTTGATGGGTAAAAGTACATAGCATTTGCTGCTTACAGTCCATGTAAGATGAGTTATTTGCACAGACAGTTTAGCCATCTCATTGCGGAATTTATTTGTGCACGAATAATTGCATATATTGGTCCCTACCTGGAGGGCTTAGTAGAAGATGTGATTACAAGGCTACAGCGTGCCAATAAGTGCAGCAATATTGGACTAATGCTTGGTAACTTAGCGTGGTGCCTTGAGTGGCAGTGAGTAGGTGACAGGTGATACAAAACGTGATAATACCTTAAGTACACAGTGGCTTTAATTCTTGCTTAATTGAAATGTGCCAACTGATCGATCTCATTCAGTCCACTGGCATCAACACAGCCTTTGTTAAAGGCGGGAGAACATATGGCTATACATTGGGGCATCTTCCCTCATCTGCTTTAAAGGACGTCCTCCAAATTGTTTAAGAAATGCAAGCAATCAGATTGCTAGCACAGGAAGAGCGAGTGGACGCAACTTACATTGCCTTTACATAGTTGAAATGCTTAGTATACTTCATGTGGGATCTACATATTATGTGTCCATTTCATTGAACAGCCTGTTCGAAACAAATTCTGCAATACATTTTTAGAGTTAGCATTGGTTATGTTTATGATCTGGATACAAGTTTGCAGTTGCATATTTCGTGCTCATTCCGCTTTCATAAATCATAAAATTTAGCATGTCTTTCACATTGTAGCTTAAATATGCTGCTATTTGTTTCTTCAGAAGCTGCAAAAATGTCAGTATGAGGCCTGCTCACCTATCTGGCAAGCACACCCGAGAAGGAACACAAAGTTCAGTACTACCAAGTAAAAAGTGAGCGCATACATGTGTCAGAGATGGTATGTGGGCAAGTCGTTCTGGTGAAGCCACTGCATCTGTATTCAAAACATTTCAACTGCCAGCGAAGTGCAAGATTTCGTGTCCACGTAGACGAAATGGAGCACCAGTGCAAATATCTGGGCATACCTGTCCAGGGCAGCAACTGTGTCTACAATGAAAACATTTGAAGTACCAGCGTGAATGGCAGTGCCATTGCCAGCGGAACTGTAGAGTACAAAGTGGTGTGCTCCCAAGCTGTTCATCATGGAACTCTGCCTGGAATCTGTGCCAAACATTTCTGAATGTGAAACTGGGGGTGAACTGGTAAAGCATTTGCGCGGGGCTACATGTGTGAAAGCTTTTTGTCATTCAGAGTGATCTTTAGAGCCAAGCTGTTAGCCCCTAGTTGGTCGGCATTTTGTGTGTCCGTGTCTGTTACCCAAAATGTGGGCTGATCACGGCGGCAGCGCAGGGCCAGAAACAATGGCTCGTACGCCCGTAAGGCAGAAGTGTCAGCAAAGTGATGGCAACACTGCATACATTCTTTGGAATCACGGATAGAGCATACAAAACAGCGTACTTTTCAGTAAAGAACAAGCGCAAAACAAGCATCTGAGCCACATAATTGATGATAAGGTGACCCTGGTAACAATGCGAAGCACGTGGCTATCCCCGCATGCCTTTCCCGGTAGCGATTACTGCTGCGCAGGCTGCCGCGGCGATGACAGCTTGCGACGTGGGAAATGACGTCCCTAGCTTTGTGTATATGGAATAACCAGCCTACCACCTGATTTCAGTATTTTAGCATCCTTACGCGCAATGGCGTGCTGTTAAAAATACCATCACTCTAAAGCAGTAAAGCAGAGCATACACCCACAGCAGTTGTAGTGGTGGTATTAAACAGCTTCGCTGGACATTCACTTTCGCTGGACCAGGATGGCGAGCCAATTTCTTTTTTCTTTACTTTAGGAGACTGGAGATGTGTGCAACGTGTACTAATGTATTCATGGGTTTGCAAATTATTCGTTGCGACCTTATACGTGATTTTGCGAGAGCGGTACACTTGTGGCTTTTGTACAATGCTGTTTATATAAACTGATTTGTATTTATTATGACCATTGCTCCCTTAGTTAATTAAGTGCAGCTTCCTGTGCATTCCAGTTAATTTCCAGGTTTATACAAGTTTCTAATACGAAGCTTGCACATTCATGTCTCGTGTACTAGAGTACCAAGATTTCTTTAGTTATGCAGCGTTACTTAGTGTCATCGAACTCTGCATTACAGTGGTGCTCACTTGTTACACAGATTTCCTTGTTTGAGTATTCTATGCGATCTTTCGCTAGGTTGTTCTTTAGTTTGATGGTTCTTTTAATTCTCTCACCATTACTATATTTGATGTACCGTACCGTATATTTTCAATTTTGACATGTTCCCATTGTTTGATTTTTATCACCGAATTGGTTTTTGATAGTATGTGTCCTTATTCCTTTTTGTGTTCTTTTCAAGCTTCTAGATTGTTGGTAACATTGCTTGTAGGCAGATACCATGCGATTCAATCTTGCATTTTCACTCTGATTCTTGCAGTTGCTGGGATATCAATTTCTAAATAACTCTAGTCTATTCATTTGATAGCATGTGCTCTTTACTGTGCAAAACAAGAAACTTTAGCACACTTCGCTTTCTTGCTGTTCGCCAGTGTATGCGTACTTACGAATTTCGTTTATGCATGTTCTAGTCATTAATGATCAATCTCTAGTTCATTAGGAATTGTTTCTAGTAGTTTGTCAATCTTGATGTGCTTTTAATTCTATTTACTTTGCGATTCACGTCTATTTTGCTCAAACCTTGCATAAGTATTATTTTTGCAATAAAGTGTTGCTTTTTGATATGCTCATTTCATGCACTCTTGGCACAAAAACCCTGGGTTGGCCGATTGTCAAGACGCGCCCATTTCTTAGCGAGATGTAATTCCCATTTTGTTTGTAAATAACGTTGCTACATACTAAAGGCGGCATTGCGGATTCATTTTCGTGGACATGTGCCTTTTCAGGTGACTTGGTCGAGTATGCGGCGGCCTCCATAGGCAACAGTGCTTGGCACTGAGCCAGGAGCTCAGTATCCCTAGACACAGACGCTTCAACTCATTTGAGAAACGCGAAAACGAGCTTGAGATTATTGTAAAACTTTCAAGACTACTTCTAGACCAGCTTTTTGAGAAAGTCTTAAAAGCGTTTAGAAATCGTATGTGAAGAGCCCTGGCAAAGGGATTATTTGTGTTTTTCCCAACCCTATTTCAAGACCAGCTTTCCGAATACGTTTTGAAGAGCTGTTCTAGATCGTCTGAATAAAGTAATTAAGCCGGACATTAGCAGACATATATGACGTCTTAACAACGAAGTTGTCTTACTCGTGTCTTCTTTAAAGCGTTTTTATCGTATCGAATAAACGCTATAAAAACGATATGTATCTTTTTTTGTGCTCTCTGGGATTATCTCAGGAGGACCAAAAAAAATAATCTGAGTATCTCAAAGTGATGACAAACAGCATTACCTTGGTTTGGTCCAGCTACGTGGCACTAGTATATTTTCGAAGTTTGGCTCAAGTTATGTAAAACGCCATTCAGTATGTTTGCGTTGGCCTCATGTCGGACATTAGTAAGCTGTGCTGCGTTTTTTCATGACTTGCCTTTTCTGAGCTACTTATCGATGTTATATAGAGTCTATCGCTCTGGATAAAAGCTGCTCGGTGCGAGAATATCGTGGCTGTACTGAGATGGAACCTGCAAATTCCATGGAACCGCAGGGTTGGGTTTCAAGCATTTAGTTCGCGGGCTGGTTGCATCGGAGCAGCACTCCCATAGAGTGGACGCAGGCGCCCCTGTCGTCTCCTTATTTCCAAAATATTGCAACATGGAATAAGGGCCTCGAAAAATCAGAAGGCAGAGGGCTAGTAAACAACTGATATGGACATTTCCGAATATCACATATACTGAAGCAAAGTACAGGTATGCACAACAGTATTTGGAACACGGGAAGTGTTGCCGAACTTCATATCAGTGCCTTTTAGCAGCTTCGGGGGAAGCAAGAAATTGTCACACATGTGAGCAGACCGACGCTGACAGCCAGTTTACCCCATTTCGTGAAGCTGAAAACTCGCTATGTTGAAGGTTCTGGTAGCATAAGCAGCATAAGTACGATTGGTTCCGCTGTTAGCGGCCTGTCTATAGCGCGCGTGAAATTCCGAAACAACGATGCTCAGCGCTACCACGTGTTTGAGTATTAAGCCACAAAAGCTGCTCGGTATATGGGCAAAGAAAGAAATTGAGACGTGTGAACTGGCTGTCTGGGCCATAGGTCGACGAAATAAACGACTCACTCAGACACATTCACAAACTTTAATGCAATTAGCTTTCATTGCTTTCTTCCGGCACTATCTATCCACCTTCCTATATCTAGCCTCTTACGCCGACCTCTACTAGCTTGGGCCGCTGTGCAACTTTCGTCATTCCAGCTTCATCATCGAACCCACCTTATGCCGGCGTCACTACGCCTTCATCGTCAAATAGTTCATCGTACGCTGTCATCGTACCATCGTTACTTCACAAGCACCATTCAAATGGAGTCATACCGTCTTCGTTGTTACATCGACGTCTTTCCTTCTTCATTCCATTGCAATCATGCTGTCGTCATTCAATCATGATTATGCCACAGTTGTCCTGCCATCGTCGTCATTGTGACGTCGTCATACAGTGGGTCTCAAACATTTGTTGACACATCGTCGTCATGATGCCGTTACGACCATTCCTTCGTCGTCAGTCTATTATCATGAATCCGTCGTAGCGTTATCGTCGTCATACACTCGTCGTCCTTCCATTCCGCCGTCGTGACGTTGTCATCGTTATACGTTCACCATCATTTCAGAATCGTTATAGCGCTGTAGCCATACGCTCGTCGTCATAGATTGGTTGTCATACTGTCATCGCCATACAACTGTGGTCATTCCGCACTTTGTATTTTACGCACTTTCAGAATACTTTCCATCTGCCTGCCTGTCTACCTGTTTTCTAAACATTTTCCCGTCAACTTGGGTCACGGGTTCACTAGGTAACTGGGTAATCCCTGGTCTCTTGGTTGAGTATCAAGCTGCTGTAATGAGAAAACCGGGTTTGAAACCGGTCATCGGACCAACAGGGGTCACGGCTATGTCAGATTGGGTATGGGCCGCTAATCATTTAACCCGCTTCACGCCAACTTGTGTTGCTCTTCAATGAACTTCGTTCCCCTAACTTGGATCACTGCGCATGTGAAACTAGGTATGTGCCATACTTCAATAAACCTCCATGATGCGGGTCACTGCGATTAGTAGCTGGTCCTATACTGCTCTTTTATGAACCTCTTTAGCACCAATGTAACTCAAATTAAATTCTGGGGTTTTAAGTGCCAGAACCAAGATATGATTATGAGGCACGCCGTAGTTGGAGGCTCCGGATTAGTTTTGACCACCTGGGTTTCTTAAGCGTGCACCCAGTGCACAACACACGGGTGATTTTGCATTTCGATTACTCTTTCGCCCCCGTCAAAATGCAGCTGCCGTGGTCGGCATCTCGTCCCGCGACCTGGGCTTGGCAGCGAAACACCAGAGAGGCTATGCCACCACAAACTTGGGTCATTTGGTATGTGCCACTTGCTATGTGCCACAAGGTATGTGCCACTCTGCAGTAAACCTGTCTCATGCCAGCTTCGGTCTGGTATGCAATGAACGTCTTTGACGCCGACATGGGTCACTAGCTATGCACGACTGGGTATGTGCTGCTCTTCAGGGAACCTCTTTGACACCGACTCGTGTTATTGGTTATATACCACTGCGTATGTGCCGCTCTTCAATGACAAAAATCATTTGAATTTTGCCGGTGGTAGGCGTAGTCGAACCTACGTCGTAAGTGTTCAAAAACCATTGTCTGAATATCTCTTTATTGACGAATGTTCCCTAGAGGCAACATACAAGAAAATATGTCTTTTTTTCTTGCTGAGTTTTGATATTTAGTCCAAAGTCTCGGGCTAGATGTTCTTGGCCAACAGTGAGTGACAGGCAGCAATAGTCATCTGACGATTTAAAGCAAGAACACAGTACGAGCTAGAAGAAGTTTGACAGGCGACTCACAGTGTTCTATCTGCACGGACCGATGAAACATCTACGAATGGTGTCACACATGTGATGTAAAGCAACTTAATTGTATACCCATGGTGTACATAGGACGAGGGCTGCCTGTGGAAATTCCAAACCAAGCGACAGTTGGCTTAGGGTGAAGCCCACTTCCAGTTTTCCGCCTGGGGTTTCCCCCTTATTGCTGAAAAAAGTACCCACGAAATATGTTTTTTTCTTTTAGATGATTATGCTATTCTGCGAGCCAATCAATAAATCAGTTTATTTCCCCTTCAAAGAGTGAGAATGTAAGAAGTAAAAGCTCCTGTACTGTTCAGCAGGAAAGTAGGTTTTATATTATGGCACGTTTTCAACAAAGTACGCGTTCAGCAGCACAGTACATTATTGATGCAGCACGCATCTGTCTTCTGTACAACACATTTTAAAAAAGAAAGAAAAAAACAACACGTGTCTGTGCAAATGTAATACATACGTGAAAACACAAATTCAATCGAAATAGTTCTATAAAACGAGGTTAGGAACATCAAAAGAAAAGGAACATTTTCGTATACAAAGGAGTTACACATAAAATACATGATGTTCAGAGTTGCTAGATGAAGTAATATCAATACCATTCTGCGCTATATCATTTAAAACACAGGGCAGTGTGATTCTTAGCATGTGGGCACCATAATTTGTGCTAGGTGCGGTTCTCTATTTTTCATATGCCACAGAGGATGTATTGAAGTGTAATCATTTAATTCTGCTGAAATACCATTTTTTATTTCGTGTTTGTATCGTGGAGCTAGTCGTAATTAATAGAAATTTAAAACGTTTTGAATATCAGCATTTCGGAAGAACTGCGCAGTGAGAGCATCGCGGGCTAAGTTATATATTATGCGTAACGTCTGTTCTAAGGACATAAACCTTTTCTAGGGATTAAAATTAAGTTATGTGACTTTACGTGCTAAAACAACGATCTGATTATGAGACACGCCGCGGTGGGGGAATCCGGATTAATTTTGATCGCCTGGGGTTCTTTAACGGGCACCTACATCTAAGTACATGGGTGTTTTTGCATTTCACCTCCATCGGAATGCGGCCGTCATAGCCAGGATTTGATCCCGCGACCTCGTGCTTAGCAGCGCCACTCAGGAACCACGGCGGGTCTTTTTCTATGGCTATATTTGTAGCGGTGCCCCATAAAAGTTGTTAGTAATTCAAGCGAGACATGAACATAGGTTTATAAAGCAGCAAATTAATCTTGACAGGCCACTTATGATTATTACAGGATTAAAGACGAATAAAACGAGAGGCGGCTAAGCAGACACGGGTGACATGCACATCCCACAACAAGCTCTCCGTCGACCAAACATCAAGTGTTTTCAAAGCTGGCACAATTTCTATGGTAGTGGAATGAAAACTCATAGATGTTAAACACAGTACAATTTCACTCTTCAGACGGAGAATCATAGCTTTTCTTTTTGCAACAAAATTTGGTAAAGCATTAATTTTCAACCAACACTCAAGCATCACCAGAATTTCGTTAGCTGTTCTAATTCATTTGTACGGATTGTTACCGGAATAAAATCCACTGGTGTCGTCGGCATGTATAACATAAAAAGAAACATTAGTACCCTACCACTCTGAAGAAGGATGACCAGTAAAGCTGTGTATGTGGGCTCCTTAAAGGCGAACTGCACCTACGCCACAGGTGGGTCCGACACTGCACTATCTTCGGTATCGGCGTACGTATGGGGAAGGCTTAATGCCTGCTTCACCTCCACCGCGGGTCGGCCTGGTATCGCACCTTCTTCGGGATCGACCCACGTATGGAGAATGCTGAACGCTTGCTTCACGTCCGCCGCGAGTCGGCCCGGTATTTCGCTATCTTCGGGATCAGCCCCCGTATGAAAAATTGGTAGTCCATGTCCACGGAGACGTGATCCGCCGGTACCTAGCCATAAACAGCTTCGCTGTAAAAGATTGAGAACAAACACTTACGACGTCATTATTATATTAATTAAATAAAAAAAGCCCCAGCGTACTTCCCTACAGTACCTCAGACGTAATTTGTAGCATTCGTGATGAATGTTGATTAACGCTAACGTACTGTCAGCGAGGAGACAAATAAGAACGTACGAGTTCAAGAGCATGTCCTCTCATAGCATAGTTGTGGACCTTGGCAAGGAGTACGATGTGTTTTCGCAACTGCATAGAAAAATTAACATTCTACAGTGAATCTGTTCAAGGCTACTTTCCCCACTATCGTGCCCGCGAGTATAAAAAAACCCCGAAGATAGTGCAATGCCGGGCCGACCCGCGGCGGAGGTTACGCAGGCGTTACGCACTCCCCATACGTGGGCCAATCCCAAACATAGTACAATGCCGGGCCGACCCGCGGCGGAGGTTACGCAGGCGTTACGCACTCCCCATACGTGGGCCAATCCCAAACATAGTACAATGCCGGGCCGACCCGCGGCGGAGGTTACGCAGGCGTTACGCACTCCCCATACGTGGGCCAATCCCAAACATAGTACAATGCCGGGCCGACCCGCGGCGGAGGTTACGCAGGCGTTACGCACTCCCCATACGTGGGCCAATCCCAAACATAGTACAATGCCGGGCCGACCCGCGGCGGAGGTTACGCAGGCGTTACGCAGGCGTTACGCACTCCCCATACGTGGGCCAATCCCGAACATAGTACAATGCCGGGCCGACCCGCGGCGGAGGTTACGCAGGCGTTACGCACTCCCCATACGTGGGCCAATCCCGAACATAGTACAATGCCGGGCCGACCCGCGGCGGAGGTTACGCAGGCGTTACGCACTCCCCATACGTGGGCCAATCCCGAACATAGTACAATGCCGGGCCGACCCGCGGCGGAAGTGAAGCAGGCGTTAAACACTTCCGATACGTGAGCCGATCTCAAAGATAGTGCAATGCCGGGCCGACCCGCTGCAGAGGTGCAGTTCGCATCGAGGGGCCCACATACACAGCTTCGCTCGTCATCCTTGTTCACAGAGTGGAAGGGCGCTGAGTTAACATTCTTTGTGGGTTGGGGCGCGTCATTCTTCTTCTTCTGGCGCGGCCCTGCCACGTGAGCTAGTGCGAAGACAGGAGAAGGAAGTGGCCGAGGAATAGACGGTGGGTGGGTCCGCAGTTGGGTCTCTCGCAACCGCTGAAATAAAGTCGCAAAGTATTTAACTGTGCTTAGTAGCTCACAGTTACTGGTAAGCCGGACATGAGGTGACTCATGCGCCTTAACACTTGCTTTTCAGTGTTCACGTATCCATTGTGCTTGTATCAAATCAAATAACCCTGTGAAGCGTTCTTTCACACTACTCACGGCATACGATGCATCAATTATAGAATATTTGGAAACATGCCTTTCTGATTTTGTCGAAAATGATGTGAGCACACTTTGGCGTCGTTTGAAAGATAGGTTACACCACTGTGTAGATAAATTTGTGCCGCGCAAACGTAAACAAGTTCGTAGGCAGACTCCGTGGATGACGCATGAAATAATCCACCTGAAGCGAAATATAAAAAGGTTAGAGAAACGGCGCATGCTTATCGGTCATCTAAAAGAACTAAAAAAAAACCTTGCACGTGCGGTACTCTTCGAAAGAACACTAATACAATGCTGCCGAACTTCATTGTAGGGGAGTACTCAGTTTGAGTGTTTCAGAGTTGAAGCCTTTGCGGTGGTTCGCCATGCTTTGGATGGATGGATGGATGGATGGATGAATGGATGGATGGATGGATGGATGGATGGATGGATGGATGGATGGATGGATGGATGGATGGATGGATGGATGGATGGGGACGGACCGACGGGCGGACGGAGGGATGGAGGGATGGATGGATGGATGGATGGATGGGGACGGACGGACGGACGGACGGATGGATGTATGTGTGTGTGTGTGTGTGTGTGTGTGTGTGTGTGTGTGTGTGTGTGTGTGTGTGTGTGTGTGTGTGTGTGTGTGTGTGTGTGTGTGTGTGTGTGTGTGTGTGTGTGTGTGTGTGTGTGTGTGTGTGTGTGTGTGTGTGTGTGTGTTATGAGCGTTCCCTTTGTGGGTTGCGCCACCAAGCTCTCGCTATTATACTGTCTAATGTCCTACCTAGGTTAAAAATAACACTATGAACTCTCACAACCAAATTTTCTGATCCCCTATTCGAACTGTGCTTTTGTACGTCTCCGTTTTTTGTCGTTTCCCTACTTTCATTCCACCAATCCTCCAATCCCCTCTTACTAATCCCTATACATGGGTTGCACGTGACGTCAGTTCCGGCTTGCAAATCGCGCGTGCGCCATCTTTAAGAGGAAGCTTTAGCTCGGGCCCAACTCCGACGCGGCCTATTCAAATACATGTAAAACGCAAAAACGTTTTTATGAGATAACCTCTGGACAGATTTTGATGAAATTTGTTGCATTTGAAAGAGAAAGTTAAATTCTAGTGACTGTTGGGAGCGAAATTTCGATTTAGGGCTTGAATTTTCTTAAAACGATTTTCAAATATTTGACCGTTTGAAAAAAATAGAAGCACCAAGTTTACAAATTCATAGCTCTGCATCAAGAACCGATATCGCAGATCTGTAAACGGCATCCATTAGATCATTCAAAGCGGACAAATTCAATATGTCATTTTACATCTTACGTGAATTTGTTACGTTGGTTACAACGGTTCTGCACAAGTTGTATTTCACTATGATTAATTCTTTTTATATTCATGTGTAACATATCAATTTTGTCCGCTTTAGATGTACTATTAGATGCAGTTCACAGAATTGTATTATTATTTTAGTGGTTAAGTTACAGAGTTGTACACTTGATAGTTTCGTTTTCTGAAAATTTTCGATTTTTGCCAATTTTTAATAAAAAATTAACGATCTAACTCAAAAATTCGAAACCAACAGGCACTAGATTTTAAGTTTGTCTTTTAAATGCAACAAACCTCGTCAAATTTGGTGCAGTGGTTGCCGAGAAAAACGAATTCTCCTTTTACATGTATTTAGATAGGAGCACTCGAGCTAAAGCTTCCTCTTAAGAACGACCGCGTCTGGACGCACGCTTATACCGCCTACCGCCGCGCCTGAGCTTGATGTCGTTCGGTTTACCTTTGCGGCATGACGAAAGAAAATTTGTACGTGCTTTGTCCATCATACTCTGAAGAGCTCGTAGGACCGACTCGGGCACGTTACAGAGCGAAGATCGAAATGTGTGACGGCATCAACCCTTATGAACTGTGCATTGGCAAGGACGCTACGCCGAACGTCGACTTGCTGCCCACCGTGACGCACGCCGACATCGTAAATTACTTGGTGCTTTCAACAAGTCACGTTACTTTGCAACAGATGAAGGCGTACAAATCCTTAGAAGGCCATAATTATTTTACGAGCGGATGGGTCAAGAGCATCGCAGCAAAGCAGCTGGCATCAGAGAGCGTCATCGTTTTGAGCGAGGTTATTAAATGATCGATCGTTAAGCTCTGCGTTTTTTTTCTTATTTCTCCAAATTTACGCTTTTTGTTCCTGTAGACAGTCTGATTTGTATCTTTTTTGTTGTTTAGCGAAACCATTTTGTTGCCTAGCACGCGTACAGCGGCAACTTGAGAACAAGTGGTTAGAAAATGGTGCATAAATTGTTAACATATGACCAGCAAAGCATCACAACTGTCACAACTGTTAGAAAAATTACTTTCACAACTGCTTGCTTTAGAGCGAGCTTTTCTGAACCTTGTAAAGCGCAAGTGAAACCATGTTGCTCCTGCCACATTTTGTGGATAAAGTGGCGTACAACCACACAACAAACTGTTGCTGGTGCTCAGCAAAGTGGTCGTTTGAAAAGAATATTTTCTGAGGTCATTTTATTCGACATTTCACATTTCGAAAACAGTAGTGGTAGAAATCAGTTTATTTGTCATTTCATATTTCAAAAACTGTATTTGCTGAAATCATTTTGTTTGACATTGCAGGTCAACCACTCTCAGCGCCTACGGGAGGTACCCCTTAAAGTGTGGATTCTTGCCAAAGCAGATGGAACTGTCGGGACAGCGCATTGCACGTGCATGGCAGGTGTAGGCGAAGCATGCTCGCATGTTGCTGCTACACTTTTTGCCGTAGAGACAGCTGTGAGGCTGAGGGACTCCGTTACTTGTACTGAAAAGAAAAATACATGGCTGCCAGCTCATATCCGGAATGTTGAATTCCGAAGGCTAAGGGAAATCGACTTTTCTTCGGCAAAAGCAAAGAAAAAAAAATGGACAACATTATAAACAGTACTATTACTGCACATGTAGCCCTTTCATCACATAGGCTGCTGCCAATCCCAGCTGCGACAGATGCAGAGCTTGAGCAGTGCTTTTCAGCAATAGCAGATGCAGGAGTGACGCCAGCGTTGTTTACTCTGCATGAAAAATATATCTCTCTTTTTCATCCACCACGAGCAAAAGAGCCTTTACTTCTTCGAACCCTAATGTGTGAAGAGGCCGCCTCTGAGGATTGCCTGCTCTGGTGAGCCGAGCCGAAGAGTTTTTGAAAGAAATGGTGATAACAGAAGATATGGTGCAGCATGTCGAAGCAGTAACAAGAGAGCAGTCAAAATGTGCAAAGTGCTTTGCATTTAGAGCTGGACGAGTAACAGCTTCAGTTATGAAGAGTGTGTGTAGGACAAACGTGGACTACCCGTCAATAAGCTTGTTGAGAAGAATCTGCTACCCAGAGAAAAACAAGTTTTCATCTGAAGCCACAGAATGGGGACTCAAGCATGAAAGCGCTGCCCTATCCAAGTACCAAGCAAACGCAGTGCAATGCCACAACAATGTGACACTGAGAAGGGCCGGCATTTGTTTAAGTGCCAAATATCCCCACCTTGCAGCATCCCCAGATGCTATTGTCAGCTGTCTATGCTGCGGTGAAGGCATTGTTGAAGTAAAATGCCCTTATTCACTTGCAGTACAAGGACTAGAAGCAGCATTGAGCGACAAAGATTTCTGTCTGGAAGCTAGCCCAGAAGGACCTCGCTTAAAGAGGACGCATGAGTATTTCTACGAAGTCCAAACACAGCTGGTGGTGTGTGCGGTGAAATACTGCGACTTTGTCGTTTGGACGCCAACCTCTGTACATATTGAAAGAATAGTGGAAGATTGTGCATTCTTTCAAGGAATTCTGGAATTGGCAACACGATTTTTCGTACATGTTTTGCTACCTGAAATGTTTTCAATATACTTCACCCGACAAGATACACCAAAGGCTGGCACTAGTGCTAAAAGATCTGTGTACTGTTACTGTCGAGGCCCAGAAACAGGAAGAATGGTGGCATGTGATCGGGAACACTGCCCATACAAATGGTTCCACTACTCGCGCATTGGAATGAAGCGGGCACCAAAGCAGAAGCACTGGTATTGTGCAGACTGTGCTCAACTGAAGAAATCTTAGCAGAGTCCCTGGAACACAAGCCCCAAGCTTTCACAAATATGTTACCATGAGTTCTTCTGTGTCAGCAATTGCAGAAGATACTTCAAATCAGACTTGTAGCTAATGAAGGATTTATCGGATGGCGACAAGCTCTCATCAGCTACATAAAAATGGTATGGGAAAAATCACTTGTGGAAAAGGAACAAACTCCTGAAGAAGTTTGGCCACATAACCAGCGACTGCTACAATGCTCTACTCGAGTGGCGCTATGCATTCCGAGATGGTGTCTTGTGATCTGTTGTGCAATGTCTCTTGGAGCACACACCGAAACAGAAGGTCATATTCATCCGTCACACATGTGGGGACCAATCAAACTATGCTATGCCTGAGTACAAGCTAGGCAAACGACAGAAGGATTGAAAGACAACTGTAACTCTCAATGTCCACGGACTTTCCCCTTCAAGTTGCAACGGTGGTTTCAATTGCATTTGTCTTTTATGTAATGCAGATTTCAGAGCTCACTAGGCAAGACTGCTTTGTCAGTGCGGTATGAAGAGAAAGCTTCAATCAGTATATCACACTGCCAACAATAAACAGTGGGTAGTTAGCGCCCGTCCTGTGGTATGTTTCTTTTGTGTCCTTGTTCCTTAGCGCTGAATGAATGTTATTTCTTCATACTGTCAGCATTGCCAAGACAGGAGTTGCGATTACAGAGCAATATAAAATAGAAATACAAGGTGAAATGTTAGAGGCCCGTGTACTGCACGCTGTCAGTGCAGGTTAAAGAACCCCAGGGGGTCGAAGTTTCCTGAGCCCTCCACTACGGCGTCTCTCATACCCTGAGTCGTTTTGGAACGTTAAACCCCATAAACAAACAAATAGTGTAAAATCAGACATTTGATAATTCAGGTCATAGAATTTAGGTTAAAAAAGTACAAGTTAACAAAAAATTGGAACAAAATTGGTTTCCTTGATACCATTTACAAATAAAGCCATACTTTAACCAGAAGTAAGATCCAAAACATCAACGTACCATTGCATAAGTAGGAATACAAATAATGTTTCAAGCAAAGCAACTAGAAACAGTATAGTGTTCCCAGACAGGTGCAAACAGCAAACAAACAATTGCAAGATAGATTCGGACAAAATTGCATATTATATGGGTCACAAACATACAAATTCAAAACAGTCAAAAATATAACGCAAGGGCGTTTTCAAAACTTCTAGGTGGGAAGACTGAAAAATCTCTTTTGATAATTTCAGTCATTGATAGTACGAACCAGAAAAGAATTTTTGAAAGAGTCTGTTCTAAAAGCAAGCAGTGTGATGTTTGGAATGTTTTGTTCTGCTAAGAGAGAACTGGCAGCCTCTATGCTGAGTACAGTAAAAATATTACAGGTAAAAATTTGTTACAGGTAAATTGCGCAGTATATGCAAGAATCATGATCATCATCAGCCTGGTTACGCCCACTGCAGGGCTAAGGCCTCTCCCATACATCTCCAATTACCCCGTTCATGTGCTAATTGTGGCCACCTCATCCCTGCAAACTTCTTAATCTCATTCAACCACCTAACTTTCTGCCGCCCTCTGCTACGCTTCCCTTCCCTTGGAATCCAGTCCGCAACCCTTAATGGCCATCGGTTATCTTCCCTCCTCATTACATGTCCTGCCGATGCCTCATTTCTTTTTCTTGATTTCAACTAAGATGTCATTAACCCGCGTTTGTTCCCTCACCCAATCTGCTCTTTTCTTATCCCTTAACGTTACACCCATCATTCTTCTTTCCATAGCTTGTTGCGTCGTCCTCAATTTAAGTAGAACCCTTTTCGTAAGCCTCCAGGTTTCTGCCCCGTAGGCGAGTACTGGTAAGACACAGCAATTATACACTTTTCTCTTGAGCTATAATGGCAACGTGCTGTTCATGATCTGAGAATGCCTGCCAAATGCACCCCAGCCCATTCTTATTCTTCTGATTATTTCCGTCTCATGATCCGGATCCGCCGTCACTACCTGCCCTAAGTATATGTATTCCCCTACCACTTCCAGTGCCTCACTACCTGTTGTAAATTGCTGTTGTCTTCCGAGACTGGTAAACATTCCTTTAGTTTTCTGCAGATTAACTTTTAGACCCACTCTTCTGCTTTGCCTCTCCAGGTCAGTGAGCATGCATTGCAATTGGTCCCCTGAGTTACTATACAAGGCAATATCATCAGCGAATCGCAAGTTACTAAGGTATTCTACATTAACTCTTATCCCCAATTCTTCCCAATCCAGGTCTCCGAATACCTCCAGTAAACACACTGTGAATAGCATTGGAGAGATCGTATCTCCTTGCCTGATGCCTTTCTTTATTGGGATTCTGTTGCTTTCTTTATGGAGGACTACGGTGGCTGTGGAGCCGCTATACATTTCTTTCAGTGTTTTTACATACGGCTCGTCTACACCCTGATTTCGTAATGCCTCCATGACTGCTGAGGTTTCGACTGAATCAAACGCTTTCTGGTAATCAATGAAAGCTATATATAAGGGTTGGTTATATTCCGCACATTTGTCTATCACCTGATTGATAGTGTGAATATGGTCTATTGTTGGGTAGCCTTTACGGAATGCTGCCTGGTCCTTCGGTTGACAGAAGTCTAAGGTGTTCCTGATTCTATTTGCAATTACCTTAGTAAATACTTTTAGGTAACGGACAGTAAGCTGATCGGTCTATAATTTTTCAAGTCTTTGGTGTTCCCTTTCTTATGGATTAGGATTATGTTAGTGTTCTTCCAAGATTCCGGTACGCTCGAGGTCATGAGGCATTGTGTATAAAGGGTGGACAGTTTTTCTAGAACAATGTGCGCACCATCCTTCAACAAATCTGCTGTTACCTGATCCTCCGCAGCTGCCTTCCCCCTTTGCATAGCTCCCAAGGCGTTCTTTACTTCTTCCGGCGTTACTTGTGGGAGTTCAAATTGCTCTACACTATTCTCTCTCACATTATCGTGCAAGAATAGCCTTGTCTAAATACCACGCATACTCGGCAAGCTTAGCTACATGGCTCTGGATTTGCAGGAACAACAGATTGACAGAAATTGGTCAGTGCACAGCGAACGTTGACGATTTTATCTAGAGGTGTGAACTGGTGTCCCTGTTTGAGAGTCGCATACACTAGTGACAGAACGGATTTCATTATGACATACTTGTTACAAACCAAGCCGACCACCCTCTCAACGTGAACTCGTACATTTGCAATATTTCTCGTTGCCTCGACATCCACTGCTGACAATTGTCTTTTGCCTTTGGTGAATGCAGGTATGTGGAGCTTTGCACAGTACAAGCCTACACTGTCGGCAATATCAAAGCCTCCGTCGGCCAGTACCACATCACCATGAGATAAATGGTCAAGAATGCCGCAGTGTTCAGTAATATGTTTGTCAGGGGTCCTGCCTCCCCAACCATCGGAAATAAAGGTGATCACTCCCTGAGGACATATTCCTATAAGGTACTTGGCTGTATTGCTAGATTTGTACTGTGACCAAGTCTGACATTTTGGTTGCAGGGATGACGGCCGTTCAAGCTTGATCTCAAAGCAGTCGACTATGACCGCTACCTTCTCTCCAAATGATTCAAAAAAGGCTTGAGGCATTGTCCTCCTTATTGCTTGCCTTGAAGGCCATGACATGAGAGGCTTCAGTCTGCAAAATGCAACGTGTAGCCATTTGTCAAATATCCGACATACGGTCGATTCTGATATATTAAAGCGGTAAGCAAGGTCTTGGTATGGCAGGTTTAACTTCAGCTTCATTACGAACACTAAAAATTTCTGAAACTTTCCCAATGAGTTTTGTGGTGTGTGCTTAACAAACTTCTCTAGGAGGTTGAACGCAGCCATTAAAACTACAAAATTTGGAAGACCTGTGTAGAATGACACTTTCTTGGAGTCTTCACGCAAGGACGCTTCCAACATTTCCATTTCCACTTTTTGCTGTTTAACCGTGGCCAGCTCAACGGATAGATTGCGGTAATCTTCTTCTAGCAATTGGAGGTCTCTGCACGTGAGCTCAGTCTGGACTTCTGCTTCTGGAAAAAGAAACAGATCAACAGAATTGCCTGTCATTGTGAAACTCGGGACATAATAAAATTGAGAATCCTTTAGACTAACATGCTTGGGAATCATATGCACACGAAGCTGTCGTTGTAGTAGACTCCAGAATGGGGCCCATTGGAGTGAGCTCATCAGGTTCTAGTTCCGAGTCTATGGCGTGATCAGGTGGCGTTACAGGCCTCACGGGCTGCTTGCACACTGCAGCAGCATGTGACTTATTCTGCTGTCGCCGTTTACACCGCATGTAACGCGCGGATGCAACCACAGTAGTGCGGTCATAACGGCCGTGGTCCAGCCGCAGACTCGGTGCCCAGTCCGGATTTCCATCGTCCATCAAATTGGCAGGCTTCCTTTTAAAAGAACACACATGCAAATGCATTAACTGCACGTGTACCGTGTATTAATTGCAATTTAAAGCGCACAGTTGGCAATCTACAGAGCTTTGACTAGCGCTTTCAGAAAAAAGCTCGTCTGAACGCCGCGGGTAAACGAATTTCGGCAGCAGGATAAAGAAGTGGCCAGGCGAGTTAGTGTTATAAACGGCGTAATCTGAAAATTCCTTTACCTTTGACGAAGTGAAGACCGCAAACATGGACATTCTCATTCTTCAAGTCCTTTCTATTTATCCTTGCCAGCCAAACGCTCCGGCGCTGCTCAGACAAGAGCCTTGTTCGTTCACATTGGTTCTTAATAACCGCGTGCAAACTAAACAGTCCGATGTGTGGCTGTGCCTTGTCCTTGATAGCAGAAGAATCACTTCTCGTTCTGCAGCCAAAAATGGCACAAATTGTCATCGTGAATCCGGAATTGTCGGTCTTCTACTACTGCAGAGTACACGACCCAGCACGATCTCCGCAGCAAGTGTTCTTAAACATGGCGGTTTCCGGTTTCCTGGCTTGCGGATGTGACGCTGGTGCAACCCATGTATTGCAGACATGTTTACTTTTCCTAGCAGTTTCTACACCAGCTAGGGATCGTGGTTCGCGGTGGTGTGAGATGGCAGCCCCCGATGTCCCGAGTGCACGCTGGAAACGTGCCGGAAAAGCCAGGGTGTGCGCGTCCGGGACGTCGTCGGCGACACTCTTGAACGTGCAAGGGTTGAAATTGAGGCCATTGTCGCGCGTTCTTTCTTCTTTTTAGAGCGCAGCTCTTTGGCGTCCGTTCCTGGGTTTCGCGTCGTCGTCGGCGTCGTCGTCGGCGTCGTCGTCGGCCTCGTAACCAGCTCCGCCCCCCTTTCATCCCCCCAGCGCTAGCAGCGACCGACTAATACCGCTGGATGCCGCTGACGCCGCTAGAGAGTCAAGATAACGTGACTGCATAGAACACCGTCGCCGCCATGCAGAAAGAGGAGGAAAGGGTCCCCCCCCCCCTGTTCTTGTGTGGCGGATAGCTGGGGTTGACTCACTATCGCCGTCAGCGGCATCAGTCAGTCGCTGCTATCTCTTCCCTCCTCCCTTTATCGTGTTGTCCGCTTGCTGCGCGCGCTTCTGCCCCCATCGTTTGCCGCTGGGTGTACACGCCGCCCCCCTCCGCTTCCGCTTACTGCTGGTTGCTCTCGACGGCGGCGATGAGCCTCCGCTTCGGCGGCGCGAACTGCAGGGTCTTCTCGGCGGCGGCGATGAGCTTCTGCTTCAGCCTCGCTTACTGCTGGTTGCTCTCGACGGCGGCGATGAGCCTCCGCTTCGGCGGCGCGAACGGCAGGGTCTTCTCGGCGGCGGCGCTTAGCCTCTGCTTCCCCCACGGCTGTGACAACCTCGCGAGGCACTTGTATAGATCTCGTCTTTGAGAATCAAGCATTGGTGTACCAAGTCGAACATATATCAGTCTATTTCTCCGACCACAAAGCTTCCTTCATGACTGTCAAGAACTGTTAGTGGAGTCTTTGTTAAAGGAATACGTGTGAAAAATAAAAAAAAATTATGTGATAGCGCATACATGTGTTGCTCGATTTCTTTGCCTCAATCTATCCAAAAGGTGAAACAGCTGCTGCGCTCACATTTCGCATTAGGAAGTAACGTAATCGTCGGTAATTTTTTTTTTGTGTATGGGTGGATGTGTGGGTGGGTGTTTTTTTTACATACTTTTATGCTATTCAAAGTAACGCGTTCTCTTTTTTCATGTTACGTGGACAACTAGCGTCCAGTAACGTTCTTAATGGGCGGAGATTCAGTTTGAGGGTTTAGGAGTTGGGCCTTTGGGGCGATTCGCCATGCTTTTCTTAACAGTGTTCTCCGTACTGGATGCAGCTGCAATGGCGCCGGGGTCACTCAGTAGTGCGGACGGGGGCCGTCAAGTAAATTGAGAGCCGTGACAGCGTCCGCCTAGCCAGTGCGCAGAGATATGAAAAAGCACGCGTGAAAAGCGTGTTTCGTGGAAGTGAGCCGTGGAGGCGGGTCCGTAATTTGGGGAGGAAGAAAATTCCGCTGCATGTGCTTTTTCAACCCATGCCGCTGCAGATGACCACAAACCGGTAGCTGTTTGCTCAGGTGGGCATGGCGAGTGACGACCGGTAGCGGGTAACTATAAACGAATGCGTGGTTCGATGAAATGAGTGTTGCCCCGTAGGGGCGGGTGAAAGCAGGTGCAGTCATGGAATATCCTTGTTGTAGTTCTCTGAGCTGGCGATAATGAGCCTTTAAAAACGGGCGCTCGCGATGAGACGGAAGAGTTGTGTGTGCACAGCCTGGTCAGACGTTTTGCAGCGGGAATAAACGTTGCTCTCCGCCGGACCCTGGCTCTTCTTTCGCGTTGCCAGCTCGCACTCGGGCTAAGGTGCCTTGATGCGCGCGCCCTCTCGGAGGGTGGAATCATTCTCTGAAGGGGTCAGTGCCGCCTTCCGACCGCCGGCCGCCATTGCGCTCCCCACATTTCGTTGCGGTCGGTCGAGAGAGACGCGTGCACGGCGTTTTCTGGTCCGAAATGTCCGGTTGTTGCGTGCCCCAGTGCACGAACCACTCACGGAATGACTGGAAGATGTTCCGATTTCCTAAAGAATCGAAAAGACGACTCCTCTGGTTGGTTAAGGTCAAGCGCGACAAGTTCCAACCCACGGACCGGTCGTGTGTGTGCAGCGTAAGTTATGCCATTTCTGCATTCGTAGTTATTCGTTCATTTGTGTGCTTTTTCCCGTAGCGTGTTCATCTTATATTCTTGATATCTGGCACATATGCATGCGTGTGTAACTCTTTATTTCTGGATAACACCAAATGCTTTGTTTTTAATCGCTTGTTGCACACCGGCTGCAAGAGCGTCAAGATGTACAGTACGCGTACGTTGTGCGCTCTTTGTGACCGGCGTCTCGTACAATTTGATTTTGTACTTAGCTGGAAGAGCATACGCATGGCGCAGTAGAAGGTAAGGTGAACTTTAAGCTTGCCTTTCATGTAATGACATACGGATCGTGTTGACGTGTTTTCCCGGCGTTATTTTTGTGCCGCTATCCAACTCGGGCGGTACTTGGTGTCCGTGTGTATGTGCTTATGCGTGTGTTTGTGTGTGTGGGGGGGGATGAAACCTGTGACCACGCATGACACATGTATGGTCATAACAAGCATGTCATGTCACGACTGTCATGTCATTTAGTGACAATTAATTGGTGGTTACTGTTATGTATAGAAGCCACGTAGTTGTGCATTGGGCATGAGTAATTTGATCATGCATTGTCTGTGCATTCACTATTTTTTCGTCCGATGATCGGCGAATTATTTGAATACCAGATAAGAGATGATTGATGAGGATTTCAAGGCTACGTATCGGTCCAACGACAGAAATTTATTTTGGGCGGTGACAGAATTAAACGAAAAAGAGAGCTGTTGTGTTCGTGCTCCTCGAACTTTGTGGACAGCACGACGCCAGTGTTGACCTAAAACATTACCTTTTTGAGCATACATATAATATAACAGGGTGCCATTTTTTATATTTAAAATGATTTCTTAGCTCGCTAGCCTTGTTCCACCTGTCAGTATAGGCAAGAAGCTTTAATATTTTAATTTGGAAAGCGCACACTCCTTCAGTTCATATTGTAGAATTTCCTCACACTGTCGCTGTTTGTTCAGAGAAAGCCGGCAGTCTTTGGCTTCTTCCTGACTATATTTTAGCGAGCCCCTAAATTTCACTTATCACTGTTCGTGAAAGTCCCTGTGTGTGTTAGTTATTTTGGGCTGTTTAGAAGGTTAGCGTGAAGCCTTTTTAATTTAAACAGTGATAAGCTGGTGTCAAAATTGCGTGCTTACGTGCTGCAGGCACATTTTCAAGAAAGTGCCGTTGAGTAGAAACGGGTGGACGGTTGGAAAAAATTGAAGCCCAATGCTGTGCCAACGCTCTTCTCGTTCAGAGGCAAGAAGCCACATATTTTCGCACTAACTGAAGTTTCCGGAGCTTGTTTCTTAATCTTGTTCCTTCTTGCAGTCTTTGCCGGTTTGTTGCTCTAGCTTAGCACTCTTATGACCGGCCATCCTTAGTCACATGTAGCGATTATCCAGGTGTTTCCTCAGAGCCAGAAAAGACGCACATTACAGCAAGATGCTCTGCATACCACCGGTCAATGAAATAGCTCGTTTCCTCTATTTTTATGGAGAGATGAATCAACCGCGCCTGCCATCCAGACGCATGCTACTGACAATTTCGTATTTTGTTTATTTTCATTCTATATGTAGCATAACTCGGAGCATGTTCGTTCATAATGATAAAAGAATTTACCCGCTGAGATGCAACACCTGTGGTTTCTCTTTTTTTCAGCGATGCCTAAGCACAGGAAGCCGCCAAAAGAAAGGCTCTTACCACAAGGGGCACCTGCGGCAGAAGAAGGAACACATACTCTGCAGCATCGACCCAATGCTTCTGATACCTTACCGACAGACATTCAAGACCAGCATGTCAACGACGCGGCTGATATACCAGAGGCAGCAAATCAAGAATTGCTGCCAGTGGCGAGTGATGGCACGGAGATGACTCAACGTCAGATGAACAACTTGACTCGCCCAAGTTCCACGCCGGAAACCTCAGTTCCTGCCACAGATTCTCAGCAAGTTGCCGGCCCACTTAGTGCAACCCGTGACGAATGGTTGGGAGAGAAGTGCAGTAACAGCTCGGGTGCTGAAGTGAATAAACTGCTTGAGGACATGAAGAGAAAGTATGCGAAACTTCAGGAAGTTCATAGCAAGGCAAGTGCTACAAACCAGTCAAATAAAAGAAAGCTTCAAAAGTTGGAAAATGCCAGCGGGGTGTTACGAAAAAAACTGAAGTTTCTAAATGAAGACAAAATGCAAGCCCTATCACGGAACAGCAACCCAGGTGCCGCGTGGTCGTCGAAAACAATTAAACAAGCCCTTCAGATAAAGTTCGTGAATGGAACATCAGGCTATGAAACCCTGAGAAAACTTGGGCACCCTCTGCCTTCCAATATGACTCTTGTCCGTCGTCTTCAAGGGCTCAAGTTCCTGTTAGGGATTTCACCTGAAGTGATTGACGTGCTCAGAGTAAACGCAGAGGGCATGGATGACATTGTAAGAGATTGCGTACTTTATCTAGATGAAATAGAAATTGTCCAGGGATATGAGCTCGATCGTGCTGAAGACGTCGTGTTTGGAGGAAAAACACTCCCAGCAGAGCCAGATGAACCTGCCTGTCATTGCTTAGTGTTTATAGTCGGAGGTTTGAACTCAAGGTGGAAGCAGATCATTGCATACCATTTTACAGGAACCTCTGTCGATGGTTGTCTGCTCAAGGATATTGTGCTCGCAATTGTGCAGCTTTGCGCAGATATTTCTCTCAGAGTTCTTGCCGTGACCTCTGACATGGAATCCTCCAACAAAGCGATGTGGCGCGAGTTAGGTTTTTACAGTCACAGGAATTCTACAATGCTGTGCTCAATCCGCCATACTGTGCTTGAGGGAATGGAACTCTTTTTCACAGCGGATGCCGCAGACGTGATAAAAATATTCGGGGTCAGCCTTTGAACTTGATTGACTTTACACTAAGCGATGCAACTGTCTGCCACCATGGCTTACCCTCCAACAAAGTTAAGGTAGAGCATTTGCGTGCTGTCATGGAATGTGACTGTGACAGAAAACTTAAAATTGTGCCCAAACTTTCGGAAGTGCATGTCAGCAAAGGACATTTTACAAAAATGAAGGTCGGCATAGCAGTTCAGTTTTTCAAGGAATCGCCAGCTGCCATTCGTCGCCTAATAATAGAAGAAGTGCTCAAGCCAGAAGCCGAAACCACAGCATGGTTCCTCGAGCTCATCGCAAAATGGTACAAACTTATGTGCTCGCGACATCCATCAGTTGCACTTAGTTGGCGAGACATGGCACAGTACCACGAAGCCCTGGACACGTTGCGCCTGGCATTAGAGACCATTCAAGGCATGCAGATGGGCAACACGTCCAAGTGGAAGCCCTCACAGGCAGGACACATGATAGCAACCACAGTATTCCTTCGTTTGCAACATGCTATACTTAAAATGGATGGCTACAAAATCTTCGTCACCGGGAGACTACTGCAGGGCTGCCTAGAGAATCTTTTTTCTGTTGTGCGCAAGAGGAAACCCGTTCCAAACGCGCACGACATGAAATGTGCTCTGAAGCTTCTGTGTGCCAGTCAATTTTTGCGCACGCCAGCGACCTCAAGTTATGGGACGGATGATTCTGAGTACCTGGTCGACATGATTTCACAAGGAAAAAGAGAGTGTGCTCAAGATGTTCAAGAAGAAATTGATTATGGCAAAATTCTTTTCAATGAAGCACTAGCTTCAGTTGAGTGCAGCATTTTACACCATATTGGTGGCTTTACACCATATTGGTGGTGAAAGAAATGTTGAAAAAACAAAAAACTTCCAGCAGTGCAGGGCTGCAATGCTGGGCTCGACGAGCCATGGGCATGTATATTTAACTCCACTAAAAGGGTATGTTCATGATGGTAAGAACTTATGTTATCCGAGCGGTCAATGAGCTTGCTCACGTCCTGCGAAGAGCACTTTAATGGAATCACGTCTTGGACTGACAACCTGTTCACCGTGAAGTCTCCTCTAAAGGCTGTGACAGAATATTTAATCAAGAGGGCTCAGGGCAGTCTGGAGGCATGCCAGCTACACAAGGATTCTCTGGAACACATGCTGATATCAAGTTATGCAAGAGTAAGGCTACGCATTCACCTGCCCCAGCTCGAAGCTGCGAGAATTAGTAGGCATGGAAGCAAGACATGCGCTGCGGTTAATTTGCAGTGAGTTGTAGTGCGTGCTGTTCTTGTAATCCTTCAAGTTCCCGACCAAATAAACAAGCTGTCACATCGGAAATTGCTATGTATTGAATGCACTTTTTCTCAGTGTTGAGAAGCCGTATGGCCATTTTATTTTAGCAGCATCGATCACCGGTTAATAGCGATTACCAGTTGACAATAAGTTCGTGCAGAAAATATGCTACACAGGGCTTTGTAGTCAATTACTACGTCAGAGTCGTGATTTATTGCTATGTAAGCCACATGTAAGGCACCAAATAATCTGGTATGAGAAGTGGTTCTTGTGGGGAAGGAGAAAAGGCTAGCGCTATTTTCTGCAACCCATCCGGAAGCACGGCTCAGCGCCAGCAGGGTGGAAGGGATGGGCTTAAAAGAGAGAGAGGGTAGGAGGGAGAAAGGTAGAGGGTCGTAGAGAGGGAAGCGAAGTAGTGGCCGATAAGGAAGCCCGAGGTGGTGGGATGGCCGTTAGGCCATCCGTCTTTGTAGAAATATTCTATAGTCTCGCCGAGAGCCCCGACGAGTCGAGGTACTCGACGACACTTAAGAAGGCTGGTAGCTGATTACGACAGGGGAAGAGGATATCTTCCTGTCGTGAACATGGGAGCGCCAGGCGGTGGAACTCTTGCAGGAGTCGACCGCGGGGCTGCAGGTGAGCAGGGCAGGCCAGCAGGAGGTGCTCCAGAGTTTCCGGTTCACCACAGGAGGCACAGGCTGGCGAGGTGGCTTTCCCAAGGCGGTGCCGGCGGGCTGCCGTCCAGTAGCAGCCAACTCGCAGTCGGAGCAGCAACGAGGCATCCCTTCGTAGGAGGCAAGAGCCGCAAGTCGTTTTTATGCCAAAATGTGACGTAGGGAACGGGTGTAGTTAGCAGGAAGATTTCCATCAGTCCTGTTGATACTGTTGTCAGCAGTTTGAATAAATAAAGATTCTAACAAGAGTCGCGTCATCGAATTCTTTTCCTTAGCTATTATAGCAGCGTTTTCCCAATCGATGCAGTGACTGCGATTGTCGGCGTGTTCGGCAAGGGCGTTCGATACTTTTTTCTTGTTGGAAACGTCCCTTTGGTGCTCTTTTAATCTTCTCGTGAATTTGCCGGTGTCACCGATGTAGCTGCAGCTGCAGTCTGCGCATGGTACCTTGTATATGACACCGGGATAATTCTTGCTTTCGAGCCGATCCTTTACGTTAACAAGCTGATTTCTCAGCTTGTTGGATAGCATGTGGGCTATTCTGAGATCGTATCTTGAGAATACGCGGCTAAGAGCTTCGCTGACGCCAGGAACATATGGGACGTCAGCGCGTTTCATGAACGACTTGCCTTGAGACGGCTTTGGATGGAGGACCCGGGCTTCCACTTTGTCAATAAACTTCTTGGGGTACCCGTTCCTGGATAATTCGTGACGAATTTTCTTTAGTTCGTTCTGCATTTCGTGGTCACTTGAGCAGATGCGTGTGGCCCGCGTCACGAGAGATGAGACGTGCAAGGGCTTGAACTTCAACACTGGCGCGTCACCCAACCCAGCTAGAGTAATCTGCGCCGTGGAACGCGCCGTCACTCAACTTCCTTCCGAAGTAAGAGAAGAAGCTCGCACCCGCGCCATTGGTGTTTTTTCAAAGTGGCGGACGAGCAACCCTCAAGCCCGATTTTCACCTGCCGAGAAACAAGCCGTCGAGGGCCTCCGGAACAATGACTCCATTGCCATCCTTCCTGCAGATAAGGGAAATGCCATCGTGTTGCTCGACAGAAGTGACTACAATGAGAAAATGAAGGAATTGCTGTCAGGCGAGGATACGTACGTCGCGATCCAGAAAGACCCGACGGTCAACCTGCAAGCAAAACTGCAGAAGCTCCTCTCCAAGGTTTTTAAGTTTGTTCCACCGCAGCAAAAGCATCTCTACCATCGCCTCTTGTGTACTAACGGGTCCGCACCTGCAATATACGGACTACCGAAAGTTCACAAGCCAGGCGTTCCACTACGGCCTATTGTAGACTTTACACGGTCACCGCTGCACCGGTTATCAGGTTACCTACACCAAGTGCTGGGCCCGCACACCGGCAAGACAGCGACGCACATTTCAAATTCTTCAGCCTTCGTGGAGAAAGTGCGCGACATCTCCCTGGATGAAGACGACATTGTGGTGTCATTTGACGTGAAGTCGCTCTTCACTTCAGTGCCTGTTGACCTGGCCGTAGCTACGTGCAGAGATGTCCTGCTGGCGGACGACACGCTCGCTGAGCGCACCCCTTTGGAAGTAGAGGACATTTGCGAGCTTTTAGACTTCTGTTTGAGCAACACCTACTTCACTTACAACAAACAGTTTTACAGGCCGATCAACGGAACTGCCATGGGTGCTTCCATTTCCGTTACTACCGCTAACTTGGTCATGGAAGTCATTGAACAGAAGGCCCTCACTGACTTCGCTCCCGCGCCGAAGGTTTTCGTCTGCTACGTAGACAACTGTTTTTGCATTGTGCGAAAGCCGGACGCTTCACGCCTCCTACGACTTCTCAACTCAGCAGACGCAGCCATACAATTTACCACAGAATACGAGTGCGACAACAGCCTCCCCTTCCTTGACGTCCTCGTGCGGCGAAGTGGAACGAGGCTCTCATTTGCCGTGCACAGGAAGGCGACTCATACCGGCCAGTACTTAAACTTCAATTCATGCCACCCGGCTTGCCATAAGCAATCGGTTGTCTCATCTCTCGTGACGCGGGCCACACGCATCTGCTCAAGTGACCACGAAATGCAGAACGAACTAAAGAAAAAAAGTCACGAATTATCCAGGAACGGGTACCCCAAGAAGTTTATTGACAAAATGGAAGCCCGGGTCCTCCATCCAAAGCCGTCTCAAGGCAAGTCGTTCATGAAACGCGCTGGCGTCCCATATGTTCCTGGCGTCAGCGAAGCTCTTAGCCGCGTATTCTCAAGATACGATCTCAGAATAGCCCACATGCCATCCAACAAGCTGAGAAATCAGCTTGTTAACGTAAAGGATCGGCTTGAAAGCAAGAATTATCCCGGTGTCATATACAAGGTACCATGCGCAGACTGCAGCTGCAGCTACATCGGTGAAACCGGCAAATTCACGAGAAGATTAAAAGAGCACCAAAGGGACGTCTCCAACAAGAAAAAAGTATCGAACGCCCTTGCCGAACACGCCGATAATCGCAGTCACCGCATCGATTGGGAAAACGCTGCTATAATAGCTAAGGAAAAGAATTCGATGACGCGACTCTTGTTAGAATCTTTATTTATTCAAACTACTGACAACAGTATCAACAGGACTGGTGGAAATCTTCCTGCTAACTACACCCGTTCCCTACGTCACATTTTGGCATAAAAACGACTTGCGGCTCTTGCCCGCTCTTAGTGTGATCAAGGAACCCGTACGGGTCCCGAAACGTCTCTGTGTGTTGTTTCACCTTGACTTGGTCAGTGGCCGTAATTTCTTCATCAACGTGGAGTCCTGCTAACTCTGCTGCGGTAGAACTTGCGTGCCCCGGGAGACGGCACAGCTTGCTCTTTCGTAGGGCCGGTACAACGCAGGCTCCTGTGGATGAGCCAGTCTCCGGTATCACGGATCCATCGACGAAGATGTGAAGGTGGTCCCCAAGTCTCTCTTGGAGGAGAGAGGCTGCCGTCTGCTGTAGGGCACATGTTGGGGAACGGTTCTTCGAGACCTGGCAGTTCCGTCGAGATAGGGATTGGTGGTAGATGTGGTGGGCGAGGCTGTACAGCGTGGTATGTATTCAATATTTTGTTTAGCCTCACCTGCATATTTACAGTAAGGTAAAAGAATTCAAAACAAAATGAAGAATAGCTATGGAAGCACTGCTAAACAGAATACGGCCACAAAATAATATAAAACGTGCAATGAAAGCGCATGCTATATACTCAAGCTAAACATAAAAATGCGCCATAAATGGTTCATTTCGTGCTATTAGTGTGCAATATCCCACAGAACAAATATAAATTACCCTTCGAACTACAATGAAGCAATAAAAGCGGCCCGGATGTATACGGTCTGTAGTTATCGCGCTCGACTGCTGATCCTGAGGACGTGGGAGCCATCCAGCCGCGGCGGCCGAGTTTCTATAGAAGTTAAACGCATGGTGCTGTGTCCTAGTTCAGTATCGGTGCATATCAATACAACCTCAGGTGGTCGAAATTTCCGATGCCCTCTACTACGGATCCATCACATCCGATGCTACGAAATCACAAAGAAAGGCCGTGGGTGTGATATCGGTTGAAATATTCGCAAATGTCAGCGCAGATGACCCAGACAAATGAAAAGCTGCCACATTCACTGCAGTTTCCGTGACCCCGAAACAACCATTCAACATTGGTAGAACATCACTTACACACGGCCTCGTTTCAACCGCAGAGTGGTTATTTGACTGTTACGATCATTGCTTTCTACTCAGCGTTGCAGCATTCAGCCCGTAAATGGGCTAACTGATGACTGATTCGATAACAAGATTTGAAAGTAGGGTGTGCGATGACGATTATTCTTTTGTCTCGTGGCGACACGCGGTTTTTTAAACAAATTCGGGTTTCCGCTGGCAGCCAAACGGTCTTTACACTTTGGTTAAAGGCACGAAACTCACACACAGACACAACGAAAGACGGCGGGACTCGTGCCTGCGTATGTTTCGTGCCTCTAACCAAGGTGAGCAGTCACCAGCTAGCCCAACAAGACGTTCTTTAAGGTATGCGCGGCTGGCCTGGACAGCAGTTTTCTGCTGCCAGCAAGTCCATTTGGAAATTCCGCTTTAAAAATAAAAATGACAGAAGAATAAATTGATACCTTCACACTGCTGATGCGAAAATTTCGTGTTCTCGATATATTATTAAAGCAGCACACGCTATCGAAGCGAACTGTACATGCAGTTGCGCGTCGCCCGTTGACTGCCTATGGAGCGGTCATCATAATGGCGGACGCCGTAGCAGACGACGCGGCTGTCTTCACCCTGCATGGCTGCGGACGGGAGAGCGCGCATCGAGGTTCCCTAACTCGGGCTAGGGTGCCTCGGGTGGCTCCCACGTTCTCAGGATCAGCAGTCGAGCGCGATAGCTACGGAGCCTATACATCCGGGCCGCTTTTATTCATTCATTGTAGTTCGAAACGTAATTTATATTTGCTCTGTGGGATATTACACACTATAATAGTACGAAATGAACCATTTCTGGCACAGGTTTTGTTCAGCGTGAGTATATAGCATGCGCTTTCACTGAACGTTTTATTTTGTGGCCGTATTCTGTTTAGCAGTGCTTCCATAGTTATTCTTAACTTTGCGTTGAATTCTTTTACCTTACTGTAAATATGCAGATGTGGGTAAACAAAACATTGAATGCATACCAGATTACTTGGTGCTTTACATGTGGCTTATATAGCACTAAATCACGACTCTCACGTAGTAATTGACTATAAAGCCCTGTTTAGCATATTTTCTGCATGAATATATTGTCAACTGGTAATTGCTATAAACCGGTCATCGATGCTGCTAAAATAAAGTGGCCACACGGCTTCTCAACACTGAGAAAAAGTGCATTCAATAGATAGCAATTTCCGATGTCATAGCCTGTTTATTTGGTCGAGAACTTTAAGGATTTCAAAAACAACAAGTGCTACAACTCACTACAAATTAACTGCAGCGCATGTCTTGCTTCCATGCCCACTAATTCTCACAGCTTCGAGCTGACGCAGGTGAATGCGTAGCCTTACTCTTGCATAACTTAATACCAGCATGTGTTCCAGAGAATCCTTGTGTCACTGGCATGCCTCCAGACTTCACTGAGCCCTCTTGATTAAATATTCTGTCACAGCCTTTAGAGGAGACTTCAGGGTGAACAGGTTTTCAGTCCAGGACATGATTCCTTTAAAGTGCTCTTCGCAGGATGTGAGCAAGCTCAAAACTTCACCGCTCGGAAAACATAAGTTCTTACCACCATGAACATACTCTTTTAGTGGAGTTAAATATGCATGCTCATGGCTCGTTGAGCCCAGCATTGCAGCCTTGCACTGCTCGCAGTTTCTCTTTTTTTTTTCAATATTTCACAATAAAGTCACCAATATGGTGCAAAATCCTGCGCTCAACTGAAGTCGGTGATTCTTCCAATCATTCCGTGAGTGGTTCGTGCACTGGGGCACGCAACACCCGGGCATTTCGGACCAGAAAACGCCGTGCACGTGTCTCTCTCGACCGGCCGTAATGAAATGTGGGGCGCGCAATGGCGGCCGGCGGTCGGAAGGCGGCACTGACCCCTTCACAGAATGACTCCACCCTCCGAGAGGGCGCGCGCATCGAGGCACCCTAACTCGGGCTAGAGTTACTGTATATGCTACCACAGGTAGCAGAGTTGCGCGTCTGTTTTATCACACCGCTAGCGCTTCTATTGGCAGAGCGTCATCACGTGGTAGTCAAGCAACCGTGCATTGCGGAGAAGCACATGCTCGGGCCAATTTTTGTATTTCCCGACGCCGCCGCTGCAGCGAACTGGATTGACACAAGTTATCGCCAGTCAAATTCAAAGCGAATCCGGCCGACCTTGGCGTTCGCTGTTCTCGTGCGGGCTAGCTGCGGAGAGCTAGCTATATAGCTATGTCAATGTAGCTATGTCAATCCTGTGAGAGAAAAACCTTCACTACACTCCCACAGAAGGTTACTTTTGGAATCCCTGCAGTGAAAAGGCACATAATGAAGTGGTACTTGCAGGTGTGGCTGATATCCAGTGTGGCTGATATCCAGTGCCTGCTAGTAGGTGGGTACGTTTCTACAGCAAGTCTAATGGAGTACCAGTGTCGAAATACTAATGGTTGGTCATTGATTCACCAGTAATGTTTTAGACTGCCTACACGCTAAGAGCTTTGGCACATAAGCAGGTATCTCTAATGCAAAACCGAGTACCCATTATCCAGTGTTCAGTACACTGCCGGATTATGGGCCCAGTGCCGCGTGCTGGATGCTGGGCAGGCACGGCGTACTCAGAGGCACTGAGTACTGGTGCGAAAAATAACTCTAGCGCGTTAAATACGCGGTGCCTGGACACTGTATATATTTTGTTGGAATACAAAAAGCAAGAGAGCGATTTGGTGCAATAAAAAAAATAAAGAAAAGCTCCGACCAGGATTCGATCGTCGGACCTACATATCCCAAGCCCGGTACTTTAACACTGCGCCACGCACGCCAGGACGAGAACATGAGTGGATAATATGCCATGTCAAGGTTCGAGAAGCAGTTTTAGTTTCAGAGATGTCTCGCTCAGTCATGGTAGATGCGCTATCACCCTGCATATAAAACTCACGCCTGTACCACAAAAAAAATATTGCTGTCCGTATTCAGTAGCATGCTCGGAAGTGCCACAACATCTATTTTCACTTGCGACTGGCATTTTACCTTTGAAAAAAAGTCCTAAATGAACCGCCGACCCGAGACGTTGTATGGGCTGTTAATACTGATTTGGATAGCTGTTTCTTGTTCTTCACGCGAAGGATATGCAACGTTTTCTTAGTTCAGTGGTGCCTTTCAGTCGACACGTCTGTCTAGTCATATATCTTCGTCAGAGAAGCGTAGGCTAGTGCCGGGAGCCTTCCGCGACAGCACATATATACCTGTGTTTATGACGCGTCACATCGGCGCTCATCGCTACTTGTGCTGGCACTGTAAACATGAAAAAAAATGGTTTATTTAAGAACACCGATGCGAAAGCTGAAATATAGAGTGATTTATCCGTGTTAGACTTCTTGATTCCTGAGCCTAGGCGCGCCGAGAGCGTGCAGACGGACTCGGCGGATACGCTAGGCCGAAGCTTCGGTGACGACCGATCTCGGCGCCTTTTTCTTGACGATCTTATGCAGTCAGCTGTTTCGATGCGCTTTGTTTGCGATTAGGCGCACAAGCAGTCCAAAAGCGATGCAAAACCACCACCGGTCGATCGACGATACGGTAGGCATGCCGCCTGCAAAAAAACGGAGTACGGCTTCGCCGCGCAGATTTGGTTGCTTCCCAGGCAAGATGGCGAACCTACGCGCAACTCTGCTACCTGTGGTAGCATATACAGTAACTCTAACTCGGGCTACCGAGGAGCGCCATCTCGGGCCAACATAAATCAACAACAGCCATCGCTAACTGGGTGGATGGATGGAAAACATTATTGAGGTCCATTAGATCGCGCTACTTTCCAAGACCAAAGCGGGCCGCTTTTACGTTGGGGCTGGAGCCAAAATATGTATTCGAATTATGCAAGCGAAAAAGATTAACCAGTGTCACTAATTTATATTGATGCTTCTTTAGTTCCTGATCGTGGTGATAGTGCGTGTCATTTCAGTGACTACTTTCATGGCGTGTTTTCTAACTCTGGCATTTGTCCATCCAGTGACATAGTATTTCATCCCGCTGATGTGTATTTTATTTAATTTCTTGGCGTTGTTTCTATGCTACTAAATTTAAAAAGCTAAATCAACATGTGGTCCTGCGACATTCCTAACGTTTTTTTGAAGCAATATGCTAAGTATAATGCGAAGTTTTTTTTGTTTTTACTTATCGTATTTAATTTCTTCACGCAATTAGCGGGTGACAGGAAGATAAAAAAGCCATAGTTGTGCCCGTACACAAAAAAAAAGGTGATCGGGTTTTTAACACAAAATTACCGTCCCATATCGCTTATATCGTCATGCTGTAACTATTCGACATTTTTGCTAATCAGATAAATGAATTCTTAGACGAGCACTCTGTCCTCTCTAGTTACCAACACCGGTTTGTAAAAGGCTAGTCAATAATTACAGAAATTGGTACAGTAGTACATTCACTCGCTGCATGCCTTGATAAGAACGGTCAGATTAATGCAATAGTTCTACGTTTCAGCAAAGCTTTTGATAGATCTCCATGTGACAAACTAATACTAAAACTCACAAGCATTGAACTTCTGAAAATTTTGATCATATGGATAACGAACTATTTAACCAATTGCTACCGGTTTCTAGTAGTAATAAGCGCCAGCCGGGCTGTCTTCCTGTCGGCTCCGAGTTCCCTCAAGGAAGTGTGCGAGGTCCATAACTGCTTTCACTGTATATTGACGATATAATCGCTCCAATTGATCCAAACGTCCAAACCAGCTCATTTGCAGATGATTGCGTGATTCTTTAAGAAATCACTTCAACTAACGATCGCCACCATCTAAACTTAGCTCTTGCAAATATTTTTGAATGGTGTGAAGCATGGGAAATGCAGCTTAATACTGATAAGATCGTCTTTCTTTGCATGTCTCGCCAAAAAGTTCCACTCTTTTTTTACCTACACGCTAGGTTCGTCACCACTGCAGGAAGAGACTCAGTACAACTACTTAGGTGTTACACTTACTAATACTTTATCCTGGAATTTACATATAAATAACATTTGCTCTTATGCGTTCCGTAAACTATATTTTTTAAAGCATCAGCTTAAAAGTTCACTCCCGAGTATAAAATTTGTTGCGTATATTACAATAACTAGGCCGAAACTTGAATATGCATGCGTTGCCTGGGACCTGTTTACTAAATGCATTATCCGTCCCGAAAAGGTACAGAGGAAAGTTGTAAGGTTCATTTGCTCAAAATTTTCTCCGTCTAACACACCCTGTGAAATAATGTAGGCTAATGGCATTCAATGTCTCGAACATAGAAGGGAAACTTTACGTCTGAAATTTCTTTCCTTGCTTCGGAATCGAGACCTAGCAATTAGTCCATCAGCCTATCTATCCTCTTCTACATCAAGGCATACTCGCCACCATCATCCTAATTCGCTGACGCCGTATTTTGCACGAACTTCAAGTTTTCATTTTTTTCCTCGCAGTGTAACTGATTGGAATGATTCTCTATTGCCTTTCGCCACACTTTGATACCTTGAAACTTTATTAACTTTGTTTATATTTGCTTTGTTTCTCTTTTTACCCACCCTGCTTCGACCTGTCCAAGGTTTGCATCATTGAATAAAGAAGAACATGTTCTCACCTTGAATTAACCATAATGCTGGATCGGCGATCCAGAAATGCGGTAGGGTGATGTTCCTTGTAGCTCTGATCACATTCGCGGATGGTCAAGAATTGGTATCAGAGTTTGTACGGGCGACGTTGCTGGCATCTGTGGTGCCCGGTTAATGCATTGCAGGACTTGTTCTAGTCAGAGTTAAAGGGCATATTTGTCACACGCGAGAGAGCATCCAGGTTTCATACACGACTCATATATACTGCGGTTACAATACATGGCTTCAGTGATTCAACATACATCGGAAGATTGGTTGTGCGGACATTTTTTTACTATATCTTATTTATAAATATGCTGATTTGCGGCGTTAATCTTTTTCTGATTCCACTAATTATCTTTCTAACAGGTCCGTTTCTTGCTCGATTCCGCTAGTGCGTACTATATACATAAAGGCAAACCCACCACCTAAGCAGCCTTGCTTTTCCAGCCACTGAACCTTGGTGACGTCAGTTTGCGCATCGTAAGCAAGATGTTATCAAATCCGCGAAAAAAAAGCTCCATTTTTTTCCCTTCGCCTACTATACAGCACAGTTCCTTGTAAAACAAAGTGTTCAAACCACACACTCAAGATGCTTGGCAATGACAACGTTCCCAGAAACTGGATCCAAGCGCGTTATTGCTACTGTTAATTTCTAATTTATTTTCCGGCGTAACATTGCTTTTCTTCCTGCGCTCGACCCGCCTTCTGGCAATTGCGTAAACACTATACAAGCTTCGCGTCGAAAGCACACTTCATATTTATTTTCTTTGTTGAATCTTGTGCGACGTTTTCTGTAATGGCGTCAATTGACGCATAAAAAGTTAAAAGGGTTATTGGTACAGTATTCAGTGAACGGAACTTGAAAAAATTTAGCAGCCCTTCCCCTCCCGGTAATGGGCGTAAGCAAAGCTTGTCCTGCATGCACTTGACCTTCGTCACGGTTAAGTAACCCACAGGTAGCGGTGCCGGATTGCTTCGGCTTCCCAATCCCTCAGCTCGGGATATTCTTCTCGTCGCTGTCGGATTGCCTGGGATCTGGCGGTTCTAACGGCTGGATCGGCGCGTCGACGGCGAGCCTCTTCCCATGCGAGTCCTCGCCGCCGCACGTCGAACGCTGCCCGTTCCTCGGGGGAACCCACAACGCCTGGCCGTCCCATCTCTTTTCCCAGACTAAACGGAAGCGAAGCCGGCGCAGCGCGCGCGATACCCTTTCCTGGACTTTTTTCCCCGGTGGAAGCGAAACGGTTCTGATAGGTTGCGCGCGTGACGTGAGCGCGTGCCTATGCAGCTGGAACCTTTGCTTATGACTCACGCTCCGTTGCCGGCGCAGCTGTCAACTCATCAGACCGCCCTTTCCCACAGCTGCTCTGCTCTGAGAGCAGCCGGTTTTTTCTTTTTTTTTTTTGCGTAACCACGACAACGCCACTGGTGAGACAGTGCAAGCTTCGCTTCAATAATAAATTGTATGTTTTACGGGATATAACCGCGATATTATTATGAGGCACGCTGTAGTGGAGGACTCCATATTAACTATGACTACCTGTGGTTGTTTAACATGCGCCTAAATCTATAAGTGCACGAGCGCTTTTTTTGCATTTTTCTTCCATCGAAATGAGGAGGCAGAGAATCGAGCCCACGGCCTCCTGCTAAGCCGTGCACCATGGAGGATGACACGTGATTTCAGTAACGCTCGCTGTCTCATTTGACTGCTGCGCTTTTTGTTATTAGCGAACTTTAATATTCTTTGGTCGTTTTGAACAGCAGTGGGACTCTTCCTGAGGTCATGACTACAATGACTGAGATCTTATTCGTGAGACTCTGGATACACTCGCATTTCCTCTACAGGTTAATTTTCAGTGTCGTTTTCAAATAATGTGTACGGAGAGCCGAGCATAACACACACCGGTATCAAGGTGTGGAATGACATTCCTTCAACTATTCTGCGGGATTTTACCAATAGCTATCTAATAAAGAATATTTCACTCCAGTGGAGGCATAACATTGTACATATTGTGAATAAGCTTTGTAGGTACTTGATATGTTTCTTTATGCAATACATCTTAAATCTGTATAATTCTACTATCATCATCATCATCATCAACCTGGTTACGCCCACTGCAGGGCAAAGGCCTCTCCCATATTCTCTAACTACCCCGGTCATGTACTAATTGTGGCCATGTCGTCCCTGCAAACTTCTTAATCTCATTCGTCCACCTAACTTTCTGCCGTCCCCTGCTACACTTCCCTTCCCTTGCGATCCAGTCCGTAACCCTTAACGACCATCGGTTTTCTTCCCTCCTCATTACATGTCCTGCCCATGCCCCCCCCCCCCCATTTCTTTTTCTTGATTTCAACTAAGATGTCATTACCTCGCGTTTGTTTCCCTCACCCAATCTGCTCTTTTCTTATCCCTTAACGTTACACCTTTCATTCTTCTTTCCATAGCTCGTTGCGTCGTCCTCAATTTAAGCAGAACCCTTTTCGTAAGCCTCCAGGTTTCTGCCCCGTACGTAAGTGCTGGTAAGACACAGCTGTTGTACACTTTTCTCTTGAGGGATAATGGCACCCGGCTGTTCATGATCTGAGTGTGCCTGCCAGACGCACCCCAGCCTATTCATATTCTTCTGATTATTTCAGTCTCATGATCCGGATCCGCGGTCACTACCTGCCCTAAGTAGATGTATTCCCTTACCACTTCTAGTGCCTCGCTACCTATTGTAAACTGCTGTTCTCTTCCGAGACTGTTAAACATTACTATAGTTTACTGCAGATTAATTTTTAGACCCACCCTTCTGCTTTGCCTCTCCAGGTCAGTGAGCATGCACTGCAATTCGTCCCCTGAGTTACTAAGCTAGGCAATATCATCAGCGAATCGCAAGTTACTAAGGTATTCTCCATTAACTTTTATCCCCAATTCTTCCTAATCCAGGTCTCTGAATGCCTCCTGCAACCACGCTCTGAATAGCATTGGAGAGATCGTATCTTCCTGCCTGACGCCTTTCTTTATTTGTAATTCTACTGTAAGCACATGCATTTTCACGTACGCTTACACTGTAATAATGTGTCGTGTGCATTCTGTAAGTGCTGTTCGCGTATTTTAATAGGAATCGTTTGATATGTTACCTAACGTTAAAAAAATTCTTATGTGCCTTACTATTACGCTACTATAATTACATTTATTGCACGTTCTTTAAGAACGCAAACTGCGCTATCCCGAATCGCGGTTTTATAATTTTGCGTTTTACGTTGGATTTATAGCTAGCCTTTCGCTAAGGATCCTGCTTTTTTGTATTGGAAAAATTTATATGCAAGCAGCAATAAATTGAATCCAATTCAATATTGAAAGTACAGCGCGCAATTTGTAGTACATCTATCAATAGGTTCATGGGTTCAGTAAGACGAGAGTTCCAATATAAACATTGAATCTTTGATGTGTTTTGTGACTTATTATTAACGTACAGGTGTATTCACGGTTATTTTGAGTGTACGAGTTTCCTTCACATTCTATCCGCAGTTTTATTTTTGATAAATCAATTCCGGAGAAAGTTTGTGTTCATAAAGTGTATTAAGTTGTAAATTAAACCCTGTAACTCAATTGCAGTGTCTGCAACACCGTCTGTGATAAAGCTGATATTTGCATATCAAATGCATCTGCTATTAAAATTAATATAGGAAATTACCCATTTCATTTATATGTATTTTATTTCCATTTTGTGTTCTCAGTTCTGTTTTTGACTGTTCTGTATCGACTTAGAAGACAATGTACTGTTTCCAGGCACCACAATAAACAATTGAGATCATCTCACTGTGGGTTTATGCCGCGTCTAGAGAGATGAAGAAGAAGAACCGTGACGCCGAACAGGGAATCCTGTGCGAGCCATGTTTTGAGGCAACGACAACAATTTTGCTTTAGAAGTGAGGTAAGCTAATACATCCTACATACATTCTCGCATATTTTTTCTCCTATAGTTTTAATATAACACCGTTTTTAACGAGGTAAAAGATGTAGCAGCTTAGGCGCACTGCATCCACACTGCGTGCATAACGTGGTAGGCGCACTTACGACGCGCTGTCCACGGAGGTGCAGCTTATGGCTCTCCTCGATGTAGCCTGATCGCACGTTGCCTATTTTATGAAATATCACAGTCTGTTCCGTGCTACTGGCGTGGTTTCGAGGCGGGAAGAATTCCATTCTGCGGGCTACAATTCCATTCTCGCGGGCAACGCAGGGCGCACAGAGCTCAGACCCAACGTGCGACGCCGTTTAGCTTGGCAGTCCTCAGCTCAGGAAGCGAGCCAGCGGATGTTACCCAGAGAGGATTGTGCAACCAGCCTCGACGTCCGCACGTGGGCGCTCGGTTTGGTGGTGGGCATCGCGCTGGGCCTCATGTGGCAGCAGGCGCCTACCGACAGGCTGGACATCGGCGCTGGCTGGGCACAAGGCCCCCCGACGCCCACCGGTGGGGGCAAAGCCGCTCTAATTCGGCGCCATCTGTCGGCCACCAAGAACAACGCCGCGCTGTCCGCAGCCCTCAAGAACCCGCACGTCATCGAGGCGCTGCAGGAAGGTGCGATATCTTTCTATACTACCGCCACATTACTACGTAACTAACGAAGCTTTCCCTCAAGTCTAAATATTTTAAGGCAGTTTTCCTAGTCTCTAACGCCGCTCAAGTTCGCTCTTCTCCTCTGGCGGCCATTTTTCCAAGAAAGTATGCCTTCCAACCATTCAAAAGAGCGACTTTCGCGGACAACATCAGTCCCTTTCCACGTAAGTATGAGGCTTGGAGCAGGAGCTATGGCGCTTGAAAGTAACCTGGGGCCTGACGAACCAACCGACTGAGCTATCTTTCCGGGCAACATCCAAGGGTCACGAGTTCAAATCACCTCTTATGTTCCTTTTTACCCCCAATTTTTTTCTTTTTTTTTCTTTTTAATGTACTTTCCTTTATTTTATCACTGTACGGGAACCCTCCTTCAAAAAAAAAGATATATATGGTCAATTATATATGGCCACACATGTGTAGGTCATAAATACCAGGTTCTCTAGCCGAGTGCCATCCGTGCGGTATAACCGAGCTCAGATTGCTCCACCTTGACTGATCAAATAGGGCACCACTGTAGGTGAAATGAGGCGCACAACTCCTGCGGGACCCGCCGTGGTTGCTCAGTGGCTATGGTGTTAGACTGCTGAGCACGAGGTAGCGGGATCTAATCCCGGCCACGGCGGCCGCATGTCGATGGGGGCGAAATGCGAAAACACCCGTGTACTTAGAATTAGGTGCACGTTAAAGAACCCCAGGTGGTCGAAATTTCCGGAGTCCTCCACTACGGCGTGCCTCATAATCAGAAAGTGGTTTTGTCACGTAAAACCCCATTATTTAATTTTTAATTTAACTCCTGCGGGGACGGTAGAGTATCCGCCTCCCGTGCAAGAGGACCGTGGTTCAAATCCCGGTGCCGCGCAATTCTCCACCGGAAAATACAAAAAAAAAACGTGTGTTGAGAAAATTGCACAAAGAGGCCTGGAGTGCGGCCTGATCCCGGTGACCAGAACCGGTAACGCACTCTCTCACCAGAGCAGGATTGGCCACCCTGGTGCAGTACTTGGCCACAACCTCCTATTTGAATACAACAATCAAACCCCGGCCCTCAGTCCCCAGCAGCCGCGAAGCAACTGACCACGGCAGCGGTCAGATCTGTGACGCTGCAGAGGGTGCTAAGAATACCTGGCTCCGGACAGGCCGCCATTGGAATCTGAACCTGGCAACGTTTAACGTTAGAACGTTATCTAGTGAGGCGAGTTTAGCAGTGTTATTGGAGGAATTAGAGGGTAGTAAATGGGATATAATAGGGCTCAGTGACGTTAGGAGGACAAAAGAAGCATATACAGTGCTAAAAAGCGGGCACGTACTGTGCTACCGGGGCTTAGCGGAGAGACGAGAACTAGGAGTCGGATTCCTGAATAATAAGGAAATAGCTGGTAACATACAGGAATTCTACAGCATTAACGAGAGGGTGGCAGGTCTTGTTGTGAAACTTAATAAGAGGTACAAATTGAAGGTGGTACAAGTCTATGCCCCTACATGCAGTCATGATGACCAGGAAGTCGAAAGCTTTTATGACGACGTGGAATCAGCGATGGGTAAAGTCAAAACAAAATACACTATACTGATGGGTGACTTCAATGCCAGGGTAGGCAAGAAGCAGGCTGGAGACAAGTCAGTGGGGGAATATGGCATAGGCTCTAGGAATAGCAGAGGAGAGTTATTAGGAGAGTTTGCAGAACAGAATAATATGCGGATAATGAATACCTTTTTCCGCAAGCGGGTTAGCCGAAAGTGGACGTGGAGGAGACCGAATGGTGAGACTAGAAATGAAATCGACTTCATATTCTGCGCGAACCCTGGCATCATACAAGATGTAGACGTGCTCAGCAAGGTACGCTGCCGTGACCATAGGATGGTAAGAACTCGAATTAGTCTTGACTTGAGGAGGGAAAGGAAGAAACTGGTACACAAGAAGCCAATCAATGAGTTAGCGGTAAGAGGGAAACTAGAGGAATTCCGGATCAAGCTACAGAACAGGTATTTGGCTTTAACTCAGGAAGAGGACCTTAGTGTTGAAGCAATGAACGACAATCTCATGGGCATCATTAAGGAGTGCGCAATAGAAGTCGGTGGTAACGCCGTTAGACAGGAAACCAGCAAGCTATCGCAGGAGACGAAAGATCTGATCATAAAATGCCAATGTAGGAAAGCCTCTAACCCTACAGCTAGAATAGAACTGGCAGAACTTTCTAAGCTAATCAACAAGCGTAAGACTGCGGACATCAGGAACTATAATATGGATAGAATTGAACAGGCTCTCAGGAACGGAGGAAGCCTAAAAACAGTGAAGAAGAAACTAGGAATAGGCGAGAATCAGATGTGTGCGTTAAGAGACAAAGCCGGCAATATCGTTACTAATAAGGATGAGACAGTTCATGTGGCTGAGGAGTTCTATAGATATTTATACAGTACCAGTGGCACCCACGACCATAGTGGAAGAGATCATAGCCTAGAGGAATTCGAAATCCCACAGGTAACGCCAGAAGAAGTAAAGAAAGCCTTAGGAGCTATGCAAAGGGGGAAGGCAGCTGGGGAGGATCAGGTAACAGCAGATTTGTTGAAGGATGGTGGTCAGATTGTTCTAGAGAAACTGGCCACCCTGTATACGCAATGCCTCATAACCTCGAGCGTACCGGAATCTTGGAAGAACGCTAACATAATCCTAATCCATAAGAAAGGGGACGCCAAAGACTTGAAAAATTATAGACCGATCAGCTTACTGTCCGTTGCCTACAAAGTATTTACTAAGGTAATCGCAAATAGAATCAGGAACACCTTAGACTTCTGTCAACCAAAGGACCAGGCAGGATTCCGTAAAGGCTACTCAACAATAGACCATATTCACACTATCAATCAAGTGATAGAGAAATGTGCAGAATATAACCAACCCATATATATAGCTTTCATTGATTACGAGAAAGCGTTTGATTCAGTCGAAACCTCAGCAGTCATGGAGGCATTACGGAATCAGGGTGTAGACAAGCCGTATGTAAAAATACTGAAAGATATCTATAGCGGCTCCACAGCCACCATAGTCCTCCATAAGCAAAGCAACAAAATCCCAATAAAGAAAGGCGTCAGGCAGGGAGATACGGTCTCGCCAATGCTATTCACAGCGTGTTTACAGGAGGTATTCAGAGACCTGGATTGGGAAGAATTGGGGATAAAAGTTAACGGGGAATACCTTAGTAACTTGCGATTCGCTGATGATACTGCCTTGCTTAGTAACTCAGGGGACCAATTGCAATGTATGCTCACTGACCTGGAGAGGCAAAGCAGAAGAGTGGGTCTGAAAATTAATCTGCAGAAAACTAAAGTAATGTATAACAGTCTCGGAAGAGAACAGCAGTTTACGATAGGTAGCGAGGCACTGGAAGTGGTAAGGGAATACATCTACTTAGGGCAGGTAGTGACCATGGATACGGATCATGAGACTGAAATAACCAGAAGAATAAGAATGGGCTGGGGTGCGTTTGGCAGGCATTCTCAAATCATGAACAGCAGGTTGCCACTATCCCTCAAAAGGAAAGTGTATAACAGCTGTGTGTTACCAGTACTCACATATGCGGCAGAAACCTGGAGGCTTACGAAAAGGGTTCTGCTGAAATTGAGGACGACGCAACGAGCTATGGAAAGAAGAATGATGGGTGTAACGTTAAGGGATAAGAAAAGAGCAGATTGGGTGAGGCAACAAACGCGGGTAAATGACATCTTAGTTGAAATCAAGAAAAAGAAATGGAGGGGCATGGGCAGGACATGTAATGAGGAGGGAAGATAACCGATCGTCATTAAGGGTTACGTACTGGATTCCAAGGGAAGGGAAGCGTAGCAGGGGGAGGCAGAAAGTTAGGTGGGCGGATGACATTAAGACGTTTGCAGGGACAACATGGCCACAATTAGTACATGACCGGGGTAGTTGGAGAAGTATGGGAGAGGCCTTTGCCCTGCAGTGGGCGTAACTAGGCTGATGCTGATGATGATGATGATGATGACTACGTAGAGCATTCTGACAAAGCATCAGGCTCCAAATTCACGAGTATTGAGCCTCGCATAAAGGAAACTCAAGATCAAATTTCAGTGCTGTTGCCTTCTTGTGCATTGCGCAGAAAATATTTTTAAATTGCTTCATTGTAAGTGTGGCGATTTTTTCAAAGCATATTTTTTTTATTTTGTATGCTTTATGTCCATTTTTAAATTCTTATGAAGTGAAATGCCATTAGGAAACATGTTAAGGCACTGTAAGAAAACGAGAGGTCTTTATTATTTCAAGCAATTTGGTAATGGTACTATTTCCACCATTCATTTGCCCCCTCTTCATCTTCTGAGGTCTCCTGAGCAGGCCAAGCGCGTGCCTTTTGCCGGACTTCTAGCTCGTGCCCTGCACTTGGCGACGACATTAGGGTCGGTCGACTCGCGCTCGGCGCTCCGCCTCTCGATCACGAAACGAGCCCGGTACGTCCATAGCGCGCACATAACCAGTAGCGACTGCCAGAGGAGCTCAACCCAGCTCTCCTCTGCCTACCCTCCTCCTCCGCGACGCTTCGCCTCCTTTCTTGTTCCTTGCCTCGCTTAATGGCACCTAGACTTTCTTCTAGCTAGGTGGCGATGCCTTCCCGCTCACTCTAAAGGCCCAACCACTAGCACGCGTCGGCTAGCTTCGGAACGTGTCAAAAGTGCCAAAGGCGTCTGTCAGAACACTGTCAGAAGCGTGATGAGGCGCAGCGATTTTGTCGACTGCCGATGCTAGAAGTTCGCCGACGCGTGGCGACGCTTGGCTGGCGTGCACCAATCGGAGGCTGCGAGCCCTCCGCCTGCTATGCCTATGATGGCCGCCGTTGCGAAGACTCTGACACCAGCAATCGTCCCAGTTGTTTGGACACACCACGCGCGCTACAGTGTTGTTGAAAGACAGTGTTGTGATAGTAGGCCGACAACGATACGACCGACGACCTTGGGTTGTGGCAGTGCGGCGTGGTTCCGAACCGACTTCGCACGACACCGACTAACCCAACCTGCCCACTGGGTTCCGCCAGTCTCAGTGCGATCGTCTGCTAAAACAGCCAACCGAATCACGATTGCCGCAACATCTGTGCTTGGTGTATGTGTATTTTGTCGTGCTCGAGATTAATGGAAACATGCTTCCGAACTCCGCAGTCTGGATAATCAGCACTGGCCTATCGCCGATGCTGTTTACGTTCCGCATATGCCTAGCGCTTCCATCGAGTTCGTAAATGGCGAGGGTACGAGCCCAGCTGAGAAACTCTGTCGAAGGAAATGAATTTTCGGTTCCGTTTGGTGCTGCAGCGATTCAAGATATGGCACTCCTGACTTCGTGTGTTGCGTGATGTGGTGAATGAACCGTGTGGAACTTCTGGTGGTGAATCGCGGCGTGTTTCGTGTGGTGTCCGGTGACTCAAGTTTAACGGACGAACTCTGCACTGCTTCCAGTGGCAAAGATGACTTTCGAAAGCGAAAGACACTAGTAACCGAACAATGGGAAGTACGTACGTCTTCAGCCATGCCGTCTGTTTCAGCTGACAGTGCGCTAGTCTATTCGGCATGTGAATCCAGTTCAGTACAAGTTCACTGTGCTCCTTCACTCACTTCTTTCAAGTGCATCCGTCTTTTGGGCTAGTTGGGCATAAATCGCTCATGCAGCACTGAAGATCGCTGACGCACAGAATGAAACATGACACAGCGCAGTCATGTTTGAGTCAGTGTGTCCGTGTACTTGAGCACTGCAAAAATAAATGATCTGTTTGCAGTATATACACCGTGTGTAATGCATAGGAGGACCAGCATCATGCAAGACCTATGCATGCAGCCGCGTATGCCAGGCTTGCTTCAATGCCTGCTTGAGAAGCAGCACGTACTGAGTCAATGAAACTGTAATTGGCTTTTATCTTTTTTTGTGTGTTTATGGGGAGAGCAGGTGGTGCGAGTGCATTGCGGGGAAGGTGAAGAGGTGTCATCAGTGCTTTGTGCAGTCGGTATGCTTAAACTGCCCAAAATGTTTATCGCTGTGTTACTCTAAACTCTTGTCAGGAAAAAGATCAACTCGACTCAAAACCCAGTTCTTAATGCATGTTCGCAGAATGTGTTTGATTAGCAAGTCAACACTTCAACTGCAAGATTATGCCGGTGTACAGCATACGCGCTTGAAATAAATACATTCCGTAAAGATGAACAACTGGGCCTACACTTTCAAACTTTCTAGTAGCACTGCAAAAGGTGCTGCCATGAGTATCAGCCACAACAAAACTGATGCGTGTCCAACCTACCTCTTCGGAGGCGTCCCTATAAAGACTGTTTAGGCCCTTCCCATTCTGGGTGCAACAGCCAGCGCTTCTCTCGACTTTTCTGCATACGGTACGAGCACTGTATCTAAGTATCGTCGCGTTCTTGGTATTGTGTACCATGTCTCCCTTCCCTGTGGTCCTGAGACATGACATACCGTTGCCGTCGCAATAGCACGCAACGACGCCGGCAGCGCGAGCCCTTAGTAGCAGGTCACGTTCATCAGTGTTTAAATCGCTGACGTCGAGCCCAACATCGCGAGCCAATTTGTCATTGTCAGGGTCGTCCATTGCAACGAGCGTCAAAGTTGGCGTCATATAATAAAGAACCAGCGTATCGTCGCGCGCTTTCCCTTCCGCTAGCCACCGTAGTTCCGCATTCGCGCTGCTGTCTGCTCTGTCTTGGCTCTGTTTCTGGCCGCGCGTTTGCGTTTTGCGCAGAAAAGCCGTAGCGCTGCCTGAGGGCGCCGTTTCCGACGGTGCAACGTCACTATGAGACATGACGTCACCACTCCTCGATCGGAGGGCGGGCGATTTGAACTGTGCTAGAGGTACACTGACGCTTCAGAACGCATTTTCTCTTAAAGCAAGTCTCTTAGCACGAAACAAGCGTTTCGAGGTTTCTGGGATGGTATTTCAACAGTCCACGTTGACTTAATATTAACCTTTAGTGTCCCTTTAAGCCCCCTGAATAGCGCGCTCGGAGTATGGCGGAGCGCGTACGTACTTTTCCCGGCGCGCGATTCTCTACTGCTCCTCCGGGCGCCTTCCAACTCCGGCTCTCGCTTCCCTCGCGGCGACACACATAACTTCGCCGATTTGACTGACGGGGCATGTACGCTTGCACGCAAAATAGATGACAGAATAATAAATGAATACGTAAATCAATACTTAAGCGAACGAACGAACTAAGGTCATGGGAGCTGCTTAGATATCTTGGAGAACTCGTCGGCCCATTGTCAAGTCCACACGCTAACATATGCAGCTACGCACCAGTGCATCATACTTCACTGTTCATCTGCGCGTTAGCTTCCACCGTTGCAAGGATCTCGCTTCCGACGTCGATACTGCTTTCTGGCCACCACCTGACACGCTGGCAGTGGCTTGAGTCGCTGAATACCAACACTATCGGCAGTGTAGCACCCTCTGGTTGACCAGGAGAGAGTCGTCTGCAGGGGAGTACATGTTTCAGGCTCCCATCTTCATCACCGCCAACTCGGCACAACACGTTGCGGGTATCCGTTTATGTCCGTGGCGGAATCGCAGCGGCTCCGATATATCGAGGTTCGCAGCACTGCAGCCCGGGCCTCAAAGAGCAGTGGACTTTCCCCGCTGTTATCATGAATACTATATGTAAAAATCGTGTCTTTAAGCGTCTTGTAAAGTTCTAGGGTGGATTTGGTGGTCATGGCATCTCGCCACTGTGTGCTCTCTTCTTGTACGCCTTCTTTGGCTACCTGCGCCCATTTTCTGGCGTTGTCGGTCTCGATGGGGTTTTAACACGGCAAGCTGGGCGAGTTTGTGATTGAACATGTGCCTATGGGTGAGCAGCACCAGTATTGTGTCCTTCCTCTTGTCTTTCCTCCGGGTTGCGCCGCCCACCCATAGAAAGATGCTCGATGGGGTGGACGAAGAAGTGAGGGTGCACACGAGGGCACCATTTTATTTGGATGCCTCTCACATGCGCATACCGGAATAAACTGCGTACGCGCATCTGGCGTCATCCATTAGGTGTAGGTGGCTTTCGTATGTGAGCATGCCCCGCGCCTCTCGCGCTTCGAAGGACATCTCCTTGGATGACTCCAACCGCGACGCGGCCGTGGCATCCTAGCGGGTGTCGTCCCACTTGACGCTACCGGCGTTCGAACCTCTCTCTAGGCACAGATACACATTGCGCTGTTGGCGAAGGTGGGCGCCGGCACATGCACTGCCTTCTGCAGCTCACCTACCAAGACCGACCTGTTGTAGTATCACAGGCACCGCCGTCGTAGTACCTTCCCAGTCCCAACTGAGGCTGCTCGAAGGTGTTTTTCAAGGTATTAAAACACGTCCCTTGCGGCACTGAACAGCCCTCCTAAGCATTTGTTGTCGGCATCCAAATACCCTTTCCGCTGAGAAGGCTCAGAGGGTAGGGGTGGGGAATACTGCCGTAAAACTGTATTGCTGCCGGCTTCTTCGCATCCAGCTCGAGACCCTAGCCTGCGAGGCAGCATGTAGTGGTTATGACGAGGCGCTGGAACTCATCCACGCTCTCTGCGAGCAAAACGTAAAATTAAATTATAGAGTTTTACGTGCCAAAACCACGACCTCCTCGCTGCGAGCAGGAAGGGATCGTCGGCGAACGCTAGGCCTGAGGACGTCCATGTATGCGGTAATCTTGCATCCAGGTGTTGCAGTCTTTAGCCAAGAGCCCTCTCAATGAGACTGAGTTCTAGCCCCGAGAGGTACAGCGCGCACAGGAGAGCTGATAGCGGGAAACCCTTTGAGGCCTCTCCGTACTGAAACAGGCTGCGTGCATGCTTGCTTCGCCAAAGGCTGCTACGACTGTGTTGGCCCGGTATAATTTGCACAGGAGATCAGTTTACATTGATGGAATGTCGATGTCTCCCAGGTGCTGGAACAGGTGGTTGTGAAGGACGCTATCATGCACCTTGGACATCTCTAGGAAGCAACATACCAGGTCTCGTGATTCCTTACGTACTATTTCTCTACACTGGCTGAGTACGTATACACTGTCTTCCAGACTTCGGCCCCAAGGGAAGCCGTGTTGTAGTTTCGTAAATTGGTCGTTCTTTTTGGACCTGGCACTCATCCAACCTTCGACAGTGTAGGAAAATATTCTGTAATAACTCTTGTCTCTGTAAGCGGTCAAAAGTCACCCAATTAGGATTTTGTCAGCACCATTTTTGATACGAACCATACCCCTTCTACGGAGCCGGCCCGCCGGCATTGGTGCACCTTTGATAATGCCCTTGAAGATTGCCACTGGACGCTCAAGTGCTCGTTCGCCTAGACATTTTACCAGGCCCGCAGGGATGCAATCGAGGCCACATGCAGTAGGTAGATGTCGCAATATTAGAGTTAGTCCGATCTAGGGCAGAGCGGTGCCTCCCAATGAACTTGTTCCCCAGGCAGGTAACTGATACCTCAATCTTGGAGGTACGGTTGTTCCGTGGTCACAACCGTCGCCGATCACGTGAATATTCTTTGTATGTGGCAAGTGGGGTGCTGTTCGAGGTCCGACACTGCCTCTCTTGTGCCTTCTTCCCGTAGTATGGCTGTCTTGTCTTTCCGTTCGAGAGATGCAACATATGATGCACGGATGGCAACACCAGTGGCGTTCTCCGACCGTCCCACTTAGCTCGCAAACGGCGAAATAGCACCATTGCATGCTGATGCCACGAAACCAGCGTGATGATGATTTCCTGACGCACGTACACCGGAAGAATGTTCAGTGGAGCGCGTCATAAAACACTTTCGTGTTAAAAAAGGAAATGAAGGCACACCACAAACATATCACACAGCCACACGCAGACGAGATTTGACAAGACCGTGGTTGACCATAATTCAACCGCTAGTTGGCAAGAATTCCAGCACAGCTTCGTGATCTTCATATCGAGTTCAAGCACGACCTTATGCCTGGAACCCGGCACGACCTTCCGGAAACGAGAAATCATTAGTGCTGTTCCAGCAAGATTAAGCTATTGGAACTTTCTCAGCAGTACATGGTGACAATTCTGCAAAGTTAGTCACTCTAACAACTACTCAAGCGTTTCTCTGTAATGTTCCTGTGCTACCTCTTGTGAAATCTGCAGTCTAAATGCTAGGCCAAGAAATCAGCGACAAAGTACCCTCAACGGCAAATGCTCTTAGCGTATACACCTTGGTTTGCACTCTGGCGGATCGCCAGACATTTACGTGTACATTGTATTTATGTTCGTTCGTCACTGCACCCGCTCGTCGCTCTTTCCTTTCATTCGTCTTATAAACTACGGAGATGTGGGCAGAAAATTAAGGCGAAAGAGTTATACGTCTCATCGGTCAGTCGACCTTAAGCAAAAATTCGTCGACGACACGAAAGACACAAAAGGGCTATGAACACTCAACCTTTGGTGGGAGTCGAACCACGTCCATTTGCGGGTGTCGAACCCATGGCCCTTGGTATAAAGAAGGCGAAAGTAATTCAGGCACAGTAATTTAGACATATTTACGACCCCACGGCTTCTGGTGGGAGTCGAACCCACGGCCGTAGTGGGAGTCAAACCCTCGGCTTTGAGAATTAAGAGGGATGACTAAACGAATTAAAAGGATGAGTAAATGAATTAACGGGGATGTGTACGTCATGCATCCGTGTTTAATGCCTCGGCACTTGGGCTTTCGCCTTCAAGTCGTCTTAGGGATAACGTAAGAGACCCTGTGAATATTTGTACCATATAATTGACGAGTTAAGGTTACCTGGTGCGCGAAATAAACTATCTGCGGTTCTCAATTCTCCTAAATCATAGGGGTTCCTCAGCCGTTCGATATGTCCACAGTTAGAGCCACCTTGTGCAGCCGTGTGTTGATGTTGCTATTGTAGTTGTAGCTGTAGTTGAAGTTCTTGCAGGTTGTGAGTACTTTCAGAAGAACGACGCAGACACGTTTGCACAAGCTATATTGCTTTCTTAGTTACAATAGCATATAAACGCACACAGAATACATCAGTGTCTTTCCAATGCACTTTCTACCAAGTGCCTCTCTTTGGCTGTGTCCTGAGCGTCTCTCACTGCTCTTTCCAGTTTCTGTGAAGTGCCTGTAGGCTGGCTGAACATGACTCCCGCCATGTTTTCGGCGGAGTCACACGTGTCTAGGCAAACGGTGGCGGCGCCGTTCAGTAGCAGCTGTCTCGGTGCTCGCCGGCTCGAGGCTCTACGATTGCTTCGAGGGTTCATTCGTTCATTCTAGCTTCCTTTCGTTCCGCTTGCCCGAAGTGCCAAAAAAAGAATGTAATGTTACGGCTCGCCATTTTTGACGAAGATTCGTGCCACGCAGTCAAAAACGACGCCCTTCCAGGTATCGCTCACACGACGGCGATAATTCGAAAGGTCAAGAAACGCCAAAAACCCTGTGCTTCCAGCCAGCATGAACAGGCGTAACGCCGCTCATAGGCGTCGGTGTTCGTGGCCAGGTGCGAAGACTTCTCCTTTCTCTCCGGTGCAAGTAGTGCCGCACTCACACTCATTGCTCGTCACACGAGTACACAGACTCATCGTCACTCCAAAATGATTTCACAGACATGAGATGAGTGACGAAAGGTTTCATTGGATGTGGATATGAAATGGAATGAGTGCCGGTGGGATTGAGTGGACGTAGATATGTGAAGAGTAGTCAGTGATGGTTAACGTATTTCTCAGTCAGAAAGCTTTGGAATGCTCCCCGTTGGAGCCAGGCAGTCGGTAATGATTTTTTAAACGTCGGAGCCGGGAGAGTCGGTTTTCTGATAAGGACACGCGGATTTGAGATAGAATTTTCAGATTTTTTGGCATACGTACATCGGTATAAGACATTGCAGACACGATCGTCACCCCGTTATCAACGCACCGCGCTTGTCGGTTCGCAATGACAAAGCTTGGTTCAACCAGTTCGGAGGATTCATATGTCTGTGGTTTGCCAACTTCCATAAAAGTGAAGTGTCTAGTTGAGACCAGATCCTAATGCTGAAATTGTTGGGCATATCTCACAATCTATCGTACTAATTACACTTTGAACCGCGTTATTCTTTATGTTTATTATCGATCAGGTGAATTGCGTTTTGCTGTGTCTTTTTAACGTGAGCTCCTGTAATCTAAGCGTGCCTGCTAACCCCGCTGTCTAAGTGGCAGACGCAACGCTTCGCCGAGCTGGCACTACTAAAATGTGCGTGTGCCTGAACCCCTGCAGAGCTGCCAGAAGAAACACCGCAGTCCAGCATAGCCATTTTCTGCGTGGTGCACATGTTCGGCCACATCCAGCACGACTTCGACCTGATTGTCAACGCCAGCTGGGGGCGCCACTGCGACCACTTGCTTTTCGTGAGCAACAACCTGAACCGGGCTCGCATTGGGCTCACCATGTACGTGGAAGAGCGCAGTCCGACCAAGGCCTGTCTCACAGTGCTGCGCTACCTGCAGGAGCTGGAGGACGACGCCGTCGACGATGTCAACTGGTTCCTCTGGACATCGGTCCACTCCTTCGTCATCGTTGAGAACCTCAGGTGCAGTGATTCTACTAAGTGCAGACATACTGGTAAGAGTGCGCATTGCCTCCCATTCGATCGTGTGACAGCACATGTCATGCGTGTGTGCGTGCGCTCTATATTTTCGAGCGAACAGATTTCTGTGGCTGTTTCAGCCGTTTTCGTGGTTGTTCGGTAGTCGGACTCGGCAAGGACAACGTTCCTTAGCTCTTTCGATTTCCCTCTCCAGCTTGCCTTCTACGCTCTCGCGTTCTTTCTATGCTCGCTCCTTCGTTCGTTCGGGCTATTCGTTTACATTTTCTCTCTAACGTCCATCATCATGGGCGCTATAACGTAAAACTATTCCAAATTTTTCTATTCCAATTCAGCCATCAGCCCTCCACGACTGGTCAAAAACTTTTTTCGACCACCCCCACTTCACCTGTCTGTCACGCGACGTCACGAAAACCGCGATACCTCCCCATCTGATATGATGTGCACACACTGATTATGCATGATTTGACAGAAAAAAGAAAAACAGTTATTTCTGATTCGACCCCTTTTCGCCATTAGCCCTCGGCTATTGGTAAAAGTTTTCGGGCTGCACCCACTTCACGTGCCTGTCACGCGACGTCACAAAACCGCAAGAACTCACCGCGTCAAAGTGACGTGTACGCGATAAAGATGCATTAATATGCCGAACAAAACTGAATTTTCTTCGGAATAGCCGCAGGCTGCCCCGTTCTGAAAGGAATAAAAGATGGCTGCCGCCGATCGCTCAGACGCTGGCTACTCGCACCTGCCGGAGAGCATGGGTGTATTTGCGTATAGTAAAGCTTCTTGCGTGGCCGTGTAACGTTTTCGAGCACTTTCGGCACGTTTACCCCCTCATTCTGCCAACTCTTCTTTGCTGAGGGTCCGTTTTAGCGTCAGTCTTGAGCTTCCGTTGCATGCCGCCGCGATTTTCGACCAGCCACCGCAAGCTAAGTAAGGGAAAGCCGACCAATCGTAGACGCCGGCACCACCCTCTTCATCCGGTTATCGACTTTCAGTGCAGTGACTCGGCCCCATCGAATCCCTCTCCACTTTAGCGTTCTCCTCGCCTCTTGTCAGCCAATTAGATACGATAAGCCGCTCAGTGTAGGCAATGTTATTCGTTTTTCAAGCAAACGAAAGTGACCTCCTATAAACGAGGAGAGCGTTTGATTGGTCTGTTCAGACGACCCTGCGGGTGATCGCCCGGTGCTTGCGTTGGTGGTTTCGCAAATTTGACGTCAGGAAATTGGAATAGAAACATATTGGAATAGTTTTACGTTATAGGGCCCATATATACAACTGCTGTAGAATGGCAAGTCCGCAGGTATGTAGGCTAAACCCCCCAGTCAACAATAAATCTGCTTCTCTAAGCATGCCCGTGGTATAGTCATTTTCAGAGCGATAGCGGACATGAACTCTTCACTCCGCTCAAAATTATGCCGTTGTATCTGGCATCCGGTTTCATCATTAAGTAGTCGTTGTAGAAGGCGGCGCAAGCTACAGCAGTGCTACACTCGGATGTATCTTTAGTTTCGTGTGGTTGTCCAGCGCAGAGCGCAAGCTTTGTGCAGTCGTCATCCTCGGCTTTGCTCTTCCCATTGGTTGACATAGTCTTCGTTCGACCAGCAATCGCTGTTCTTGTTTGTATTTGCGGCTTTCTTTAGTAACTATCTGCATTCTTTTTTTTTTCCTCTAAAGAAAGCTTTTTCTACGGTCGATGGTAAGAAAGATTAATACCAATGTTATTCGGTGGCGTTACTTATTCGCAAATGCTAGACTTGAGCTTCATTTCAAACGAATAGTGAGTCTGCGCCCACAGAAAGGCACGCGCATAAAGACCGCCACCAGAGCAGGGCTTAAGGTCTCCCTTCAATGGAGGGGAGGCACTCATATAGCGGCGGCCAGTGCATATATATAGCAGGTGAACATAGGAGAGCAGGCATGTGTTTAACAAACCCTCGTATGCTACCTCACATCGAGGCTGCCAGACGGTCATTGGGTGGCATTATTGCAGCAAGTATTAAACAAGCGAAAGCTGTATCGGAAGCTTTTCATGCTGTTCTGCAATTTTCTCATTGACACTTTTCATCCAATTATAATATGCTAAAGGTTGATTATTTAATTAAGGCTAATTATTTAATTAAGCGGAATGGAAAAAATAATCTGAGCATCTCCCAACAACGGAAAACAACATTAACTTAGTTTTGTTCAGCTACGTCGCATTTGCATATTTTTTAAATCGGCGCATGATAGTTAGGACACCATGTATATGCTTCGCCTTCCTTCCTTTTGGTAAGATACTCAATGTGTGACATATGCTGCCACATCTCAGCTGTTGCTTAACGACGACAGCACATTGTGAAGTACTTGTTAGTACCTTGGGCAGTACGCGTCTTTCGCTGATCGGAACACGCGAGCTGAGTGCAAGCGCTGCTACGCATGACTGCTATTGATTCTGATTTATAGTGAATTAGGCTTGGCCTGGATTTCGGTTACTGAGTTAACTATATATTTATGACCTCTGCATGCAAGTGGCGATGATGAAACC